>NC_142030.1:1211846-1514808 GCF_982192425.1 Myodes glareolus
TTTGCTACATATAAGAATCGCTCAGGGGAAAATATTTAGCTTTACAAAGTGACTGCTCAGAAAGGAGGATGCCCATTTGGAAGGAAGAGTCTTAACCTAGAAATGGGTTGAAGGAGAATTTAGGCAAGCTTGTCACAGGTAAAACCATATCCAGCTGTGTCCAAGGCTAATGAGCACCTTTCTTTTAGGACTGAAGTCAAGAACAACAATGCCTCATTCCCACAGTGTATCCCCAGGATAAAGGCAGGTATGAGGCAAGTCTGGGAGGGTGTCAAAGCTCCGTTTCATTATAGCAGTCTCTAATCCTGATATTCATTAACACAGGCACTTTTGTTTGCACATACAGACACACAGGCTTACAAACAGAAAATAAATATGAGAGAGAGAGAGAGAGAAAGAGAGAGAGAGAGAGAGAGAGAGCCACAGCCACACACATAGACAGACAAAGAGACCTTGTAAATGGGTCTGTGCCCTCTCAGTTGGGAGCTCTTATCTTTGTTTCCCCAGGGAAGGAAAGGATAGTCATTCTAGTATTAAGCTGTAGATTCATTTGCCAGAAAGTGCAACTTCTGATTCCCATTATAAATAACAACTCTCTTAAAAGCTCCAATGCAAGGAAGCCCTCCAAACCCTATTCAGGCTTGAACATGTGCAAAACACACATGCGTCTTACCCAAGCTAGAATATGAACACACAAATACATGTCCTCCTACCTAGGCTTAAACATCTATACATAGACATATGTGTGCCTTGTGTGTTGTAGCCAGGCTTTTACAAATTCATATACACTTTTTATCCAGATTTGGACACATACATACATAAATACACTTATGCCTTGTCCAGGTTGGGAAATGGACACAAGCAAAAACGTGTGTGAAGCTTGAATACCTATGCACAAAACATTCATGCCTTACCCGTGCTTGAACATAAACATATGCAAACACACATGTTTTCCTGACACAATCTCACAGGAGAAACTTTATTCCCATTTGCAAGGAACTAAAGAAATATTCAAGTTTATCAAAAATCAAATTGTCAATTCAATTCAAATATTTTAGTTTAAAAATAATCAAAAGTGTATAGCATAAAATATTTACCAGTGACATAAATATAAATCATAAAACATATGGCACACAATGTACATTACAATATTTATGTAATTAGGAGTAAACTATTCTAGTGAGGAGGCATCAGATGTCTGGGACACAAAATGGAAACTCCCCACTTTATCGTTTGAGCTGAGAAGATTAGCTACAACTGGATTTGTAGGTCTCAGAATCTCTGAAAACAAGGTGCCATCAAGCAAGGATGTTCCTGTCTACACTGCACCCTCCCCCTAGTGCTCAGCCGCCTGAAACGATGGATTTCACCAAGCATAGTGGAGCTGTTCATAAAATAACAGTCCCTCTTGATTTCTGTGTTAACACATCTACACTGGCTCAGCTGCCTATCTGTTCCCTGCCTGGTGCAAGGTCATTGAGAAAAAAAAAAAGGAAAAGATGAAGGTGCATGTGTTTCTCTGTCTGTCTACTTCTCTGCATGTTGATGGTCATGTCTGACTGCCCACCTCTCTGTGTGTCCATGGTGTTTTATCCATCTCTGGGTATGTTTGTGGAGATGTCTGTCTTTTTCTGCATCTCTGTGTGTTCATGGAGGTGTTCATATGTGCATGTGTGTCTGTCCAATATCTCTGTGCATGTCTGGTGTGGGAGGTCCTTCTATGTGTTGTCTATGTGTTGCTTTTATTGGTTAATGAATAAAGTCTATGTGTTGCTTTTATTGGTTAATGAATAAAGAAACTGCTTTGGACTATAGCAAGGCAGAACTTAGCTAGGCAGGGAAAACTAAACTGAACGCTGGGAGAAAAAAGGTAGAGTCAGTGAGAAGCCATGTAGCCTGCCCCCCCACAAAGATGCTGGAACTTTACCTGGTAAGCCACAGCTTCATGGCGATACACAGATTAATGGAGATGGGTTAAGATATGAGTTAGCCAGAAATACACTTAACCTATTGGCCAAACAGTATTGCAAATAATATGGTTTCTGTGTGATTATTTCTGGACTGAGAACTAACAGGCAGTCTCCTGCAACACATGTCTATGAATATATATGTGTGTATATATATATATATATATATATCTGTCTGTCCATTTCTGTATGTCCATGAGGTGCTTTCTGTCTGTTCACATCTATGTTTACAAGGAAGTGTGAGTCTATCTATCTGTCTATCTCTGGGTATATCCATGGAGGTGTGCATATGTGTGATGTATTAGTCCTCCTCTGTATGTATGAACATAGAGATGCATGCATATATACATGTGTCTATCAATCTATGTGTGTCCATGGAGGTACTTGTATATGGATGTGACTTTTCATCTCTCTGTGTGTCCCCAAGGAGGTGTGTGTGTGTGTGTGTGTGTGTGTGTGTGTGTGTGTATGTGTGTATACCTCTCCATCTTTGTGGATCTGTTGATGATATATATGAAGATGGTACTAACAGTCGAGATGGGGATTCTAATCCTATCTTCCTGGTAGAAGATATGTGAACCTTCAGAGTTCCTATGGCATTTTCCCTAAAGGGTGAATGCAGTTTCTTTTTGCATGAGGTTACTGAGAGCCAGTGGGAGCTCCACAGAGTCTGCTAGACTAATGGCCAAGAGACTGCTCTCCTGGGATGCTGCTGGCCTGCATGGTCATCTTGGTGAGACAGACTGGGTTTCACCATCATTTTCTTTATCTATAATATAAGTTGAAAACTCCCTTCCTTTCCACTTTGTTTAGAAGTATCATGGAAGTTTGTGAGCAACTCTGAATTAATATGTACTTACAGACTGGGTTTTGTGGGTCACCTGGGTAGCAAGAGGAAGGTGACAAGTTCTATACTGCGTACGGGGACTGCCATAATCATGATGTTCATTCAGTTGTCTTTGACCTCCGACCTTAGTTATCCGAGGCACTGGCCTTCCTTCTAGGGCAACTACTACTCTCATAGGCTATTTATTGCACATTAGTCCCTAGAAGCTTTTTGCTTCTGGCAGCATCCATAGACACCATTTCTCCAAAAGGCTTTGAAGAATGATCTATGAAGAAAGCTACAAAACATCTCAAGATCAATTGCTGTAATTATCTTCTGAATAATTTTCTACCATTATTCAGGCTGTACATATTGTACATGAAAGGCTATGTTCAGCCAAACCAGAGCTTGCTGGGTCTGGGATTTACAGCTCGCTGTGCAAGAAGATTTAGAAGGCAACCCCTAGGAAATCCATCTGGGGATGGTTGAGAGGATAAAGGAAAATATAAGTTCTTTTAATCTTAATATTCTTTATGCTCTGCTCATTATGATTAGATATATCTTCTAGTTAAGCCCTCAACAAAAATAGAACTGGCAATGAAAAGACGATTTATTTTCTTTCTATTGCTAAGGGAAAATAGCACACATAAAAATAATAATAACACTATAAATGCGGCGATGCTTAGCTATTTAGAGAGCCATCCAACATCTCTCATTTGCAGAATTTGAAGAATAAAGGAAAGAATCCCTCTTCATACCATGACTGAAGAACAGAAAATACTAGCTGACTTCTTGTCCTTTCTTGTGCTTTGTAGGCGCTCGAATGCCCCCTTTATCTTTATCATGTAACAGAAAGAAAAGCATCACCATTTCCATTCCTGTCTTCCTTTAACACTCAAGGGATGATCGCTAAAAGGAGGAGCAAGAGGGTACTGAGAAACGACAGGAGAGCTTCCTTTCTCGTTAAGATTATTACTGAGGCAGTTTCGAAGGAAAATAAAATCCAATACATTTGTTGTTGCTTTGGTTATTAATAGAAATATCCTTTTGGCTCACATGAGACAGTAAATGCTTCTGCCCCAGACCTCAATACCTAAATGAGAGGCCAGTGGCTGGACAATAATTTATTTTAGCAGCAAATTTCTTCTGAGCCAAAGTGAATGCTTCTCCCTGAGGAATGGATGCTATGGAGACAAGAATGCCTTCTGGTTTTAAAAAAAATAGAACTCCAGAGTGTTTAGGCCATAACAAACCATGATCAGTTTCCATAATAGGACAATTCATTCTGAGGATTACATTAGGCCCAGGTTATTTACCTGACAATATTGGCTTGGTCAAGGTTGCTGAACTGCCTTGAAATCAGATGGCTGAGATGCCACAGTGGAGGGTGACTGCTGTGTATCTGGGAATGTTTGCTCTTGGCCCAGTGTGACTGGATGCTCTATTGAGATAAGAGAAAGGATCCATACATGTACCCAGAAAAAGACAAAAGGTATAGCAAGCACACACAATCCCTCTTTCCAGCACAGGATAGATGTAGTTCTGATGAAAAAGGAAGCCACAATGAAAGGTTTTCCTCTCTCCTGAAGGACGCCAGGGTTGAAGCATCCTTAGTGCTTTGCTTCTCTGCGTGTTCACCTTACATCCCCTCTTCCTGTGGATCTTGGAGGGAAGTATGGGAAGAGGAGAGTCACAGACCACTGCATCTGAAAGGGTCTTAGAAGTCACACAGTTTTAACCTGGTGGGGCAGCAAACTCGGCAGCTGAGCCCTCTTGCTTCAGGCTTCTCCTGGCAGCACGGGCCCCACAGTGGAAATTTAACACAAACTGACCAAATGGTCTTTCTCATTCTACAGGTCCATCGTCTGGGTATTCTACAAGCTACTTTCCTGTGACTATGACCAAAATATGTGAGCTTCAAGGGAGAGGATTATTCTGGCTAGAGACTCAGTGAGTTTGGTACATGTTTTCATGTGTCTGCATGTGCTTTGGCAGGATATCCTGACCAGAAAGCTTGCCTTTAAAGAGGGCTGCTCTCTCATGAGACAAAAAGCAGAAAGTCAGTTGTGAAGGAGTCAAGGACAAGGTACCCCTCCAAGAACACATCCCTCCAACCCACCTCTTCCAGCCAGGCCCTGCTTCTAAAAGCTTCTACTATCACCAAAAGTAGTGCCATCAGCTTGGGACAAAATGTTTAATATTCAAACCTAAGGAAGACATTTCATATTCACAATACAACAAAGTATCAATGGGTTTCAGTGTCAGAAGATTATAGCCTGTGGCAGAAATGAGACTGGAGACCAAATTTCACATTTCTTATATATAAAAGAATAGATTTTTAAAGAACCAAATATTTATCATAATTTAACATAGTATTCATTGTGCTCTCCCCCTTGCGGATTCTCTCTCTCTCTCTCTCTCTCTCTCTCTCTCTCTCTCTCTTTCTCTCTCTCTTTCTCTCTCTTTATTCTTTCTTGTGTGATATGTTCAGCTGAATCCTGTTTGGAGTTTTTAATCCCAAAACTAGAGACTCGTGACTTTAGCCAATTTATAAAGTTCTGGGAGTAATTCTAGATTTCATTTCATTGGGCTGTGTGTGTACGTGCACGTGTGTGTGTGTGCGTGTATTTTTGTTGTTTGTATGTGTATATGTATGTGTGTACATGTGTATATGTATATGTGCATATGTGTGTATATGTGTGTGCATATACGTGTATATGTGAATATGTGTATGTGTATGTATGTGTGTGTGTGTGTACTTAAGAAATTTCTGGAAGTGCAAGTGTTCCTAACAGGTAGAGTTCAGACAATCCTGATGTGAAAAGTTTTGGAAATTTTACTCACTCTCTTCGATGGCCGTGACTCTCTAAAGCATGAAACACATACCAATGTTGTCAAAGTGAAAAAAAAGCCCTAAATTCTCAGGATAATTACACATATCATGCTAATTACCCAGAAGCACTATTAGCTAATGAGATTAGCCAGAAGCCCTGTCCAGCATTGATTAATCAAAGAATAATGCCAACACACCTGCAGTGAAGAGGCTCCTGATCCCCAACAAAAGAGTGGCGAGCTGGTGTTTGGAAATAGCGAGAAGAGTGAGCATTTGCACCTCTGCCATCCTCCAGCTTTACAGGAAGAAACGTCATCTTAGATTAATGCTCGGTGGGGGGCTGGATAGACTGTAAATCGAATAGTTATATCGCTCTAGACAAAAGAAACTCAGTGTGTAGTTCAATTCCCTCATTTAAAAAAAGGAAACTCTCATATTTTATGTCCATTTAGTTCATAAGATTGTGAGAAATTATTTTTAGGGCCATGCATAATCTTAGCTTCAAGCAAGCCCTTTGGTGCTTAAAAATAGCAATCTAGTCAAAAAACCCAATTGTGAAATATCTTGCTCGGGACTCCCTTGTTTGTCATTGGGAAGAAAAGATCACAGTAATGACTTGCAGGCAGTTTACAAAATGCAAACAACCGAAAAGGACATCAAATAACTGAGTGTATAAAAAATGGGAGCAGGACTGAAGATGACCTAGTCAAGAGCCCTTATGCTCTTGCAGAGGGCCGGGTTTTGATTTCCAGCACCGATTTGAAAGGCTTACAACCCTCTGTTACTCCATCTCCAAGGACTTGATATCCTGTTCTGGCCTCTGAGGGCAGCAGATACACATGAGGTACACAATTCTACCTGCAGGCAAACACGAGCACACATAAAATTAAAAAAATATATTTAAAAGATGTACAAGTAATCTTATGTCAAATAATCACACATAGATTTCACTTTACTCATAATTAAAAACAAATCAAAACTAGACAAATCTTCTCTTGCTGTTACAGAAAGAAGCAATCATTTGTTTGCTTCCTAATCCCATTGGCACCATAAAGACAGAATGTTCATGCTTTTTTCTTAGGAAATGTGCAGAAGAATCGCCATATAATTCAAAGATTCCTACAGTAGATACATTGTAGTTTGTTTTTTTCTGGATGATGCTGCTGATCCTGGAACACACACAGGGTCTTTTTGATGCACATTCAAAAGTATCATTAGGAAGACTGTTTTTTGGAGTCATGATGTACCAGCTAAAAGAATTTCAGCTGGTAAAAGGCTGGAAGAAAGAATTTATGTCACCACATACTGGGGAGAAATCTAGATGCTTTGAACTTCAAAGACTCTGAGTAGGGAGAAATTAGCCAAGTCTCCTTTCAGCTGAATGAGGGATTTAATTTTCCAGTGTGAGAAGTCTGAAAAAAAAATGGATGAGAAAGAAGCATGGACAGTCTATGGTGAGATCCTTAGGCAAAGATCTCGTAAGTAGTCCAGAAGATGCTGTGATAGGTACTGTATTTCTCTTTTTGCAAAAAGAGAAAAGTAGACTTAAAATTTCAGATGTGTTTTCCTTCTTTCTAAAAGAAAATTACTATAACTGGATGGTTGTTTTTTGGTTTTGTTGTTAAGGCCCCTACAATAAACTTCATCCTTGGTGGAGAAATTATAGGAAAGTTTTAATATTGCTAAAATTACTTGTACTACATTTATTTTATTTACTTGTATTGCTAAATTTATTTGTGTGTGTGTTTACACAAATGTACATTCCTGCATATTCCTGGAGGTCAGAGGACAACTTGTCGGAAATAACTCTCTCTTTCCACCTAAATGCTGGGAAATAAGGAGAGACAGCTAAGGTCAGGTAGTCTAGTTGAGACAGGGAAGACCTGGTTCCATGAGAGATCATGTGTCGAAGAACTAGGCAAAGAGTGCTTGAGGAAGATACCCAATGTCCACCCCTGGCTTCCATTTGTACTTGTTTCTGTACACACGAGTAGGCAAACAAATATAACACATAAAGAAGAGAGAAAAATGAGGCTGGAATATCATTGTGTGGAGCGCAGCAAGGAATGAAAACTTCCTGGGCTATATTACAAAATGATTGAAGATTCAGGTGGAAAAACTGAAACCTAAGTTAGAAATAAATTCAGGTCTGTTATTAAGGAAGCAGCCAAGTAGAAATATAAGACCAATGGGGCACAGTATTACTAATTTTCATTTGTTGATTCTTGTCCTTGTTTTTTATCAAGATCACAAATATCTGAGAGAAATACTTTAAAGAGAGGAAAGATTTATTTGGGCTCTTTATTAAAAAGGGTTCAGTCCACGGTCAGTTGACTCTATTGTTTCTAAGTCCATGGTGAGACAGAAGACTGTGGCAAAAGGGCCTGGAAGAGCAGGGATGCTCTCCTTCTGGCAGCCAGGAAGCAGAAGGAGAATGTGGAAGGGATCACTTCCTATGACCTACAAGCAAGCTTGTGGAGACATCCAAACCAGAACCTTCTACCACTGAGCTCCAAAAGCTCATGTTCACCCCATAATGCAAAATACATTTAGTCTATCACCATGGTCTTCAGAGTCTTAGCAGTTCCAGCATCTTTCAAAAACATATGTAAGTTCAAAATCTGTTCTAATATCCAGAAGAACTTTTAACTCTGAGACTGTAAAGATCAAAAGAAAAATTCACATACATCTGACACTCAGTGGCCAGTCTGTAGCACGGAAAAGAGGGATATGGCCAAAGCAAGGCTGAATGAAGGCCAACAGGACAAAGGAAGACTTCCATAGCTCCATAGCTGGCATCCAGGGTACTTGGGTGCATGAGCTACAGCAAGCATAGCAGCTGCAGTCTACAATCATTAATATCCCAAGAAACATCCAAGATACCAGACTGATATATATATCAGTTTATATATATATGTATATATATATATACATATATATATATAAACTTTCTGTGCATTTTGAATACACATTACTCTCATTGGTTAATAAAAAATAGCTGATTGGCTTATAGCAATACAGAATAAGGCTAGGAGAGAAAGTCAAACTGAAAATGCTGGGAGTAAGAAGGGCAGAGGCAGAGAGACCCAAGCTGGCCACCCAGGAAGCAAGACATGCTGTAGGACAGATAAAGCCCTGAGCCATGTGGCAATACATAGATTAATAGAAAAGACTAATTTAAATGTAAGAGTTAGCTAGTAACAAGCCTGAACTATCAGCTGATCATTTGTAATTAAGCCTCTGTGTGTTTATTTGGGACAGGGCAGTCAGGTCAGGAAAATTCTGCCTACACTGCTGATTCTCTGCTGCTTTGTGCAGAGCTGGTCACCTCCCTTATGTAACAAGCCGGGGTTTATGCCCTCGTGTCTGTGTCCTTCTGCTTCCCCGGGAATACTGCTGTTTTGTGCTCGCATAACACCAGCTGAGCTCACAGCACACTGTTCGGCTGCTCAGGAGGGCAAGGTCTGTAGTGTCATTTCTAACATGCTCCGTCTCACTAGATAGCATCTACCCTCCTTTGGGTAGTCCCAATTTTCTCTTTAGGTATGGAATTAAGTTGGGAATTAAAGTAAGTACTGTCATCTATAGCTAAACTTCACACACTCACCCTCTTCACAAGTGACTGGAGCTGCCTTAGGAGTAAACATCTTCAGAGAGAGAGAGAAGTTGGCTGGCAGTGATCCTGAGGCCCAGCCCCTTGGACCCATTTTCTCATTTTCCACCATGGAAGATGTATGGTTTTGCTTTGCTTTTTTCTTTATGCTTTCTCCCCATTCCATTTTCTTTCATAACCCCTAGAACCCTGTGCAAGCCAGGTGAGTACTTTATTGCTGAGCAATATTACAATTCTCTTTCTATTTTTTTTTATTTTGTGAGAGTCTCATTAAATTGCCTGGACTGGCCTTGAACTCACTGTAGCCTGGACAGCTCTTCAACTTTAGATTTTCCTGCCTCCGCGTCCTGAGCAGCTGGGGTGATAGAATGACAGCCTATGCCACAGGGTCCAGCCTAATGATTTTTATAAAGTCTTCCTAATGAAGCAAACAAGTTGCCAATTATAACTTATACCTCATGGCCCTTGTTTCTGTCACGTGTCTCATTACTGTAACAAAATGCCTGAGGAAAGTAAGTTGAGGGAAGAAGGGGTGATTTTGGTCCAAGAGCAGAATCACGGTGGTAAAGTCATGGCGGCTGGACTATAAGACAAATGGGCATATTGCTTCCAAACCCAGGAAGGACTGAGAGGGAAAAGCTGGTGCTGAGTTCACTTTCTCCTTGTTCAATACAGAAATCCCAGGCGATGGAATGGTGCCACTCACCTTCGGGGTGGTCTATCTACTCTCTTCAATTAATCTAATCTAGAGAATCCTTCACAAACACACCTGGAGACTTCTTCTATGCAATTCTCAGCCCCAGCAGGCTGACTGCCACCACAGCCTATTTATATCTCTTTTGTTAAGAACGTGCTCTTAGGCTGAGCGAGCTTATGTTGGTGAGTTTTCACACCTGACGAGATGATTCTCATGAATTACATAGTCTTTTTGTATATCCAAGGTTTTATGGCAATCTGCAATAACAATTATAAAAAGAAAACTAAGTTGTATTTTTATTTGACTCCAGCCGTCAGCTTTCCTCAGATATTTCACAAGAAATGAATTGTTGTGTGTTTTCCTTCATCCAGTTTCTCTACCCTCTAACATCTGTGTTTACTGTACTCGAGGAAGAGGTTAAGAGAGCAGAAATGTGGAAATTAACCTGCCAAGAACATGGGAGAACAGACCGGAGCTGATGGGAGAAAGCAGGAAAAGTCAGACAGCGAGACAAGAACTTACTGCACTGGGCTTTTGTTTCTGCCTCAGAAAGTTTGGGATTCCTATTTGGAAATGTCTTCAACCAGGGCAATAAAAACATGTCAGAAATGCAAAATATCAGCCCGCTCCCCATACCCACTTTTAGAAATTGTTCTTTGATTGAATCCACAGGGAACAGCTGAAGCAAGGCAATGGGCCTCACACAATGAAATACTTAAATCTGAGAGGGGAAAGGCCAGTGTCTGAAGCCCTGTAGTGAGGAATTTATTCACAGTGTTTTAAATCAAGGGTAAGGAGGTGAGCTGGCAGGAGAGGGGGAAGGGAAGAAAGGGGGTCGGTGGAGGCAGAGTTACAGGTATGTTAGAGCAAAAACATTTAAAAATAAAATACCCTAAAGTCAGACTCCTTTCTGTAAACCTGCAGGGACCCAATAAAAAGCTGCGACTAAATGAAAGTGTTACCAAAGCAGATGGAGAAAAACATCAGAAAATCAAATGACACATTTGAAAGGGCAAAACATCAATATTACTAAAGAACTGATCAGACGTGTCGTTTTGAAATGCAACCAAAGCAACCAAATCGTGAAATGCGTTAAAATGGGAAACAGGGTAGGTGTGTGTCTGGCTCCTACCATGCAGAAAATCAGATGCTCTGGGGGAATACATGAACGGAAAGGTAGGCAGGTTGTGTCTATACACATTTAGAAATTGTCAAAAAAACTTATTGAAGTGATGGACCACGCTACGAGGAGTGTTTGCCGCAGCCAAGGGGACTTCAGTAGGTTTCTGGACCAACAGCCTGGTGCTTGCTCAGCCTGTCAAGTGTTCTTGGCAACTTAGCTCTGGTACCTCTTTAGCATTAGCAGTTCCCAAGGCTAGTCCTCTAAACTCAGGACTAAGAGGATGATGTGGCTGTAATGCTGGCATTTGTATAACAGTGCCTGTCTGCGGGTGCTATCCAGACCTCAACATGTTTGAGCTAAACTCTAATCATGTTGACTAGAAGTGGTGGTCCTGGGCAGCTGAATACAAGCTCTTAGGGGCCGGGAACTGCTACATAGATAAAGTGCTTACTGTTTACTGCACAAGAATGAGGATCTGAAAATTCATGTCAAAAAGATCCAGGGAGAAGCCAGGCATGATGGCAAAACCTTAATCCCAGCGCTGGGAAGAAGGCCAATATGGTCTACGTAGTGAGTTCCAGGACAGTCAGAGCTACATAGTGAGACTTAGTCTCAAAAAAATAAAAAAGATCTAGGGATGACAGAACATGATTGAACTCCCAAAAGTAGGATATAGATCTTTGGAGCTTGTTCGCGAGCTAACTTGGCAGAAGGAGCGAGTCCCAGGTCTCCTTCCAGATGACCTTCCATCTCACAATACAAGTGCACATGCGCACACACACACACACACACACACACACACACACACACACACACACACTGCAAACTATGTGTTGCATAGAGTAGGACAGGGACCAGATATTGAGACAGCAAGCCAGAAACAAATCACTAAGTGCACCCAATATGTGAGCAGTTTTAAAAACATCAGTAGAAAACTCAAACAGGGCTATGAAAACTGAGGGAAAAAAATCTACTAGATGAGGAGTTTGAAGAGGCAAAGGGCCTGGGTCTCAGTTCCCAGACTCACTGCTGTTGGGACCTGCTTCTATCCCTTAGAATTCAACATGGAGTTTCATCCCTGGATGATGACGTCTGCACTGCAGGACTATAAGTAGCTTATTAAATCTCTCTAAGCATCGGTTTCCTCATCTCCAAGTGAAGATAGTGATGCTATGAATCTCATGAGAGTCTGTGAAAGGATTTAAGGAACAATTCATATAAAGAATTCATAAATGCTGGGATGAATGCTCAAGAAATGAAAGCCATTAAATTATCCACACGCTATGTAGTGGAAAACCCACCCCCTTTGTTTAAATACAAACCTTTTCCAATCAGCAGGGAAAGGAGACCTCAAAAGCAGATTCCTCAAATAGGGCAACACCACTGGAGGACCAGAGGGTCCTGTGTCTCCTACTGCCTAGCTTATACTCATTTTTCCTCTTTGTGCATCTTGGGAGGAGAAAGTTCTCTTTACACACTGTCTATTAACTCTACCTCTCAGTCTCGCTCCTCCTAAAATTAAAATAATCCTTGTTATGTAAGAATCAAAGAACACACTTTGAGGTATTGATGACTAATACTAGCTTAAAATGCTTCTGTGTGCACCTTAACAGGACTTTTATGTTTTAAGAAAGAATGCACAGCTCTAAAGAAGAGAACTAGAAGTTGGAATGGGCAGTATGCTGGTTTGTAGAAATTCTGGCCCTCTTCAAATGAGGCCAGAGGGCAACTTATGAAGAATACCACTGAGCTACCTGTGAAGGGTGTGCTGATGGATGTGCATCTGGGCCACACAACAACCCGCACAGAGGTCATATGGATAGGAGACACCACTTCTGATAACAAGCATTTAAATGAGAAGAGAGCAAAGCAGCTACCTTTAAAAATACCTAGATGAATTCAAGTTCTTAAGGATGATCCATAGGTCTCAGGAAATGATTCAATTCCCTTCGAGGCAAACAAGAGATATTTTTAGAGGATTCTTGAAAAAGAAATTTAAAATACCAAAGGAAAAAAGTTATGATTTTTTTATCAATTTCTTAGTGATAGGATAGAGAAGAGGGAGTGGAGGAGAAAGAAGGCTCATATACCTAAAAGAAAAGAACTGATCCTGAAAAAAAAAAAGTGTGTGATCTTGATGTTCAATTTTAAGTCTCTCTGCTTCAAAAACTGTCTGGGACACTTGAGTACTAAGGATTACACAGCTATTTTCACAAGGGTCAGCTAGTGTTGAGTAGTAACTCAGCCTGCTCCAAACTGTCTGAGACTAAGGACTTTGGTTTGGTTCAGAATCAGGACGAGAGGCTCATCAGCAGGTCAGGGTGTGTTTAGACACCATTGTCTGGACTTCCAGAAGACCTGGCTCTCCTATACAGAGAGCTGGTTCGCCCATACTCCTCCCCTTCTTTCTCGAGCATCCACCTGATGTCATATCTCTTTGCTGATGTTTGAACTGTCACTCCCCGGAAGTAGAAAGGTGCTCTCCCAAATCTGTAAATGTACATTTCACAGAGACAACTTTGACCCATTTGGATCTAAACTCCTGTCGTGTGCTGCCATAAAACCATTGTCAGCATCCTCCAACATGGCAATTCCCTAGTATATCACTCAGTCTATGCAGACTCCTTTGTTGGTAAGCAGCATGACTTTATCTAAGTACTAGGACATTGGCCACAAGCCTGATCTGTCCAGCTGGCCTCATAGAGACTTGGGTTCTATGGGAGGAAGTCACAGGGCTTGGACTAAACTGGCCCTAAAAGGTAGCACACACTAACTGGTCTCCTTTCTTTAGAACCACACTTCATTCATCATCTCTCCCACCCATTTCTATTCTAATAGTCAAGGCCAGCAGCTACCACCCAAGGCTGATTGTGCCAATAATGGATTATTATAATGCATGGAGCTAATAGGACCAATGCTGTCAGAACATGGCGGGATGAGATGGATATGTGCAATAAAAACGAAGACTCTCCAGCATTTATACACTGCTTTTACTTTCTAAATGTGCTCACATCTGTTATGTCATTTTCTTGTCCCAGTACCCATGAGAATGATGGATTCTTCAGGCATAATGCTTCTTTTATTCAGATGCAAAAAACTGGCAGGCACTTTGAAAGGTCTTTCCAATGATCCTCATGGCAAGTGGGCAGAGTAGTTGGTCTTCTCAACTGCCACACCTTAGCAGGATCAAATAGGCTAGCGTCCTACAAAAAAGAGTAAATGTTTTCCCCATCCACTTGGTTTATTCCTTCCCACCAATCCCTGATTTAGAATGAAAATGAAAATGCTCTTTTTCTTCTTTTCCCAGCAGACTGTAATAGACTGGAATTGTTGCCTCTACTTCTCTATGCCTTGTGTTCCTCCCTTCTTCCCTCTTCTACTTGACATGTAAATTTGATGTTTCCACCCAGTGAATCAATCAGAACAGAATGCTAATTTATTAAGCAAATGTGTAAAAGCTGCCAGTGTACTACACCCATGACTATGATTGACACAAGAACAAAACAGCCCAGAGTCTAAGCCTCCTCAGCTGAGGCCATCATAAAGAGAAAACAATGTATCTTTGTGGCTCATCAGCTTTGTATCTAGTCCTTCCATTATCTGCTCAGAGGAAGACACAAATGGGAACTGCCAAAACCAGCCCTGCAAAACAAGAGCTGAAGGCAATCGCTCACACCATTCTGCAAGTTCCTGAAATGTGTTCATTGTTGAGAATGAGGGTGTGGGAAGCCTCTCAACGGGGCTACCGTGGGTCCCAGACTTATTTAGTGTTATGTTATTCCTCTTTTCTTTCTTGGTTCAAATTGAATGCATTTTAAGAGATACTGAATGCTTAAACCTTTAAAAACAAAATAAGGTATCATGCTTATAAGCCATTTATTCCTAATTATACAATTACTTTATCATGCAGCACTTGCTGGAAAAGAAAAAAAAAGACCCTGAAGCAAAGAATGGGCTGGTTTAAGGTATTTTTTTCTTTTTATTGAAAAAAAAAAAGGTTAACGACCCAATTTCTTTCCCCTCTGGAATTCAAAACTGCTAAAGCACACCAAGCGTTCCTCATTTCTGGATAATAAAATAATGATGTAATTAACAATTAAATAGCACAGTATCATAAGAAATTATTAAACTTCCTTGTGAAGGGAAGTAAAAACCATACTATTTTAAGGAATGTTAAAATGAGATAATTATTATCTAGCTTAAAAATAAAAGCCAAATTCTTCAACGTGCTTTCTGGCCTCGGCTATTTGGTGCTTTCAGAGTTGCCCTGGCTCTCTACGGTCCCTGAGGCTGTAGATGGGCAGTTGCAGGGTGAGGTGTATTCCAATTCTACAGCTTTATTTTCAACCCCTGAACCCATCTCAGCTTCTGCTGTTTTCCTCTTTGGGACACAGTGTCTGCTGGCCTTTTAGTCTACTCCTTTGACCTCCCTGGACAGTGTGTGCTGGGCATTTCGGATCCTCCTCTGCCCATGTAGTCTCTACCTGCTGTCCCCCCTGGACACAGTGTCTACTGGCTATGCGTCTTTAGCTGCTGTATTTTGCTCAACTTTGCTTTATACTAGCAAGCACCTGAGACCACTGACTTATAAAGAGAAAGGCTTATTTGGCTCACAGTCTGGAAGGTTCCAATGTATTAACTGATCCTATTGCTTATGAGCCTGTCATGAAGCAGTACATTGTGCTGGGAGTGTGTAGAGAGTCAAGCCACTCACCATGGTCAAGCACAAAAGAGATAAAGAGGTGAGAGTTCTTGATCTGCATTGAAGATTGATTTCCAGTCATCTGAAGACCCCACACTAAGGCCCTCTCATAGGCATTACCACTTTCCGAGGGAAAGCTTGGGAGAACAAGCCTGTAGCATACAAGCCTCTCAAGAGAGATTCCAGAATAGCAATCTGAGTATAGGCTGTGAATACCCACTGGGGTAGGCTGCATCTTTTAAATCAAGGACTGTGACCATCTCTCACCTGATTGTTGAATGAGTCTGCTGACAGTCTCCCTGGATCTAATTTGTCTGCTCTAGACAGAGTCACCTCATAGAACCAGGGGGCTCCTTTTTGAAATGGCTATCTGATAGTATATTGTTTGACACCCTTCAAGGATCCACCTCATCCCCAGGAAGTCAACCCAGTGATATCGGTAGCATTCTAGGGTCTTCTCAGGTTTGGCCACACTGCATGCATTATTAGTTACTTTTCACATCACTCCAACAGAAACAACTCCAGGAAGGAACTATGTATTCTGACTCGCCGATTCATGATGGAGAAGGCCTGGAGTACAGCTTAGTGGGCCAGGTCAGAAGCATTGGTGGAGGCTGCTTCCATCATGTTGAACCAGGAGAGGACAACAAGAGCTAGATATAACCAAGGGTGAAGAAGCCCAGGTGCAACCTTCCAAAGACCACACAAAGCAACCTACTTTCACCAACCAGGCCCCACACGATCCAATGTCCAAACCTCTCAAAATAGCACCATCCCCTTAGCTTCAAGCATTTTAAACACTTAGTGAAGGATACTTTAATTCAAACTGTAGTATTCCAGCAAACCCCCAAGGGCTCATGGACATCTCAGAATATAAACTGCACTAAATATAACTTCAAAAGTATTCCAAATCTTAACAGCTTCAACATAACTTTAAAGCTTGAGTTTGAACTCTCTACTGAGACTCTGTCTTTAAAAGACTCAATCTCATAACCATGAGCCCCCATAAAATAAAATAGAAAATTACATACTTCTAAAATACAATGGCACAAAGCGAACATTCCTATTCCAGGTGATGAGATGAAAGCCAGACTGAAAGCCGACAGGGAAATCACTAAATACTATAGCTCCATGTCCAACACGTAGGACACGTGTGGTGCCAATGACTTAGGGAGTCCATCCACATATTTGCCATGTCTTATCTGTTGGGTTACCTCCAAGTTTTCCTTGGCAGGCATCCCATGTTGCTAGCATTTCCAATATCCTGGAGTCTCTACTGCAACTTGGGCATCAACCTTACAGCTCTGTGAATCTCTGTCAGGAGCATACTGTGGATAATGGGAACCTAGTACACCTTGCCTAGGCTCACAAGCTTTTCTCTGGATTCTTGGTCGAGACTCCCATGACCTTATAATCCTTGTGTTCTGCATACCTGATAGGATAGTACTAGGTTTACAAAATGACAGGTTCCGTGATAGCTTGAGCAGTAGCCAGGCCTCTCTGGACCACTGTTGCAGAGGCCCCTGAGTGTGCTTTGGAGGCTGAACACAGGAAAACATTTCCCTAAGTGGCTCTTTGTAAGTGTAATAAACTCAAAATATTCTCTTTTCAAAGGAAATTCTTTCAAACCAATTTGAAGTTTTATACACTGGAGCCTTCGGATGAGAAATTCCTGAAACGCCTTCAAGGGACCTCTCCTGATCTCCAATGAAAAGTACTTAGCTGCTCTTCAGTGACACTAATCTCTAACACACTAGTTAGTTTTTAATCCAGTGTCACTCAACTTTTCAGGTCAAGGGTGAAAGGCAAAGTGTAGACAAATCTTCGCCAGAACTTATTGCCAATGGTTGCTGGTCCAGTTTCCAACGTCATGTTTATGTCCACTCGAAACTTCACGAGCTTGGCCTTCCCTGGCTATCCTTACATCAGCCTTCTGGTACCCTGGCTTCCCACCAGCATCCCCCGCTGAGCTCTGCTTACATTATCAGGCTTCTAGAACGGGGCTACATCTCCAAACTTTTCCACATTCTTCAGCAATCCAGTTCCAAAGACACAAAGACCTGTGGCCAGGTGTAATCAAGGTAGCACCCTCATACATTTGACACCAGTTTCCTATTTTTGTTACTTTTTGAATGACTATAACAAGCCACCTGACAGACAGACAGAAACAAGTAGAGAAGGATTGATTTGAATCGCAGCTTCCAAGAGTTTCAGTCCAGCAATGTGGACAGGGCATAGCAGTGTGACAGTGAGGGAGAAGGTGTTTATACACAGCAGACCAGGAATCGGACAGTGAGGCTGGAACCAGGAGTCCAGCAGCACTTCCCAGTGCCACTCTGAGTGGCCAATCACCACCATGCAGGCTTCACGATTTGGAATTTCCAGAACCTTCCTTTATAGAAGCACCAGCTGGGAAGCAAGTGTTCACACATGAGCCTCTGTGGGGTGTTTCACATTTGAACCACAATATCAATAACTTGTTACATCATTCTATCCCTTCCTCCTCCTCCAACTCCTTCTGTGCCCCCCCCAATTTGTGACCTCTTCTTCTTTATTATTGTTACATAACTTCATACATAATACATACATACTTTCATACATACATACATACATATGT
Source organism: Myodes glareolus (assembly GCF_982192425.1). Classification (NCBI taxonomy): domain Eukaryota; kingdom Metazoa; phylum Chordata; class Mammalia; order Rodentia; family Cricetidae; genus Myodes; species Myodes glareolus. The sequence goes on from NC_142030.1 coordinate 1,230,225, forward strand.
ATCCTACTGAGTCCATTTAGAGTTGCTCAATTGTGCATGTTTTTAGGTCTGGCCAATTGGAACTGAATAACCTATCAGGCAGCTTATGTTTGGAGAAAATTTATGTCTTCTCCCTCTGCCTCTCTCTTTCTCTTTCTCTTTCTCTTCCTCCTCCTCCTCCTCCTTCTCCTCCTCCTCCTCCTCCTCCTTCTCCTCCTCCTCCTCCTCCTCCTTCTTCTTCTTCTTCTTCCTCTCTCTCTCTCTCTCTCTCTCTCTCTCTCTCTCTCTCTCTCTCTCTCTCTCTCTCCAGTCATTGACAATCTGTAGCATTTCATCTAAGGGTGAGAAAGGCCCCATTTTTAATGCTGTTGCTTTGGATATTAAGTGACATAGGGACACAAGCCGTCTCGCCCCTTTCTACTTTCTCTGTATTCTTTCATGTTTTATTCTGGCCAAACTACTCATTCATTAGTCCAATGTCACTTTAGCCTTAAAGTCTCAAAGGGAAGGTAGTATCATCTTCCTCTATCTTCCTCTCTGTGCACGTACTCAGAGCACTGCTGGGCTGATGTGGTGTTCCCCAGCTACCTGTAACCTGTTATGGAAAAAATGGACAGTCCTCCCAGGAACGTCTTTCTCTTACTTCAGTTGTTACCTGGGCTGATTTTCCTGTTTCTGTGGCTCCTTAATTTCCCCTTCCATTTCCATCTCCCTCTAACAGGGTCTGTGGGATGGGAAGCCTGCGGTGAAACCAGTTGCTGTGCCTGTCCCTACCGGAATGTCTTCTTCACACTCCACTGACTGCATCTGCCTGGGGCCTGGATTTTGACAGCTGTTTAATAAACCACATCAGCAGTGTGCCAGCTTAAGACAGAATGAAAGTGAGAGCCTCACATTCCATTTTTACTCTCTGATAACCTCCGATTCCATTATTTACCTTTTAATATAACATGATTTCCCCCACATCCCTCCCCACAAACAGAAGCCTTCTTCCCTTTGGTGTAGTTGAAAGAGCCCTTGTTTGGGGATGGGGCTTTTCAGCCCCAGCCTGTGTCCACCTATAGCAGCTAATAGCTGCTCGAGCACTTCAGACATCAGAGGAATCTCCCCTTCCCTCCCCCTCTTCCAAATGCTTTGTAAAAATTCTTCGCTTGCTAGAGAAAGAGCCACATCTCACAGCTGCTTCTGCCCTGCCGGTCTCAGTTCTATTGTGGGGTGCATTACAGTCGAGTGCAATCTTTCAAAAGGGGCCTTACGTATTCCATCTCATTGAATAACAGAAACCAGGGGAGAGAGAGGCTGTGGAATTCTATGAAGGCCAGGGTGAGATGAGCCAGGCTATACCTGTTCCTTCTCCCAAGCAAGGGGATGCATCTCTTCTTCACAATAGGAGAGTAGGGAAGCAATTTCAAGTTGTGGCATTACTCCCCAAACCTTTCATTTTATCTGAGCACTTAGAAGCAACTCTACTGTCTCTCTGGGGTGGGGTTGGTGAAGCCGACTCTCCTCTGCGCAGCTCTGGGAAGCCTCCCTCCACCATCTATCACTTAGCAGCTCCAAGCTGAACGAGACAGGACAGAGCACCAGATTGCTGTGGAAGCCTGGCTCCAGTAGAGGGCTGGCCTCTCATCCAAGCAGATTGAAATTAGGTTTCAAAACTACCCGTGAGAAAGAAAGATGAGGTGGAAAATCGCTGATGCAACTGAAAATATCGTGGTGATGGCTGATGAGGGAAAGAATGGGGCAAACAGGGCCGCTTGAAACACTTAAAGCAATCCACTCCACATGCCTGTGGCTCCCTGGTTTCCCCCAACTCTCTGTTTTATTAACTTCACTTCTTTTATGAGTACTTTAATAAACCTAGCTATTTTCTTCCCTGTGCAGGGAGGATCATAAACTCCTCTTGCTTTTAAAAATACAAATAAATAGCTCAGGGTTCTGAGCAAACCCAGGAGTAAGCAGGGGATAGGCATGTGTTCAATAGCTACACCTAAGGGTTCCTTTTGAGAGTTAGCCAGGCACAAGGGTCTCATCTGAAATCCAGCAGAAATCCTACAAAGAAGGGGGAGCTTTTGCAGGCTTTGGGAGGAGACTAATCCTTTAGGCCTGCTCATTTAACTTGTTTATATCTGATGAATTATCCCCTAATCTCTGCCCTTTGCCTGAGGCCAAGAAAGTTCTGCCTGGCTCTAAGTAGAGTAAGAGTTGAGTCTCTTCTACAAAACCAGCAGCTGGTATGACCCAGCCGGTACCCAGACACCATAAGATTCCTTGGAATCTTTCTCCCTCCCTCCCTCCCTCCATCCCTTCCTCCCTCCCTCCCTCCCTCCCTCCCTCTTTCTCTCTCTCTATTTCCTCCCCCAACCCATACATACTCAAGCCATCAGCAAATCCCCTGACTCTACACTTAAAAACAAGCCACTTTCAGGGTCTGCTCTGACACCTTGCGTTTGGCCCAAGCTACCCTCGTGGATCACTTGCACTACTACCCTCGTGGATCACTTGCACTACTACCCTCATGGATCACTTGCACTACTACCCTCGTGGATCACTTGCACTACTACCCTCGTGGATCACTTGCACTACTACCCTCGTGGATCACTTGCACTACTCCAGCAAGTACTGCCTCAACCTGTTCTCTTCTTTGCCCTCAACCCCACTCCACATTCTGTTCTTGAACAGGCTGCTGCGACTCAGCTATCCCTCGGGAATGAAAGACTGTACCCACCTCATTTGTTCTTGCCCAGCCCTAAGCCTGGAACATTCTCTGGAAATCTCATTCTTATTCCTATACCTCCTTCTCAAGAGTTCCTGGTTAATCTTCCTGGAGCATCTCATTCTAATCTGAAATAACCTGCCAGCATCCCTATCTGTGGCCTTCCTTCCTGTCAGCCGCAGCACTTAGCCCAGACCAGTCCAGCATGCTGCACATTCCCTCTGTCTTCACCAACCTGTGCTTTACACAGGAGCAGGGTTTCTGCTTGTTGGACTCATGGCTGCTTTCTCATGATTATAACAGAGCATACTACAAAAAAGTTACTCCATAGATTAAATTTAAAAGTAAATTCTGCGTTAGTGTTGGGGGCAGGTACCCAGGAGAGTCCTGAACCCAGCTCCTCCTCTGACATGGATTTGTGGTGACCTTGGAGGGCACTTCAAGAACACTAGTTAACCACTGGTCATGACCCTAGTGTCTTAAGTAGGGTTTCTATTTTGGTAAAGGGACAACATGACCATGGTAGCTCTTATAAAGGAAAAACATTTAATTGGGGTGACTTACATTTTCAGAGTTTTAGTCCATTATCACCATGGCACAACATGATGTATGCAGTATGCAGGCAGACTTAACATCTTGACCCACAGGCAACAGGAAGTGGGGCTAGTAGTTCACTGGGCATGGCTTGAGCAAATATGAGACCTCAAAGCCTGCCTCCAAGGAGATACACTTCCTCTAACAAGACCACACCTACTCCAACAAGGCCACACCTCCTAATAGTGTCACTCCCTTCAGGGACTATTTTCCTAAAAACCCTACCTAGGAAGTTTAAAAGGGAATTTACCAGCTAGACACCAATCACTTGGGGGAGTCCATATGTGAGTGGTAAGGGAGAAACCTTGGCATGCCGCATCAGTCCAGAGCAGGGAGGAGCCAGTCCCTCAGACTTGAGCACAGTGCCGTCTCTCCAGCCCCTAAGCTTTGTACTTGGTACCACAAGAGTCCTCAGAGTAGCCCAGGCAAACATAGTGATGGTGGAGGAACTGCTGAGGGATCTGAAAAGCTTCTCGGGCAGTGCCTTGGGTAGGGATTTCCAGGGGCTTCCTGATAGGCCAGGAGACTGTGTTACCCTGCCTGGACTGCCTTCCAGGAATACTCCTGTGGTCTGAATTGCAATCTTCTTGCACGTGTGGAAGCTGTGCATCCTCTTAGGATGCGTTAGAGGCATATGCATAGTGGCCTGCCTGGGTGAGGAGAGAACGGTGAAGTCAAAGAGTCGGATCGGTCAAACTCCTCACGTCAATTGTCTGTGATCCAGCTTGGTGTGCCAGAGCCCCACAGTTGGCCCAGGAGTGTCTGGACCTGACCAGTGAGGACAGGATTTAAAGCTGATAAGCAGCTGCGGGAGTGTGGAGTAAACAGATGGGCAGTGCATGTGTCCATGTGGTTTAGCACAGACAACTTGTAGCAGGAATCTCACAGCAAGAAGCCTGCAGGATCTGAAAGGCGAGTGAAGGTAGGAGCCTGGAGTCCTGACTTAGGACACACTCCCTTCTCTCTTGTAGGGGACAAAGGCACAGGATCACTGAAGGAACTGAGATGCTTAGAGGGGGAAGGCAGCTCTTAGCTGTGCTTAGAACAGGTTCAATGGCAAATCGCTTCATTACTTTCAAACACGATATCTAATTCAACTAGGCCAGTGGTTCTCAAGCTTCTCGGAGTTGCAACCCTTTAATACAGTTCCTCATCTTGTGGTGACCCACAACCATAAAATTATTTTCATTATAGCTATTTCACAGCTGTAATTTTGCTACTGTTATGAACTGTAATGTAAACTTCTGTGTTTTCTGACGGTCTTAAGCAACCCCTGTGAAAGGGTCGTTCAACCCCAAGGGGTAGCAACCCACAGGTGGAGAGTTGCTGAGCTAGACCTATCTCTGGACCCTCTCTTTTTTATTATGAAAGGAATTTATTAAGGGTATTTATTGTTTAGAAGACTGGTAATCTGTTTCTCATTCTGTCTCAGCTCTGCTTCTTCAGATCAGCCACAGACACTACACTCACAGTCACTCACCCTGCTCGTGGGAGTGGAAGCTGGAACCTAAATTTGAAAGTGCCTGTCATTGCTCATCTCTCCTGATGTCAAAAATGGAGTATTCCGACACCGTCAGCAGGTTTCAGCCTGTTTACTAGTGCGTCAGGGTTTACAGAACTCTCACACGCCTCTCTTCTCCTTGGCAGAAGAGCCAAAATGGAATTACTTCAGATGAATCCCAAATATGATCTATTGGCTCTTCCTTCCAGTTTGTTACTTGTTTTCTCTGTCTTGTCTGGAAAGTTTCCTGCTACCCCGAGACAATCTTTGCAGTTAGCTGAGGAATGAAAAGATGATTGATTAGAAGGCAAAGACAGGGATGGCAAACAGTGGTCTCAGTATCCCCAGCTGAGGAAGTATAGCCACAGAGTGAAGAGGCACCGTCCAATTATCTCAGGCCAGCTTGCTCTGCGGACAACTTCTGCCATAGCTGCTCGGGCTGCACTCAGCTCCTTGGTGGGCACCTGCGGCTAAAGGACCAGGAAGGCCACCCTCATCATGACCTGCTGAGGATCTTGGCATGAGAGGAGGGGCTGCTAAGCTGCCTTGTGGGGGCTGGCTGTACTAGGAAGCTGGGCTGTGCCAGGCAAGCCTGGAGCAGACTGAAGGAAAGCAACAACACCTTTCTGGGTCTACTTGGAGGCCTGGAGAGACTGAAGTCATTCTCTGCTGGGAGACGGGGCACATGCAAAGCTCCGGGGAATTCCTATAGCAGGTGTGATTCAGAGTCTTAAAAAAAGAAGGTTCCTTTTTAGAAATTCCTTGGCTCCTGCATTCTTGGAGCCTGTATCTAACAATCTCTTTCAACACGAGCAAGATCTATAAAATTAGATAAAGAAGGGGGTTTTCCTCGCAGGCATCACACAGTTATGACCCATCTCTCTGTGTCTTACTGATTCTTCTGTTCCGCTGCTAAAACGCCATGAGCAAGGCATCTTAAGGAATAGTGTATTTGGGCTTGTCATTCTATCTAGGAGTCCATGATGGTGGGCTGAGGTAAGGCAATAAGCAGCAGACATATTCGAGCAGAAGTAGGAAGCTCACATCTTTAACTGAGTTACAAGTAGACCAAGGCCAAAAGCTCTCAAAGGATACCCCCAGTGACATACTTCCTTCAGCAAGATGGCACCTCTTAAAGCTCCCCAAACAGCACCACTGCCTGGGCAGACCAAACGTTCACACCGAGACTATGGGAAATGATTCTCATTCTTGACATCACGTTCTGAAGCAGTTTTGTCTTTAGAGGCCTCTATTAGTAGAGTCTGAGTTATCTCCAGTCCCACACATTGAGCCATGTCAGGGAATTGGCATGTAGGGATGGATGCCTTCCTGGAGGCTCTCTCATTTGCTCCCATCCCTGGAACTGGAGAGTTTTCTCTTGTGTCTGAGATGAACAGCATCTTAGTTGAATATTGATTTGGTTGGGAGCCTATGATAGAGGACTCAAAGTGAGCAGGCTCTGCCCACAACTGTCCCTCAACAATGATCACGAACGACAAACTTGTAGGGTTAGAATCAGAATCCTCCCCTAGTACGTCTCTCAGGCATTCTAGGGCTCTCCTGTTTCTACCCACAAGTTACCATGGGCTGTATACATGTTCTTTCTGACAGGATGGACCCGGTGCTAAGATAGAGGGTTCCAGCTCCTAGAACAAAGACCAACATGGGTTCCCTCCATTTTCAACTGTGTGGTCTTGACTACAGCTCAGCTGACTATCTTGCAAAAGTCCAGGTACAGTCTGCTTTAAGCAGTGATATCATTGAAACATGGGCTTCATTTGACCAATCATATCTTATCTGCAAAGAGCCTAGGATGAGATAATGGCATGCACACTGGGACCGTGAGAAGACAGGCAGGCCCACAAGAGCGTATCTTCTTAATGCTACCCCTCCCCATGAATGCACTGCTCCATTACCTTGGCTTATCCATTAGATATTATTTTTTGGAAGAAGAAAAAGAAATCAGATTATCAACTCCTGCCCCTTGCATACCCACATCTGCTCCTCTAAAATATTAGCAGGAAATGTCATTCTGCATTCCTCCCTGCAGGTTCTGGAGCCGACCGCATTTGCTTTCCAAATGAAGCCCCCTGTCCTTGACTTTCAATAACGAAGTCACTTGAAAACTTTCTCCCCTTGACTTTGATCCCTTCTCCTGTCAGAATGATGGTGACATTAGCAAGTGTACACAGAGGGGGGCTTGGTGCCAATTAACAATTTCTCATTAGCTTAATTAGGGGACACATGTTTTTAATCACAGCTAAGAAAGTGAAATGATTGAAGAATTGATTCTGAGCTTTTGAAAGCGTCCCTGGTAATGCATGGAATTTAATTTTGCAGGTGTGCCTTTAGAGACAGGGAGGTAAAAAGAGCTATCCATGCCTTGGTTTCCTCGAGCATCCAGAGCAGGCGCCTGTACCAGAGGAACAGACTGGGTTTGGTATAGATCTAAGAATATCTTTTTAGCTGTCAGAAAAAACAAAGTTCCACCCTCTGTCGTACAAGTGTTGTGCATGGGACACCTTTTGTGTCCTTTCCATTAACTTTTTGTTATTAATGATTTTAATTAGCACAAAAATGACATTTTGTACGTATAAAATATTCTTGCCCATCTGACACTTTCTTTCCAGGTTCCGAGTTCACACACCTGATGATTATGGAGTTGTGCAGGGGTCATTTGGCAAAAGCCTTGGTGTTGGTTGTAATTGTAGCTGAACCAACTATGAACTCTGGACTTCATGGGTTATGTGTGAAGCCTGAAGGTACAGAGGCTGGTCACACTGGAAAATGGTTTGACTTAGAACAGGTTTGCAATGGAAAGATGGGCAGCTCTTATCGCCCTTGTAACCTCCAAAGAGTAGCTAATTGGGACCATATAGATATGTAAGACATGTTGAAAAACCCTGCACTGTGAATAATGTTGACCCATAGTATGCATTAAAATCAAGATATATCCTTTAAGACCTAAGTATGTATGTTTTACTAATTGTGATTTTAAAGAAAAGTGTGCACAGATATTTGTCTTTTGCAAAATGCAAATGTCACTGTGTGATCCCTTTAAACTTGTCATTTTCCTTGGTTGAAAAAGAACAAGATGCTGATGGTGGAAAATTTTCAAGAAATAATGGAAAATATGATAACAGGGAAAACATTTGTACATGGTCCTAACCACCAGACATAATCACCACTTGTATTTTAGTGCCCATACTTTTTATTACACATTTCATAATAAAAGTGATTAGATTTTATTTCTGGCCTTTAACATGCTTTTTTTACTTACTATATCATTATCTCCCCAGATCATTAAATATTTTTATACTACATAATTTTTAATGACTGCATAGTATTCCAGTCCATGAATTTGTCATACTTATTGTAGCACGTTATGGACATTTTAGATTTTTGTTATTATAAGCAAAGATAAAGTAGCTGTTCTTGAATATAAATCTCTTCAAGCATCAGCAATCATCTCCTTGGAATACATTTCCAGAGGTAGAATTGCCGAGTCAAAAATTATGCACATTTTTAAGACTTCCGAACACCTCGTCAGGTCGCTCCCCTGAGAAGTTGTTTCTGCCCATTTGTGTTCCCTCCGCAAGGGGTGAGGAAATGCTCACTTATTACTAAAGGGGGAAAAAGTGTGACTTAGAAAATAAAGTTCAAAAAAAAATCACCATTGTTCTGGTTGACAAGTTTGACTGTCAGGAGACCACATAGTATTTAGTTTTCAACTGGGTTTCTTTGGAGGGGCTTCCAGGTCACACTCTGCTTTCGTTGTATGCCTGGAGTCTTCTTCATTTTGTTATTCACTAGTGAGGGTTGTTAGACTTTAAACAAATTAAGCTGTTGTTGAGCATCCATAAAAAAAATCTTTCCCAGCTTGTTGCTTTCCTCGCTGTGATATAATTACCATTGTTATTATATATGATCTAAATAGTAGATAAATCTAGTGATCTGCTATGGTTCCACCTTTGCTGTATTTGGGTCCCCCCTCTTTTCTATATTTACCAGTGTTTTACACTTTTACTTTTTACTATTTTAAAAAGATAGTTTTAACTGTATGTATGTGTGAGCATCTATGCATGTGAGGAGAGATGCCTTAGTGACTGGAGGAGGATGTTGGATCCCCAGGAGTGGGAGCAACAGGCATTGTGAGCCCCCAGTGTGGGTTCTGGGGACCAAACTTAGGTCCTCTGTGAGAGCTGTGTGAGCTCTTCACCTCTGAGTGGTCTCTCCAGGTCCTCTCACATTCAGGTTATTTTTTTTTTAAGATTCAGTGCTAATTTGGATTTGTACATATTCAAGCTGCCAACTAACCCAACGCTATTTATGCAGTTATTCATTATTTCTGTGAATGTGTTCAAGGAAGACAAATACTTCAGGATTCTGGGAAATAAGAAGTCTGTTCAAACTTGCATACTCTGAGAATGCTGCCTAATCTATTTCCTTGTTAGAATTCACAGGGAACATTTCCATTCAAAGGCTTCAAGAAGATATGCATTTTTCTTGCTTTACCTGGAATCATGCATCTGACCATGCAATCCTTTTACAAACAGAACATCAAAGAAACTAATGTCCCATGAAATATGTGGTGTTCTGATTGGAAGGCCAAGAAGCCACCATGATGAAATACTACCTTGGCTACTGGCCAATCAGCATTTATTTAAAATATAATTGACAGAATACAGACCATTGTCCCACACCACTGCTGCATACAGAGAGATTTGCAGGTAGGTGGCACTACCACATGCAAAGAATCTGTCTGTCATGCTCCTTCCATATGAATCTATAGTGGCTGCCTATGTGCTGATGTGTTGCCCAAGGAATCAGGTGTTGAATTCGGTGCTCATCACGTGCTCTTCAGAGAATAGAAGCATCATGACTGTGGTGTTTCGAAGGACCTTTGAGCAATGACAAGAATTGTGCAAGCTAATCCATGTCGTTGAATCTTGATGCTTTATAGAGAGGAGAGAAACATACATGCATATTCACATGTGTGCACTCAAGTGAGCATACATGCAGACATAGATGCACTCTCCCTGTCTCTTGCTGTCCTCTCAACTCTCTCAGCAAAAAAGATCATCACGTGATAAAGAGCCTTGGATCTGCAAAAGTGTTAGCCAACTATTTCTTTATAAGTTATCAGTGTCATGGAAACAGACCGATGCAGCATCTCCAATTAGCAAGGTTGGACCCACATCAAATGGATCTCACCATCTTTTTATGACCCTAGACATATTTCTGAGGTGAGACAGGAATAATGGGAGCTTTAACTCTGAAATCCTGAGTTATAATCATGGCGCTGACACTTTTTATCAGAGACCTGGTGAACTGTATGTCCCAGTTTCTACATCTGCAGAACTGGAAAAGAAACTTGGCCCTACATCATAGCATTGTTCCTATGGGTGACAGATCAATCCAAACAACATGCTCACTAGAACCAAGTTGGGTGCGGCTTTCAGCTTTCTCAAAGCTTAGTTGTTATTTTGGGGTTTATAATTCTTTAAATCCACTCCAATGGAGAAATTATTTCTGCGTTATGGTTGTTTGGATTACGGTTTAAAACAGAGTAATGTGGCATCTTTTCCTTCACCTCACAAAGGGGACATGAGGTTCCAACACCCTGTGGAGGATGGTAAACACCAGTCACTGAAGGAGTAATGGGGAAACTGTGTATAAAGGATGATGCTCTTTCTGCTTATTTTGCATCAGCCTGGGGGGGGGTGATGATTGCTGCCTGACAAGTGTGAGCAGTGGGACAGTGTGTGTGTGGCAGGCCCATCAGTCTTGACAGGTGGATGCTAGCATTCTGCAGAGAAGTTCCCTCTTCATCAACTGGACAGACTTGGGAGCTCTTCCAGTCCCTGAGACCTGCAAAATCTCTCCCCTGGCTATTGATAGCCCCTCTGTCCTTCCTCAGACTGCAACCAACCATCCCTCTACTTCAGCCATCCCTCTTGCTCCTGTTCTGGCTACTTTCTTGAACTGTTCAGCTGCCTCCTGTGGTCATGGCCATTGGCGCAGTGGCTACCATTGAGAAGACAGCTAGTTCTCCCTTTCACTGCTGTTGTCAGTCCCTGGCCCTGCCACCCTGCTTGGGGCAGAGCTGTCATTGCTGATGGATGCCTTGCTGTTTTTGCAGCTTGACCTGCTAACCACTCCATGCTGCCTCTCCTTCAGCAGCTGCCTCTCCACCACATCTGTGGCTGTTTGTGCAGCCTTCTTTGATATCACTGCCTGGCTACTGCAACTCTGATTTTTCTGTAGCTTCTTTCTTCCTATTATCAGTCAGCTCACTGTGCTAAAAATAAACAATAAGACTGTTCAAGAGAAACCCTTTATTGAGCCTAATGTTGCCATTCCAAGGGAGGCAGAACACAAAGTCATCCACTGGCCAGTTCAAGAGCCAACAGAACAGTTTGTTTATATATCCAGGGAATAGGTGTTTGCACCAAACACAGCAAACCTTCCATGTAAATAGAGGTTTATAATTTCACCAATCATACCATTTTCCCTCTTCTACCATCACAAAAGTCCCTCTGCTAGGCCACTGGGGGAAAGTACTTTTTCTCTGGCCTAAGTGGAAATGTTTGCAAGGTCATCTGGAATTCAACAAGGCCTTTGATGGCAAGAAGTCTGGCACAGACTGGCACAGTCTTGGGCAGGAGCCATAACAGTAGCTCTGATTGTTGTGCAGCTTCCTCAAGGTCTGTGCTGCCATTGGCTATTTGACAGGCAGTGCTTTGTCCCAAAGCAGCCAGGACAACCAATGAATTAAGTCGCCTCATACCCAGAATTATTACTCATTTACAGGAAAATGAATATTGAAAAAGTGCTGAAATAAAAACTTGTCATTTACACCAACAACATTTTGAAAGATTTTAACAGTTCTTATTGGTTCTGGTAAAGGGACAAAGGCATAACACCCTGCCACCCTCAGCAGCCTAAAGAGTTCCCATAGACTTTTAGGGATCTTGATTTAGGCAAACCAGGATTCTTTACTTTGTTGCTGAAAATAATTTCAGAACGAGCCAGTGAGTGAAGTAGAATTGAAGATTTTATTTAAGATATTTTAATACAGGCTTAAAGATAAAGGGTAAGAGAAAAAGAGGTGCTTAGAAGAAAGAAAGACATCCAAGAGGAATATATATTTTTGAGTCCCCAAGTATGGGTAAGGGATTCTCCAAGAGAGAGAAAGCAATGATTCACCTTAGCACTACTTATATATAGCATCTTAGTGGCTCTGAGCTATATATCACAATGCTGCTAATCTCTCTCTCTCTCTCTCTCTCTCTCTCTCATACACACACACACACACACACACACACACACACACACACATTTGATAAGAGAGTTATGTGGTGTGGCTCCAGAAACACCTTGGATGCAGTTATGATTTGACAAAATAAAATGAGAAGCTGCTAGGTTTGCACAGAATAGTTTGGGTTTGTTCAGGTCCTGTACCTGTAAATGGGGCTCCCAGTGAGACTTTTAGAAAACTGTGACTACAGGACAAGGGCTTCGTGTATCTGTTAACTGAACTGATCCAGAAATCTTGTTCAGTTGCTGGCAAAGGTTTCAGCTGAGTTCTAGAGTGAGGGACTTCACTCCCCTGTCTCATATCCCCAGGATCTTCACTGCCTTTCCACTATGCCTTACCTTCTACTTTTCAATGCCCCACTGAAAGGAGGTGATGTAACAGGATGGGCCACCTGGCTCTCATGTACCTCAGTTCTCACCTAATGTCCCAGAGTATTTGTAGAGACAAAAGCAATGCACACAGAAATACAGTTTCTGTTTTTGAAAGTGAATTTTTTTTTTTACTGGAAACCACTTGTAATCTCTATAGGACAGTAGGTATTTAATAATAGGACCATATTCAGATAAACAACTTGCTTTCCAATGGGAACTCATCCATCCTCACCATTCTCAGAGAAGCATATGCTCTGGTTGGACTACCACCGCCTCAAGACACAGTCTATGAAACACCATCTATTTCTTCCCAATCAGATTTTAATCCTCTGCTACATCTAAATGTGAGAGACCACTGCGTCCCTAACATAGCTGGCTTGATTTTTCTAAATTTCTCTCTAGATGGAACAGACTTGTGAGGGTCACACAAACAGACAGTCATATACACACATGTACACACACACACACACACACACACACACACAGACACACACACAGATACATACAAACACAGACACACATAGCTTCTGACTTAGAGTTTCTATTGCTATGAAGAGACACCATGAGCACAGCAACTCTTATAAAAACAAAACATTTAATTGGGAGCTGGCTTACAGTTCAGAGGTTTAGTTCATTGCCACCATGGTGGAAAACATGGTGGAAGTAGCTGAAAGTTCTACATCCACATCAGCAGGAAGAAGGAGTAAGCCACGAAGTCTAGCTTGAGCTTTTAAAACCTCAAAGACCACTCCCCAAGTGACACACTTTCTCCAAAAAGGCTGTACCAACTCCAACATGTCCACACCTCCAATAAAGTCACTCCCTATGGGTCTATTGCAGCCATTTTCATTCAGATCACCACAGATGCACACAGCAGTATGCACACACAACATCCATTCACACAGAGACACCTACATACAAGCATATACATACAGAATCACGCACACACACAGCATACCCATGTACACAGACATATATGTGGACTTGGAGAGATGGGCCAGAACTTAAGAGCAGTTTTTGCTCTTTGTGTTTGCCTCCCAGTCCCCATATTAGGAAGCTCACAACTGCCAATAATTCAGTTGCAAAGGATCTGATACACTTTTTTTTGAGAAAGTAATTTTATTAAATTATAAAAGTTTCCATTTCCGCCACTCTTCCCAACACCCTCCCACTCCCCCCACTCCCTCTCCTCCTCCCTCTTCGTCCCTAAGGGCAGTCAGGGTTTCCTGCCCTGTGGGAAGTTCAAGTTCCTCCCCCCTCCCTCCAGGTTCATGAAGGTGAGTCTGATACACTTTTCTTACCTCTGAAAGTTTATGTGTATTTGTATGCACATGTATAGACACAGAGGGTGGGGGGAAGGAAGAGAGAGAGAGAGAGAGGTTCATGATCATATGATATTCTTTTTCTGTACATTTTTATATTGTTCTTTTGTAGGTAAGGAGAAAGAGTCTACAAGGGAAATTAACAAATTTTCTTAGTCAACATGAGAAAGATTCCTTTTAGATATCTGTTATCACCTGTCTTGGTTTCACTCCTTTCTGTCTCTCAAATTTAGAGCAATAGATAATCAGAAAATTTAAATCTTACATGGCTAGCTAGGTAGGAGAAGTTCTCGTGTTTGTCAGGACACTTTAAAATATGCTTGCTCCATCAGGTAAAGGGACAGGAGCATCTGTCTCTTCCCTGTGGACCACCGTTCTGTTATAGTATACTAGGTCTTATTAAAAGGCGGGGTTGGATAAGACTGGACTGATTGGGGCTTCTTCCAGCTGTATTTCTAACATCCAGGAGAGTAATGATGCTGCCAGTCTGTGGACCCCAATTCAGGAAAAGAGGCTATAGGGCCTATGGGAGATTTCTAGCCATGAGAGAAAAGAGGCATTCGAAGTGACACAGATCTGCCTGTAATGATGTAATGGGAGGGACCCTCTGCCAATTTTAGACAAATTTCAATCATGAAACCCTTTCTCCCCTTCTTTTTGGTGCTTATTCTCAAGAGAAACTTAATGAGATGGAACCACTGGTTGAAGCCTCTACCTCTGAAATTGGTACTTAATGTAGCACAGACAGAATTCCTAGCTAATGGTTGTGTGATGAATTTGGAGGGAAGGGTGAAATTATATCATTTCATTGCATTCGAAGAGAACTGTGTGTAGATAGGAAATTGCTTGGCTTCCAAAATTGAAGGTGAGAATGGGCTAGAGAAGTAGATGGGGATACAGGTCAGGATCCACAGAGAGGAGGTTCAGATGATAAATGACCATAACCATGGGTCACATGTGCTTACATATGCTCCTTCTTAGAGTATGTAGGGAGAATGGATTCTGTTACTTTACATTGACGCAGTAACCTTGAGAGAGGTAAACATGCCAAGGGCCAGGGAACTCCGAAGTGGCACTGAGGGCAGTCGCAGTAGTTTGGACTCGGTGGCTGCAGTTTGACTCTGCAGCATCAAAATGGGCTTGAGCTGGAATCTAAGACAGACACATTAGAACATGGTCACTTAGCCAGGCTGCAGCATCATTCTCCTCTAAACAAAGTTGAATCGTGCCATCGTCTGGGTCTATCTCACCCTGGAAATCACGAATTTCAATAGCTCACACTCTGGCCACAGCTCCTCACATGTCTGTGCTTCTCAGTTGATTGTGTATACTCCTGCTTTATGACCTCATCAGGACTATAGTGTTCGGTTCTCTAAGGCCTGCACCCTCCTAACAGGGTGTTGACAACCAATGTGTGCCACATCACGGCAGCCACCCGGTCACTCCTTGCTCTTGAGAATTTCTCTTCTGCCACAGGGGAGATATTGAAAGGATGCTGGTTTTAAACCTAGCTCAGTAAGACCCCCAGCAAAAGCTGGAGATGTGGTTCAGAGGCTTAGCACTTGCTTGCCTGGCATGTGCAAAGTCTCTGATGTGGGTGACTCATTAGCCTGGCATTCTGAGTGGCTACAAACTGGAGTACTACGTTAGCAATTCCTGAAATTTGTAAGAAAAGAGAATTAAACATCCATTCAGAGAAGCTGCAGTTACTTAACATAAATAAATGTCAGGTGTGGGTATAGCTGGAAGAGCGCCTAGAACAGTAGGTAATTCAGGAGAGGGTGCAAGGAAACTGATTTTGTACGCAGGGCAGGTAGATGTGCTCTGTGGCAGAAACATTTGTAAGACAGCATTTCTGAAAACGTGGAATAAGATTGCATGCTTGCTGAGCCAGCGATCCTGCAAGGATGCCTGCCAGAATGAGAGAGGAGTTATTGAGATTGCTGGTCACTGGGAAGTTAGTGTAAGAAAGAAAATCTAAGGATACAACTGGCTGATTTTTAATTAAAGTGTAAGAGAAACAAATAGCAGAAATTTGGTGCCTGGAAAAGAAAACATCCTGCAGCCCATAAGACTTAAAAAGAGCGACTACTGGAAACTCCCCTTTAGTGAGGACAGCACCATCACACTTAGCAACTGTGGCTATCCCCAGTGCTCAGGGTGAGTTGAAGGGGGTGACCTTTCCAGCATTTCCCCAGGTTATCAAGGTAAATGAATAATCAGTTAAGAAAGAGAGGTAGGGGGTAGGAGAGGAGAGATTTGGAAAACTTTGTCTGGAAAGATTAGGTAGGGTTTCTGACACCGAAAGCAAATAAACAAGGAGCTTGCTAAAAGTTTTAGGTAATTATTATATGCTGGAGCAAAGATACAGTGAATCAAGACAGAACAAATCCTTGTGCAAAACTAAAAGCAAACAGTTACCCACCCCCAACTACACCAGTTAAGCGCAGGTAGACAAGTTTAAAGTAGAGCCAGTGTGATTGTGAAAATAGTTTTCTAAAGCATGTGAAAACTTGAAGTCGTAGCCCCTAAATATATGCATCTTCACTCAATGATATTTTTAATACATCTTGGAAACACACATGCACACGTATACACACACACACACACACACACACACACACACACACACACACCCCAGGCTGAAAAGCTATGCAGTCTCAAAGCATGTTTAGATTTACAGAATAGTGGGCAGAGAGGAACCACTCAGGGTGTCAGGCACCTCTGATTCTAGACAAAGTAACTGCTCAACAAAGAGCAATCGGAACCTGAGTGAGGCATCTCTCTAGCTCCAGCCAGTCAGGGATTCCACAGGCACACCTTACAGGTGTCTATCACAAGGACAAGTATTGCTGTGTGTTTCCTGTTCCTGGAAAAGTGTCTGAAGGGTTTTCACCTCTACATCCCTTTTGTTTGAAAAAGCATTTATTTTAGGGAGGGGTCCAGGTTTGGAGGTATTACCTGAATTACAAACATTTCACTTGGGAGAGAAGGCAGCCTCACATGATGTCCTGGTTCTGAGCTAGCATCAAGGGTCACGCAGGGTTTATGTTGTCCCTGCAGACACATGAATTAAAAAAATATAAATAAACATAATAAAAATATGTCGAGATTAGAGTGGGAGAGATTTTAGCTGGGGAGGAGAGAGAGGCATTACTCTGACAGTGAGCAAAGAGTGTGGCTGCTGCTGTTCTTCAACCTGGTTCTTCCCAGACTCTCACGGTGGCCTCTGGCCAGCAGAATAAGAACTGACTTCCCGCCCACCTCCAGCTTTGGTCAAACAGAGTTGACTTAGTTCCCTACACTTAACCTTGCCCTGTTCTTCTCTGGCTTCACACCAGACCTTGACCTTTACAGGTCATGGCTTTAGGAAACTCCAGGGGAAGTCACTGCATTGACCTGAACTAATACTACACTAAGACTCAGTAGTCCGTCCAAAGCAGAATAAAACTAGTTATGTAAATAGGGAAGTCCCTCTATCAAACAATGCACCCAACAAAACAAATCACAAAGATTCATGGCCACCAGTCCTCAGGGACCCATCAAGCCAAGAGGTAAAGGAAGGCCTCTCTCTTCAACGCCTAGGAGGAAAGCAATTTTCACATATTCAGTCTCCTCCCCTTCCTTGTTTCTGTTTCCCTCAGCCACCTCCTGCGCTCAGCCCTTGGAACACCTTTGTACTGTGTAGCTAGGACACCACCTGATTCAGAGACTGCCAGGGAAAGTCAATTAGATCATTAAGCTCAATTTGCTGAAATTTTGCTTTTGACAATAGAAACACAATCTTCTTAATAATGGCTGTAGGGAGAGTACTACAAGCAGAGCAGAAAACATGAAAGGACCTGTTTCTGCTGATTGAGGACTCTTGTCTATTTAGGACAGGATGGCGTTTCTATTCCTCACATTTTTTTTTGTATATTTAATCCCAACAATCTAAATTCAATCCCACTGCTAATTTCTATAACTAAACAAGACCAGATGTGATTTCTTTCTTCTGATCCTGCAGAAACACAGGGTGATATTTTTTAATTTATTTATCTACTGTGGGCAACATCTGGGTTTCCAGGCTCATTAGAATCTTCTTTGCAGTGTAATAGGGGTTACTTAGAACAGTCCTTTCTAGCCAGGCATGGTAGCTTATTATTGTAATTCCAGCACTTGAGAGACTGTGGCAGGAGAGTTGCTGCAGGTTTGAGTACACCCGGGGTTTCAGAGTGAGTTCCACTAGGGTGTTTTACAAAGTGAGACATTGTCTTTAAAAAAAAATGAATAAGATTGGAGAGATGGCTCATAAGTCAAGAGCATGAACTACTCTTGCAGAAGACTGGAGATTGGGTCTAAGCTCCCATGTTAAGTTCCTCAAAGCTACCTGTAAGTTCAGTTCAAGGGGATCCATTATCTTCTTCTGGCTTCTGTGGATGCCCACATGAATGTGACACACACACACACACACACACACACACACAAATAATAATAATAATAATAATAATAATAATAATAGTACATCTTTTTTTAAAACTAAAATAATGGTTATGATGATGATCATCCTTTCTGAGGAGACTCTCCCTTCTCATATGTCTAATTTGTTGCGTCAATAAAGGATTCACAGAGATCTGTAGCAAAGCAAGATCTAATTAGCTTGATTCCATAGAGGGTTATTTCTGGGCATACATATCCATGTGAGTATGCTTTGTGTCACTCTTGCCCAGCATTAACTTACTTACACACCCATGGCTCATGGTCAGTGTACCTGGGAAGAGAGGCTCATAGCCTGGAGTGTTCTCTTTGCCTCACCCAGCTGTAACCATCATCTCCTCTGGGGCCCAAGAGCTAGAACCCATCTCTTGGTTGGCCCAACCTCAGGTCTCCTATGGGTAGCAGGGAATTAAATATCTAGGTCATGTAGATGATGAGATATTTCCCTTAGGAGTACTAAGAAGGTTCCATAAGATCACACAAACAAGCTGCCTTTTATTTCCAAAATGACAAGCCTTTCTTTTAGAACCCTGGTCTCTTCATTCTCCAGTGGCAACATAAATATTTGTGTACTCTTAGAATGTCTGTATTATGGAGAATAATTACAACACCATCTTTTTTTATTTACTTGTTTTGTACTAGAAGCATAAACACACACTGATAAAGGTCCAGTAGCTCATGCCCAGTGTCTAGTCTTTTTCTCCAATGCTGTAGTCAGACCTGACTGCAGAGGTCAATGTTCGTAGCAAAATGGAGCCCTTTGAAGGATAAATCCCAGATACTTAATTCTTGAAGAGTCCTTCAAATGTCATTCTGCTGCCCTAATAGACAGGAATTGCTGGCTTTCACCCAGAATCAGTGTTACTTATTTAACTAAGAATTCAAATAGACAAGAGGAAAATAACAGTACTTTTATTGTCTTTCTTCTCTCCCCACCCTTCAGTCCTTCACGGTGTAAAAACAAAACTTGTGGCTTTAGCTTGTCCCACATCTTTCCTAGAGGGAGGTGATTATTTAACACTCTAGGGGTCTCTAGCACGTCGTGAACTGAAATTTTCCCCTGTCCAACTTGATGTTATTTTTGTATGCATGTGTCTTTCTCTGTGTAGCTCAAACTTTTCTAAGATGAAGTCACACTGTCCTTTCTCTGTCGTGCCCCTTCACCCTAATCCGTCTGTTATTATCCTCTTGGCTTCTTTGAGGGCTAAACATCCCGAGCTTAATTTCATGAAGTTAACGACAAGATAGGGAGAAGAAATGGGAGGATGTAGCTTGCCATTAGTGTATACATATATAATTGAAATTTTCAGGAGGGGGAAGTACGAAGCAGCATTGTGAGAATAGCTCTTTGGGGTGCTATTGCCAAGCAGGTTTCAAAATTGCAGAGTGGGAAAGCCACCAACACGAGGGCGGTGGGTACCAGGCTGCTGAGCCTCTTGCCAAGATCTTATAATTATGATGAAAAGGCACGAGTCTTGTTGCAGAAGGCAGAGGCTATTTAGAGCCCTCTTAGCTCCCACCTTGTTCAGTCTTTGCTGATCAAGCCTCATTGTCCTTTCACAAAATGTAACCACAGCTTTCCCTTTTCTGAGTGCTTTTTAGTTTATCCTTCTCCGTCACTCTGCTTGAGTCTTATCTTTGGAATGGAATACAACCCACGGTTTTTCAGTGTGCCTACTGTGAGGGAGGATGACCCTGGAGCTGCTCAGGCACTCTAATGTGTGCTCTCCGGGCCGGGCTTCTCTAACCCCCAGGGTTTGGATCAACAGACTTGGGTCAGAAGTTTTCCACTGAGTGCTGTTGTTTTCCTGGAGGGGTCCGCACTGTGGAAATCTTTTGCTTCCAGTTGTACCTGTTTCTTTAACCTTGAAACCACACTCAGTCCAAGCATTCATCTCACACATCAGAGCATTTGTCCTTTTACAAAGGCCTGTTTCATGCAGCTTCTTGCTTACTTATCTCAAGAAAGGAAGAATCTATGAGCCAAATACCTTCTGATTGTCCTGTGTTAGGCATTTAGTGATGTTAAATCCAAGTATATTCTCAAAAGATGACTCAAAGCTGAAATGAAACACAAGATATAAGCCAATGCCGGAACCTAAAATACCATCAGGAACAAGCCTATAAACACTGCACTCTGCATGTAACATAGTCAACAGCTTACTCAAGAAAGAAGCCATGGTTATGTAACTTTTAGTGTTTGTCAGCTAGAAGTAAACCCTCCATTTAGGGAAAAACGTTTCTATTCTCTGGACAACCAACAGACAAGAATTCTCCTGGGGTTTCTCATAGCAGACTTTGTAGTATGTAACAATATTCTCAACAACAGCCTTGAACAAGAGCCAATTATACAAATAATAGGGTTTTTCATGTTGAAACATGGATATTATTCTGTACATGAGGCTCAGAGGGTAAAAAAAATCAAGATACACTTGGGGACAGGGGTGAGGTGAGAACCTTTGGAATTTTTTTCTTCTTCCTCACTCTCTCGGTCAATTTCTATTGCTGTGAAAAGACGCCATGACCACAGCAGCTCTTATAAAGGAAAGCATTTGATTGGAGACTTGTTTAGAGTTCCAGAGGTTTAGTCCATCATCTTCATGACAGGAGCATGGTGGCATGCAGACATGTGTGGTGTTGGAGAGGAGGCTGAGAGTTCCTGCAAGCAGCAGGAAGAAAGAGTGAGCTACCAGTCCTGGCTTGAGCTCCTGAAACCTCAAAGCCCATACCCTAGTGACTCACTTCCTCCAACAAGGTCACACCTCCTAACCCTGTCAAGTACTAAGCCCTGTCTAGTAGCACCACTCCATAGTGACCAAACATTCAAATCTATGATCTATGGGAGCTATTCTTATTCAAACTACCATACTCACCTACCTGGTCCTGTCTTTGGTATTGCATTGCCAAAGTCATCATTAAGAAGTTCTAAGCAAGGTCTGAGTTTTGCTCTGGAGAATGTTTGGTGAAGAGAGACTGGAGATACTGCCCCTAGGCGGGAGGCAGCAGAGAGGAGGGAGCTGCTAAGAATTTGTCCTGGTTGAGCTCTCTATTCAGAAACTCATATTGAAACTTAATCCCCAAGTTCATACATTGATGGTACTTGGAGGAGATGCCTAGGGGAGATGACTGGGGTTAGAAGATCATGTGAGTGATTCCCAGTATGTGACTGGGGGTTTAAATTAAGAGAAAGAGAACGCTGAACAGACACCTGTTATTAATCAGATGCCAGCATCATGTTCTTAGAGTCCTAGAGCCCTAAGCCAAACAGTCCATGCTTTAAAAATTACCTAATCTCAGTACTGGGAAGTAACAATAGAAAGAAAATGAAGACACCATCCTTGACAGAGCATGATAAGCAGCCAGAGAAAAAAATTACCCAGTCAGCTGTGACCCCACCCTCCTAGCTCCTCTGTCTACTGGCTTTACAGAAAGATCCTTCCTTCTCTCTTACTTCTAAATTGAGGTGTCCCGCTGTGGGACTTCCCAGGTCTTACCCAATTCCACCTTTCTCCATGGGCCATTGTTGCAGCCTCTGTAACAGACTCTTCAGACAGCAACTTTCAGTAATTGTGTTTCTGCTCAGAAACTCCTACTTCACGCCATACTCTTGCAAAGAAGACATCTGACTTTAGGCTTGGACCAATCCCATCAATTCTATTCCTCTGCATCAGTGACTGATCAAAGTGTGAGTGTTTGTCCAATGGTAGGAAAAAGATTCCTGCTGTAGGACTTCTGGTGCCAATTTAACGACCCACAAAATAGACAGATCTAAGTGTTGACCCCTTTCCCCTGTCTCATTACTTGAATACAAACTCTGTACCTGGAGCTTGTATCGTCATGACATCATGACAACAAGACAAAGGAAGGAAAGATAAGACGCTAAGGATACTGGGGTGAAGAGGATCACCCTACACACAGCCATTTCCAGCTGACCCTCTGACCTGAAGTGTGCCACTTTCCCGCTTCATGTGGGTAATCACTAATCATACTTGACATCTCAGCTGCAGGGTCCAGTCCTAAAGAAAGACCCCCTGACCTTGCCAACTCTGCCCAATCATGTTAGAGCTCAGAAGTATTATGTAATCCTCCACCACAGCCTCTGTCATCGCTACAGTTTTGTATTGTTTATAGCGAACTTTGCTCGTTTCTGTTTAATTGTCTTGCCTAAATTCTCAGCTATACAAAGATTGAAACCTCCTGTAGCTCTGGGACCTGACAATTAAGTGCTCAATAGGTCATCTTTTATTTTCTTGAGTAAAACAAAACAAAATAAACACCACCATCACCACCACCAAAAAAAAACCACTTAAAACTTTGAAATTTGTTTCTCATTCTTTTAAGCAATCTTCCTGGGAAACACTTTGACTCAACAGAATGCTAGGTAAATAGCCGAAGGCAATGAACCCAAAACTGAACTTCCTGGAAAATAACTGTAACCTGAAATGGAAGATATTTCCTGTGGTTGGATGAAAATAAATCCTTAGGACCAAGAGGTAATAGAATACTGGGGCAAACAGGACCAACTTCCTTCTAACAGGACCACAAGGAGAAGTTTAAACTATTCCATCCATCCACCTACCAGAACAGCGAGATCGAGTGGGTGGAGAGCTGTTTGGATGTTTACAGTTAGGCTAAATGGTACATAGAGCTCTGAAGTCTGTCACATGCATGACTGAAAGCCCTGCTTTGTGGCTTGGAGCTTGCCTTCCTCTTCACAGTAATAATCGGCCAAAGGGATATAGACAGGCTTATATCCACTCCCAGAAGGGTTAGGCTCTACTAAGAGAACAAGCAGTCAGAATAGATTGGAAGTAGTGGTATACACTAGCAATCTAAACACTTGGAAGGTTGAGGCAGAAAGACCATGAGTCTGAGGTCATTTGGGACTGTGTAACAAGACCCTGTCTCAAATCAAGCAAGCACACAAGCAAACATTCATACAGAGATCCCTCCCCCAAAGCTAGGCAGGAGCTACACCTAGTTTTATGTCCTCCTTATCCTTTAGGGTCTCAGCTTAGTGATAAAGCAGTTGCCTAGCATGCCCAACACGCTGTTTTCCATCTAGGCAACTCTAGGGTGAAGACCCTGGACCTCCTCAGTCCACGTTCTTCCTTCCCTCCTCCTACGACTCTTAAAGCTGAGCCACCACTGGGACTGCTTGGGGACACTTAGCAACTCTGATTGAACTTTTCAGGAATGTCACAAGTTCCCTGGAAGGTTCTAATGTGCAGCTGGTGTTAAGAACTATTGCTCTGTCTAATAGTAAAAGAAATCACTGGGCCTGGATAAAGACCCGAAAGGACAGTCAAGTTCAAATCCCCAAGGCTTGTGAATGCTACATTATTGCCAGAAGAGGTTTTACTCAGGTATAATAGTCAAGTATTTTGTTGTGAGTGCACCTTAGCTTTAAAGTGGGCCCGATAATCATTGCCTTCATAAGAGAAACGCAGAAAGTTTTGAGATGGGGTGGAAGCCAGGGGTGGGAGGCAGGCTGGCATGGTAGTAATGACCACCAGCCATGAGCGCCTGTGTCCAGAAAGAGCTTGAAGCAGCAGCAGCCAGGTTTCTCCCTCTGGCTTTCAGAGGGAGTCTTGCCTTCTTGGCACCCCAATTTCAGACTTCTAGCCTCTAAACTGCTAGGGAGTAAACTTTCATTGCTTAAATTGCCTATTTATGGCAATTTGTTTCTGTTAAACCTATGCTGAGGGCCAGTCTCCAGCTCCAGGGATCCTGAACTGGAAGGTCTGGTCCCGCTCATCCAGGGTCCACACTTGGGAGCTGCTGTTCTGCCTCATGAAGTCCTGCTTCAGGTGATTTCTGTTGTCTTTGCTATCTGTTCTCTGATCGTAGTCTTTAGGAAACCTTGAGGATACCCTCGGGGACTAGAGAAGCTTCTGCAAGTGGGGCAGGACACAGATAAGGAATGCCTTTTCCCTTGCGATCATCAGAAGATGTACTGAAATCCTCCTAGAAGCCTTTCCTTCCAGCAGACACACCCTGAGCTTACCAACCCTCCTACTCTGGCACCAACAGCCTGTCTTGGGGTTGGTTACTGATCACGAGGATGCTGTTCTAGAGTTCCCCCCTCCTGTTGGCACTTGCCTTGTTGTGGTTTCTCTGTAATAGTTCATATTTCACGTTGTGGTACCCATACCCAGCCCATGAGCAGGTACTAATAACCACTTCAGATCACTTTTCAGTCTCACATGTTCATCATGCCTGTTTTGGGTTCCTCTGCAAGCTTACTCTAGAGTTTGCAGCATCTAGTTTTCTTCCTATACACCCTTCTGCTCCAGTGAGTTACACACACCTCCCTATACAGGTTTTCAGGCTTTGGGGAAATCTGTCTTCTTTTTCTATTGTTGATATCCCTGTGGTTCTCAGTTGCCCTCTCTCATCCTCTACTTGTGCAACTTACTCTTCCTGGGCTGTTCATCTTAGAGGGTACCTGGACCATATCTCTGCTAGTGAATCCTCAGTCTTCACGGCCAACTCAGTTCTTTCTTTCTCAAGCTCTAGACTCTGCTACCCAGTTGGTTCCTCTGCTTGTACCTTTGAAACTGCAGCACAGAACGCCTCCTCTCATACTCTGATCTGATCCCATTCTTGGGCTTTGTTCTATCAGTAGTGTTCCTGTCCTGATTACTCTAGGATACCTTGAAGACAGTAGTAATAGCTACATGTGTCTCTGAAGTGTCTGTCACCTGCCAGGCATGATTCTAAGAGCAGGAAATAGGGATTGAACAGGGCATCATGATTTCTCTCTGGTTTTGGTATCCTCTGATGCCTTCTCCTCTTGCTCCATATTCAATCATGGGGTCTGGCCATAACTCCCTTTATCATCATGTGAACTCCTTCCTGACTCTCAGTCTAACCACTGCTACCGGTCTCCTGGTGCAGGCAAATCCTTCTGCAAACTCTCCATGCCTTTATGTCTCTTCCTCTAACACTTCCTCCACACTAAAGACAGGTGATCTTTTGAAATTGCAAATGTTTGACACCAAAACCAGGGTCTATCTTAAAATTGCCTTTAAGGGTAAATTTATGGGTACCTATGTGAGATCAGTCTGGGGTCCACACCTCCTATCTTACTACAGTTACTCACAGTGAACTCCTGCTCTGAGAATTCTAACATATTGTCAGTTCTTCAAACATAACTGTATTTCCTTTCACTCCTGACACATTGCAAATCTGCTTTTATCCACTCCATGGCTTTCTCTCCTGTATTCTTTCCCAATCACACTGCACCTGATCAGTGAGTCATCACCTGAAGAGATCTGTTCACACACTTCATACTCAGGTTAGCTGCACACAGCTCTTCACAACTCAGTCACTTCTTTAGGCTAAGTCACAGCCACTAAGCAGCCCCAATGATGAAGTCCTTTCTAGTCTGAGCAACTGTCTGCCTCTTCATGGGTGTTCCCCAACTCAAGGCCATTTCCTCATGGCAGGGGCTGAGCCTGATTTCTAGTGCCTGATGTTTGTCATCAGACACTGGATAGCAGAAATGTGTCACCTAGATAGGTGTTTTGTATCTTCGACACCGCAGACACTCTATGTTGGCTTCTTTTTGTTCATTTTGTTTGTCAACATGAAGTATAAGCATAGAAGTAACAGGGCTATAATGCAAACAGGACACAGAGATATTGGACTTAAAGACAACATGGTCACTGATGTGAAATAATCCTCCATGCTTCACTCTGAGGAGGAGCAAAGCCTGGTTTGGGTAGAGATGGCTCAGTGGGAGGGGAACGCAGAGAAATTAAGTGTAAATATTAACTGTCTCAGCTTTAAACTAAACTAGAGGTAGACAGGTTTGAGTTATAATAGCATCTCTTCGTAATTGTGTGATCCTTGACTAAGTTTTTAACCCTTCTGAGTTTCCATTCTCTCTCACATAGAGCGTGAATGTTGCTGTAAAGCTAGATTGAGGTGATGCATATAGTACATATATGGGAATTTGGCAGAATGCTTATTGAGATCCACACTGGTCTGTTATTGCCTCAGGAAGCTGAGCAGAATAGAAGCTTCTGACCATGTGGAAATAAGTGCTGTGGGACAATTGTCTTCCACCCTGTAAAGATTTGTCACTTGTATTGCTTTAATAAAATGCTCATTGGCTAGTAGCCAGACAGGAAATATAGGCAGGGGTGACCAGGCAGGAAGTATAGGTAGAGCAACCAGAACAGGAGAATTCTGGGAAGAGGAATGGCTGAGTCTACAGTTGTTACACAGACCAAGAGGAAGCAAGATGAGAATACCTCACTGATAAAAGGTACCAAGCCACATGGCTAACACAGACATGAATTATGGGTTAATTTAAGATGTAAGAATTAGTTAATACGAAATCCTGAGCTAATAGGCCAACCCATTTATAATTAATATACGCCTCTGTGTACTTCTTTGGGAAGAACGGCTGTAGGACTGGGTGGGGCAGAAACTTCTATCAAGAGAAAGAGATCACAGGCAGAAAGACAGGCAGTTCATATTAGAGAGAGCTCTCACCTGGGCTGAGAACTCACCCAGAGAACTCACCTTGTGGAACCAAAAAATGAGGAATAATCTCTGCCTTCAGGAGTCCCTGAGCCCACCAGGCAAAGACCACAACAATTGTGTTTCATCTCCAAAATAAGCTCAAAGCAAACTAGTGGGAATCCCTATTATTTGGAATGAATATAGGAAGTAGAACTAATTAGAAATTTTAAAAGTGTGGGGGGGGGATCCCAGGAGGAAACACAAAAATGAAGAGCAACAAAGAAGTAAACTTGTAGGGAAAGGTAAGCAAATGCAGACAGAATAGAATAAGAAAAACATTATACTTAGGAAGTTAAGATACATATGTGTTGGGACCATTTGGAGTCCTGGCTTCCAGCTGCTCTTCCCTGCTAGAGATCTTTACTTTCCTTCTGATTTGAGCTACTGAAAGCTGTGTCAAAGTTGTTTACCAGCTCTGCTTCAAGAGCTCGTGTTGCCTTGGCCTTGAGGATCAGAGGATAAGGTTTTCACCTGTTGGCCCACTGGACTGTTGGGTATAAAAGCCTCCATGGTGCTATTGATTAGTGGGCTTCTTACCAGTGACTAGAGGTCCGTGTCTCTGTCTCTCCGTCTGTGTGTCTTTGCCTGTTTCAAACCCCATCCCCTTGCCCGAAGCTCGCAAACTGTAGGGTAGCACATAGAGTGCAGACAGGCATTGTGTGCTACATATATGAATATTCACAACAAAGCAGGAAATGAAGAGTAGAATGAAACAAAGGCTTTAAGCTTCTGTGTTACATGTGGGGTGTGGGAAAGAAATTAATTTATACCACACTTTAATAAACTGCAGGCTTTAAGCTCAAGGGTAACCACTAATGAACATTGTAAGAACATGTGACTAGTAAGTAACAGAAAAGCACAGCAAGATAGATGCACATTATCACCCCTGAAGGTGTTGTAAAGGTGAAGTGAGAAAGGGACAGGGGTGGCACAAGGAACAGATGTGCAATCAGGAAACAGCGACTACAGGTGGGTACAAACATCACTCTTAATGGCCAGAGGATGAATGTCCCAGGTAAGTCAAGCGTATTACAGTGGGTACAATAGAAGACAGTAATTAACACTATGGAGACCCTTATAAAGGACACACACACAAATGCAAAACTGGTAGCTACATTAATATCCTAAAAGATAAGCAACAAAGAAAGGCATTTGTGTAAATGAAAATTCATAGTGATAAGGAGCCAGAGTTTTAAAATATTTGAAATTTACTTATGCTAAATAGCCTAATCTCAACATAGTTGATGTAAAACCAGACGAAGTTGAAACTGTAGACAGTCTACAGTTGTACTTGGAAATCATAACAGGCTTCTCTCAGCAGGATATAGAAACAGCAAGAAAGACATAACCAGGACAGACGGAAATCTGAATGACACAATGAACAGTCAATCGATATAGACCTGAATCCATGCTTTTTCCACGTTCCAACAATTAACCAAAATGAAACATATGGTGATACAGAAGACAATCGAAGAAGTTTTAAAGGATGAAGTCAAACAGTGTCTTCCTGCCATAAGAGGCAGAAAGAATTAAGATTCTTGACAATGTCATAACAACTAGATGTGCCAGTCTTCGATTATGAAGCAATGAACTTACAAATAGTTCTTTGGTTTAAAACAAAAAGAAAAGAGAGGACCAGAAAAGAAGCTACTAAAGGGATTAGAAAACATTTAACTGATTATTTTTAACAAATGATATAAATTTTTGAAATGTAACCAAAGCCAGTCTTAAAGATACACGTACGAGTTTAAATGGACCTATATTAGAGAAGAAGAAAGCTAAAGATTGCACTTCATAGCTACTAGAGAACTTCCTCAGAATGTTAGACAAACATAATAAAGGAAAGACATAGATGGAAATAATAAATATGGGTAAAATAATATATGAACCAAATTAAAGTAATTCATAAGCCAAGAGCTTACTCTTCGAAAAGATAAATGCATGTGGTGATTTTAAATAAGCACTAATTAAAACTTTTAAGAATACACATTATTAATAAGAGAAAAAGACAGTACCTGCTGTGATGAGAATATGTTCTGCATCCTGAGGTCATTATGGTCACTGTAATGAAAGGTTTGGTCCTAGGTGGTGATAGTGGGAGGAATGTGGCCTCTGGGAGGAAGTGGGGCCCAGTGAAAGAACAGGAGTTCCCTGGAGACCAGACAGCACTGTGATGAAAAGACCAGCCTGGGTGCAGGGGAGGAACTAGGACAGGACAAGATGCACCATAGGAGAACTTCCTGAAGCTAGGAACCAGCTTGCAGAACTCCCAGAAGCAACTTGAATAAATGTTCGGAGGCCAGTTAATTGGAATTGAAGAGTGTGTGATTGTTAATACAGATTGTCTAATGAACAGACTCCAAAATCGCCTAAGGGATAAACCTCTGGCCCTGCAATTAAGGAAGTATACAGATTTATATTCACAGAGATGGGAAGACCCATCCTACATGTGGGCAGTACTGCATGGCCTGGAGGTTGAGACCAAACGAAAACTAAAAATCAAACTGAACATAAGCAACCTTTCTCTGCGTAGTGACTGTAGGTGCAGCGTGACCAGTTGACTCAAGTTCCTGCAGCCGTGACTTCCTGGCCACAACAGACTAAACTGAGAAACAGTAAGAACTTTTTAAAAGTTTCTTTGGTAGGCATTTTGTAATATGGAATAGCAGAATGAGAACGGTTTATCTGCTTTAATAAGGAAGAACAAATGCAGCATGATTAACTAAAACCCAGAGACAGAGATTGGGGTTCAACCTGAAGGTCAGTAAAACAAAACAGCCAGCCTCCGGCTCTTACCTCTACCTCAGTCTGAAATTGTGATCGTGCCTCCAGGAATCTCAGAATGAGACTGTGTGTGAGGGGTTTCCTCTCATCTTGTATTCCATTCTAGTCCTGGGATTAAAGGCATGCACCACTACCGCCCAGTATGTATGTAAACTAGTGGAGCTACTGGGACTAAAGGTGTGTATCACCACTACCTGACCTGTAAGACTGACGAGAGCAGCTTTTACTCTCTGATCTTCAAACAAGTTTTACTTATTAAACTATCACTACAAACAAGCCTCTGAGATCCACAGTCTAAGATGCAACCAAATGAAAGACAAATGCTTTAGAAGGACTTGGCTTCTGAGAGATAAGGAGAGGTGAGAGGTGGCTGCAAGAATTTTGGCTAGATCTGGGAGACTTGGGGAGATGCTGGCCTGGCTGGGATCCCTCTGGAGGTAAGAAGAAGTTTTGAATGCCTGGGTTTTGTCAAAAGACAAGAAAATAAGAGGAAAAGGAACCAGACTTGTGGGTGAAGACCAATGTCAAACCCAGACATAGCTGACTGCTGACCAAGGTCACCTTGAATAATCTCATTTCATCTGCTCATTGCTCAAGTTCCCTTCCCTCCATGAAAAATACCCTGCTTCTTTTTTCTCCTTCCCCTTATTGTTGCCACTGTGGCCAAAGCAAAAGCCATCTGTAGTGTTTTCTGTTAAGTCTGCAGTGACCTTCTTATGCCTGATTCACCTGAACAGGTTTGGGACAGATTTCTCCAAAATGAAGTACAGTTTTGTGTATAATAAATGAATGCCCAGATCTCTTTATTGCTCTGTGGATTGTTTTTTCTAATCCAATAAATATTATGTAAAGGTCAGGGTCAGAGTGAGATGGATTCTCCTTGCCAGCAGGCTGTAAACACCCTGCACAGAAATCGGAGTAGGAAAGGAGAGCTAATGGTCTCGGCCTTTATATCCGCATTTCTTCACTAACACTCACATTTTATAAAACTGAAGTCCTAGACAACTTTTTCGATTTATGAGCAATAAGGAGCAAATGGAGAAGATCATTCATGAAAATGAGAACATTTTCCAATTATCAGTGACATTCGTCTTTAAACCCCAAAAGCACAGATTCTGGAAATACTGTCATTCATGTAAAAACATTAACTATTGATTTTACTTTTAAGGCAACATTGCCAGGCCAAACTTTCAAGACTTAGCAACAGAAAAGATTTTAGGGATTCAGTTTTTTAAGCCATTCATTCCACAAATGATTCTCCCAGTGATTTCAATGGCTCACCCAAGGTCCTTCAGGTGAGGTCTACGTCAAAGTAAAAGCAGTGATGCCAACAGTAAAGGAGCATCAGGCACTTAAATGATGCTGACCAGTGTTCTAGAAATTTTGTGAACATTAATTTTTTTCATTCTGTCTAATATACCATATAGTTTCTATGTTTTCATTTCATAGATGGGAAAATTAGATGAAGTCATCCTGCAAAGCTGCATCCTGTTAGGAGGCAAGGCCAGGACTCGGCGCAGTTAATTTGGTCTCTGAACAGCATGTAATGTTTTGATGCTGTGTGAAAGTGTGGTAGATTAAATGTAATTGACTCCCATAGCTCTTTGGGAGTGGCACTATTAGGAGATGTGGCTTCATTGGAGTAAGTATGAGCTTCTTGGAGGGAGAGTGTGCAATGTGTGGGTGGACATGGAGGTCTCAGATATGTTCAAGCTATACCCAGTGTCTGAGTACACATCCTGTTGCCTTTGAATCAAGATGGAGAACTCTTAGCTCCTTTTCCAGCACCATGTCTACCCACACATCTGTATGTTCCACCATAATGATAATGGACTAAACCTCTGAACTGTAAGCCACCCAGTTAAATGCTTTCCTTTATAAGAGTTTCCATGCCCATGGTGTTTTTCCACAGTAATAGAAACCCTAACTAAAACAGCACTCTTAAGGTGGGTAGGGTTGTAGAATAAATACAACTTCCTAAGTTTCCTGGGGCTTCTGATGGTTCCTGATCAGTCTCTTGGATACTTCCTATCTCCTACCACCAGAGCATATACTGGAAACCCTACTTTCCAGAATTTCTTCTTAGGCCAGGAAGAAAACCAAGAT
Source organism: Myodes glareolus (assembly GCF_982192425.1). Classification (NCBI taxonomy): domain Eukaryota; kingdom Metazoa; phylum Chordata; class Mammalia; order Rodentia; family Cricetidae; genus Myodes; species Myodes glareolus. The sequence continues at coordinate 1,261,930 of NC_142030.1, forward strand.
CTCGTTTAAATTATAGTGATTATATCTAAAAGACTCTTTTTCCTCTCCAGCCACTTGAGAAGAAAAAAGGGGAAAAAATCTAAAACAAGACACAGACCAGAAAAGACTGCAACTGTTCTTTGCTGTTTGTTTTTTAGTGTGTGTGTAGTTAAATAAGCAACTGGACTGAACTGGGTTGAACAAAAAACAGCTTCACACCCAGCCATTGGCTTCCTGCCCACATAGGTAGTTTGTGATGACAAGAGCAGTCGCCACTACGACAAGCAGAGTTCTCTTTTCCGCTCTGTGAGAGTCATGTGGTTACCCAGTAACCCTGTAAGATTATTTTATAACCTGATCTACTCACTGCTAACCAAGCTCTGACCAATCTAGGTTATTCTAGGCATCTGGCAGCAGCATCCAGTGTCTGAGACTAGAGTAAGTTGTAGAGTATTATTTTAAGGTATGTTACATTTGTTTATGCTCTGGAATATTTGTTTAATGATGTAAATATGAGATACTTTTGTTTATACTGTGTTATGTTTATCTCTGTGAAGCTGTGATTCTTTGCTTGTCTAAAACACCTGATGGTCTAATAAAGAGCTGAATGGCCAATAGTGAGGCAGGAGAAAGGATAGGCGGGGTTGTTAGGCAAAGAGAATAAATAGAAGAAGAAATCTGGAAGAGAGAAATGAGCAAGAGAGCAGGGACCAGTCACCAAGCAAGCCATGAGTAATAGTCAAAGTAAGATATACAGATGTAAGAAAAGGAAAATCCCAGAGGCAATAGGTAGTCGGGATAATTTAAGTTAAGAAAAGCTGGCTAGAAACAAGTCAAGCAAAGTCTGGGCATTTATAAGTAAGAATAAGCATCCCTGTGTGTGGTTTGTTTGGGAGCTAGGTGGTGGGTCCTTCAAAAGAGAAAAGAGCCCAAAAGAGAAAAGAATAAAACACAATAAACAACATTTTGGTTTTCCAATGTGCGATTAGAGTAAAAGAAAAACCAACACCAGGAGTGTGACTCTGACCTTTTCATACTAATTTGATAATTGTTTTTAGGACCTGAGAATCTATTCAATTACTATTGATAACCGGAAAACTACCTATATATGTCTGTATCCAAATCTTTATCTCTATCTGTATTCATTTACAACATCCATATCATCTATGTCATCTATATTTATATCACTTGTATCATCATCTATCATTACATCATCTGTACTACTGATACCATCTGTATTTATATCTAGATCACCTATAACTATATCATCTATCTAGTTCCCTATCATCTATACCCATCTATCTTTCATCCATCTGTATCATACTTAGGTTATGTGTTACTTGGTCTGTTCAGTCTTACGTGTTGCCCATCTTTGCCAACTCCCTCTTCACTAACCACATGGGATGGGACATGTCTCTCAGTCTCAACCCTGTGTCTGAGGCTGTGTTAAGACACTGTCCAGATGTCCTTCTGTGTTCTCTGGATCACTGAGTATTTTTCCTAGAATTCTCTATGGCACACTCTGTTCATCACTCAAGTACCCCAGTTCAGATCTCAACTCTGGGAAGTCTTTGCATGGCTGGTGGCTGGACCTACATTCTCCCTGGGTTTTTGTAATGCACTGTGAAAACTACCAGAGCAGAACCAGGGAGCCTCCTCTTCTGTGCTTTCCTTTCTTGTTGGATGCCTTGTACTACTATTGCGTAGTTGTGACCAAAGTATTAGACACAGACAACTTAAGAGGAACTTAAGAGGAACAGATACTTATTTGGCTCATGATTTGGCTCCACTGAATCTTGGCTTGTGTGAGACATCTTGACAAAATAATAAGGGGAAGGGAAATGCTCACCTCAGAATATACAGGAAGAATAAAGAAAACTAGAATGGTGCCATGTACAAGATACTCTAGGTACCTGCCCTCAGTTGGTTACTTTTTCCAACTAGGCTCCACCTCCCAAATTCCTACTACCTCCTCATTATTGGCTGGAAGCCTGCTGGGAACAAAGCAGTCAACATTCATATAATAGCATATTTGCAGAATTACTTGTGAATGGGGTCAAATTCAGTTACTTATTATTTCCTGATATTCAAACACAGATTAAATGAGTGAAATTTGTCCTTCACCCTACCCCAACCACTACAGTGGGCTTTTCTATGAAATACTGTAATGGAACATTAGCACCTCCTGTCTCCAGCTCTTCTTTATCCATCAGTAACCCAGGCACCTCCAGTAAACAAGGCTATTCCAGTCAAGGACTGCTCTTTTATCTTGTGCTCTGAAACTTTTCTCTGTTTCTCCAGAAGTGGTCAACCAGCCGTGCAGAAACCAATTTAGGTTCATTATCTTCGCAAAGCCAAGCCAAAGAAATACATATGCAAAACAGAATCAAAGCTAAATAAACAGATTTATTTAAATGAATCGTCCTCTTGTGTGTTGGGTCTGCATAAGTGGCATTTGTGTGATGCAGGTCTAGACAAGTTATCTGTCACCATAAACTGCTGATGGCGATCGACAAGCACACACGCTCCCACCGCAGCACGGGAGCAGTTGTGCATGTGAAAAGCACTGAAGATCTTGCCCTGTCGTTTTCCAGCCAGTGTTTATCAGAAGTGGCTGCATAAGTGAACAATTTGTTAAATTGCTAACTTGTAGGAACTTTCCATATATAACTTGATGATGCAAGATCATAGGCCGCCCATGGCTTTTCCTCCACAAAGAATAAAATCTGATTGAAGGTGGCTGAAAAGACACACTTGGCCTGCAACTGCCTTTTTCCCCCCACCCATTCTGCTCTACCCACATGCCTTTTTGACATACTTGTCTCTGCTCTTTGAATGTTCTGACGTATTCCTGGTCCAGAGTCTTTAGACTTGCTGTTCCCTGAGCAAACACTTGGATTATCCAGCTAAGTAGGGCTGCAGTGACCAAAACACTAAATCCCGAGTCCTTGACAAAATGGAAAATTGAATGCTTCCAACACTAAGATATAACAGATGTTTGATGTACTGGATATACCCATTGGTTTCCTCTGACCACTGCTTCTTGTAAAATGTGTGGAAATGTCATGGTGTGCCATGAATATGTGCATTTGCTATATCTCAATCAAATTATTAAAAATAGGCTTTTTTTTTAAACTAGGAATTTGTTTCTTTACAGCTCTGGAGCTAGATAGCTGATATCCAGGTGGAGGCAGAGTCATGCCTCATCAGACACTAAGGGAGGGTTTCCCTTCACCTGCTCCATCTCCTCCTGCACTCCAGCTGTTGTGTGGCATTTCCTCTGAATTTAAGCATTCCAAACCAAGGGAGGAAGGAAAATGAGAAGACTTGGGAAGTAAGTGAAACTCACAGGTTTCAGAAAGCTGGAACATACAAGATTCACAAGGCCTTCACAACAATAACAACTATTGTGATGGGGCTCTCCAAGCCCAGCTGCCTGAGAGCTATAGAAGGAGCTCAGGAGATTCAGGCTCATGAGTTATCATCCATGCTGGTGGGGTCTTTAGTAATGCAGCTGGCTTGAGTCATTCATGTTCTTTAAGTAGCCCCTCACACATACTCTAAATAACCCCAATAAAGTCATTGGCTCCTTAAGTAAGACTTTGGCTGGTTGTTGTTACTTGAGTCTGTCTATGGCATCTTACCTGGAGTGAGGAAACGTCTGTTTGTCTCCCTAGGAAAAGTCACACAACAACCAGCAATCTCTGGCATTCCTTCATTCGTAGACTTGTCATTCTAATTCCCAAGCTTCCTTGTGGGAAGATTGATCCAATCTCCCTCTGTGGATCAATGTCCTCAAATTTCTCCTCTTGTTTGTAAATGCTCAAGTGTGTGCACAAATGCATGGGTGCATGTGTATGGACGTGGGCGAGGGTGTAGAGGTCAGAGTTCAGTGTTGGGTGTCTTGCTCAATTGTGTTCCACCTTATTCTTTGAGACAGCCTCTTTCCTCCTGTCTCTGCCTCTGGAGATTGGGATTATGGGCCTGTGGCACTTTTGCATGGTTGCTAAGGATTGAACTCCAGTTCTCTTGTTTGGAAAGCAAGCACTTTACTGAATGAGCCATCTCCTTGGTATAAATCTCACCTTTTTACAAAGTGAAAGCCCATATTAGATGAGGACTCATTATGGTGCTTCATTTCAGCATGACTGTTTAAAATAAAAGTCATATATTTAAAAAGCCCCCATTTTAGTTACCAGATGCTAGAACCACAATCTATCTTTGGGAAAATATACAGTTTCGCCTGCACCTTTCTCCCAAACATCCCAGACCCCCTCCCTCACCTCAGTCTTTATTAATTCTCAGTGAAGCCTTGTGGTCTTCCCTCTACCCCCATCCATATGGGCTAATGATTCTCAACTGTCCCCCTTGGCCTATCTTTTCCTGATTACTTTGTTATCTCTCTTGCCTAGGCAGTCGCCCCTGTACGACGGCAGTGAGTTGCCTGCTTTGCTCATCGTTATTCGTCCAGCGCCCCTCATTGTGTCTGTTCTACGACCCAGTGAATGTGCAGTGAAAAAGAAGACTTTCATCCTCAAAAAAGCTTCCACGTGATCACAATGATTGTCCTCCTCTTTTAAAGTTGAGGCTGCAGAGCTGGAAGTGAGTTTTGGAGTTGGGGTTTGAACCAGGTCAAATCCACTCTAAAACTCACTCTGCCACCTGCCCTGGGCAGAAGAAAGGGCTTCCTGCAGATGTAGGAGGAATTCTGTAACTGCTTAAATCGTTGCTTTTTCCCTCTACATAAAACAGCACTTACAAAACATCATCAAAATGTAAATCTTCAAGCCTAGGTAAGTGTTCTGGCTCAGCTTGCAGTGTCACTCAGACAAGGCAACATTAGAATACACTTTCGGCATCTCTAGAATTAGAAAAAAATCCAATTAGGCAAGCTACTCAGGTCCAGGTGATGGTTTTATTTCTCTGGGCAGATTATAAAATCAAGAAGCATATGCAGTCTGGATTCCCAGACAGCTGGGAGATAGGTATGTATTGCTACTTTTAAATTTTAGACATCAGGGCTTCAAAACCAGAATGAACCTTGCATGTCAGGTTAACAGATGGCATGGTTAGGACCCCACACCCTCCCCTCACCAGCCAACACATGTCTTGCCTTCCCACAGGCAAAGAAAGTTAAACAATGATCTTGCTAAATCAAGCACCAAACATTCAGCAAGCAGAAAGTTGTTTCTATTTGAATTATCCAGATCTGCTGTCACCATGGATCATATCCACAGATAATTGCTCATCTTCTCTTGCTCTGCTTGCATAGCCACAACACAGGAGTCATTGTTCAGTAGAAATCACCCACTGCTGACATGTTCCTGTCATGGCAATGATTCTCACAATGAGTCATGGGTGTTAGTTAACCAGAGCAGATGAATACTTACATATGCCTGTGTGTACCATTGTCAAAGGTAGGTCTAGTTAGCGGTACAGATAACGGGGGATGGTCAAACAGAACACACAATTTACCCACTCTACAGAATTTTATACTAGGATAAGAAAGAAAATGCAGAAAGGCTAGCTCGGTCAGTAGAACATGAGGCTCTTAATCTCAGGATCATGGGTTTAGGTCCCATGTTGGGTCCATTTTGTATATGGAGATTGCTCTTTTGTTTCCCTGATGCCCAGACCCAAATAATCCACAAAACCATTATGAATTAAAACACCATTTGTCCGATGGCTCAAGCGTATTCTTAGCTGTTTCTTACATCTTAAATTAACCCATTTCTATTATTTTATATTTTGCCACGAGGTTTGTGGTTTGTTACCTTTTGTTTCTTGGACAACTACATGTTGTCTTCTTGACTTTGTCTACTCTCTTTATTTATATCTCTGTTCGGATTTCCTGCCTGACTTTACTCTGCTAAGCAATTGGCCAAAACAGCTTTAGTCATTAACCAATAAAAGTAACACATATATACAGAAGGATATCCTACATCAGAAAGGGTGTAGGGGAAGAAAGAAAGTGGGGGGAAGAGAAGAAAAGAAACCTATGTCTGAGTCTTCAACATAGTTATCCAATTAAATCCAGAAAGAAACGAAATACAAGGCAAACTCCAGCCTTCTGGTTAATTTGTCAGCTTCTCTTCCACCATCATTATGGAGAAATCCTTAAGGGTAGTGAACTGAACATTACACACATGGCATGTGAGAAAGGCTCCATTCTCCTCTGTCCCTGGAAAGGGAGAGACCTGTTCCGCAGCGAGACCTCCAGCCCTCAGAGTGTGGCATCCCCTGGGGACATCTGCAAATCTTGTCTTCCAGAACAGCTGGAATCCAAGAGTGGAAAAGACACTATGCTACTGGGGGCATGGTGGGACTCTGGATTAAAGCAGTGAACATCTCTCATTGGTCCCTCTAAGAATGGGCAATCACTCTTCTTACTGACATGTTCCTTCTTAACACAGGCCCCCAGGGACCCAGGCCCTGATATCAGTCATATTTCCCAATTCTGTGTGAAATTGGTCAGAAGCTGAAAGTGACTTTTAGTGTGGCGGGTGTTAAATTCTGTTTTATGGCCCTCACTTTGCACCTCTGCGGTTTGGGTCAGCCTTAGAGATTACTGTACATTTTAGCTCAGTTTCATCATGCCCATATATCGCCATTCTAGGGAATATTGCTTTCTTAAGCCTACAAACTTTTATTACTCTATCCAAAGATGAGGATAAAGTTTCAACATTTATGGCCCAGCCTGCTTCTGTGAAATACGCTCACACGCATAAGCACGTGGCCGAATGCCCCAAATTGAACAAACACACACACACATCTATCCATCACCACCTGTGAATACACAAGCAATCGGCGTGTTGTGAAGACACATATGGTTCCGTGTGGATGCATTTTACAACCTCCTTTTCACAAAGTCTGGTACCAAGTTTCCATTCACAGAGGACTCTGCTGTATTGCCCTCAATGGGAAAAGTGCTTTAAGATTTTTTGGCCTCTCTTAAGATGTCGAAAGAAACAGAAGCAAATAAAGACTTACAGTTACCACTCTCTCAGCAATTACTTCTATGTCTGGGTTTTTCAGAACGGGATAGCAACAGGATGTTGTGTTTGAAAAACATTGTGCTGGATGTAGGACACCTTAACCAAGTGAGCAAATAGACAGTCCCTCCATGGGCCCCCTGGGGATGGCAATACTGTCCTCAGAAGTAGAACTCATTCCAAGGAAAATGTGAATTCTACACAGAACCATAAGAGGGCTTCATCTACAATGCCACTTAAAACAGAATCTGTTGTGCCAGAATTCGTATGACTTGGGACTGCAATAGTGTTTCAGTAACCGATTTAAATAAACATATAGTCCTGGGGAGATGGTTCAGTGGGTAAAGTACTTCACATGCACGTGTGGTGATTTGGGCTTAGACAAGTCGGTTAGCAAGTGAGCTGAATCAGAGAGCTGAGGTCCAAGTGAGAGTCTCTCACTCATTATATAAGATGGAGAATGGAGTTGGACCTTCACAGAAATGTTTACTCACATACACCTGTATCTGCAAATGTGACCACATACATTTGAACACTTATACACAAGAACAATGTACTCACACATACGTATGTAAAATAAACAAATGGAATCATCACTTACTAGGTACCAGGGAAAGAAAAAGGGATGAAGAGGAAGATGTGGGGCTATTGCCTCATATCTTTTATAAATTTGTGTGTATGTGATATATGTTTGGGTACATAGGTATGTATGTGAATGTAGAGGTCAGAGAGCAATCTCAAGTGTCTTCATCAGGAACTATCCACCCTTATTTTTAAGACAGAGGCTCTTGCTGGCCTGAAGCTCACCAATTATGCTAAGCTAGCTGGCCAGTGAGCCCCAGGGATCTGTCTGTCTGCCTCCTTCACAGTGGGATTACATACATGTGCCAGTAAGCCTAGCTTTTCATGTGCATTCTGGGGCTATGGCTAAGGTCTTCAAGCTTACAGTGCAAGCACTTCACTAACTGAGCTGTCTCCCCAACCCTTAGTGTTTCTTTTATTAGAGAACTCACTAAGGCCCTACAGAGCTATCCTAGCAAAACCCTGGCCTCACACCCATGGTGCCAGATATAATTGCACCATAGATGTTTTATTTTTAATATTGCATATGGACATATTAATAAAGGTAATATTATGCTTGTAAGTGTTGGAGGTTGAAGCAGAAATTGCATATTTTTTGGCAGATGTGGAAATTGAAGTCTAGGGAAATTAAATTGCCTGTGGTCATATTCTCCCTTTCGAGCAAAAGTTTTGGGGAACAAAATATCACAAGAAATTGCTCATCTCTGGCAACAACAAGTACAGAACTTCTAAGGAGAAACTAGCAAATAGGAAACGAAATGAAGAGGGGAAACCAATGAGGAGCAACAGTGTTTTCTTTAAATTAAAAACTGAAATATATACCTGCTGAAAGGGGGGAAATTAAACAGACTCTGTCTGATGGAGGGTAATAAAAGGAAATATTTCACCAAGAAAAATTTTCAAGATTGTATCAAAGCGTTCCTCTGAAATGGATAAAACCCCTTCCTTCATTTCTTTTCTCTCCCTGGAAGCTCTACCCTTTCATTAGAAGGCAGTCATGTGCAAGAAGGATTGATGGCTGCAATATTTCATCTTGTATTTTTAATCAGTCAGTGTGCCGCACGTGCAGCTCGTGGGCTACGCTTCCTAGAGGAGCTCTCTCGATTGCTCAGAGCAGCTGTTCCGTAGCTGGCCTCGTCTGGATCCGCTGTCCTAGGAGAGACGTGTGAATTGAGCCAGCGTGGTTTGTGGTTGCTGGGGTGAAGGGCAAAGCAGCAGACATTGTGTCCGTCAGAGGTCAGCTCTTTGCAGCGTACAAAGCACAGACATATGAACATCTTAGAAAGGCAAGAACAAACGGGGTGGTGCAATGTGGTGGTTGTTAAGACAGATGTACAGTACACATGACCGTGGGAAAGGCTCCCCAGTAACACTGTTTCAAGGATGTCCGAGCATTGATTGCAGGACGTATGTACACATAACATTGGTGAGGTTCCCTTGTAACACTGCTTCTAGGATGTCCAAGAAATGCTGTTTCTATCTGTTAATTTCTAAAGCTAGCTCTTGAGTCTCTGTGTCTCCAAGTGAGGAGACAACCTTGTTTTGCTCTCTGTCAGCTCTGAATGGTTGAATGGATATGACTTCCCTTCATTTCATCATAGGAAGAATGTCTCTAGATTTATTTATTTATTTATTTATTTATTTATTGCCAAGGATCTTTCTTAAGCACTAGGTCCCTGGGAGCAAAAATCTCTGTCCATTCGAGGTAAAGACTGCTGAGTTTCATAATGTACCCTTCTATCCCTACTGTACTATGCTGGAGCTCCACCCTACCTTCTCTATGCCTGGGTGGCTTCCCACATCCAGTTCTGCTTCCAGGCTATTCTTCTAAAACCAACTAAAATCCTATTTCCCTGAGATCTTTCCCTCCTGAGTGACATCACACTGGTTTTCCCTGTCTCCAGAACCAGATTGCCAATCAGCTTTCCACAACTATAAATAAAATAAGATGAGATAATGAATTTTTTAAGAGGAAGAACTCATTTTAGCTCACAATTTGTGTGTGTGTGTGTGTGTGTGTGTGTAGCAGGGAGGAGGTCCACAGCTGGCTGATTCTTGTTTTTTAGTCTGTGCACGTGAGGCTGTGTGGCAGAGAAAGAGGGGGGCAGGACCTGCTGATATACTCCATCCCTTAAAGTTTGTATCTCCTTGTGATGGTTCTGTGGGTGGGGGTGAAGCCTTTTACGTGAAGACCTGTAGGGAACGTCCCATATGCAAACCATTGGCCTTTATCACATGAATACAGCCACCAAGCATTGGGCTCGGAGTCCACATTTCTGATGATCCAGTTATTAAAATTATCAAAGCTACTTCATCTCTAAGTTTTGCTTCTACAGTAAAAATTGTAAGCCGCTTTAAAAGGCCTTTCATAGCGCCACAAGTACTGCATTTGCTCATAGTGTTTTTTTTCTGATTAGCTGATGAGTTGATTACAAAATCACACTGTTGGTACAGGGGAAGAAGGGATTGAGACAGTCCTACAATGCACTCTTGCCTAGTCTGGAACTTTCTATATTACCTATACTGCCCTTGACCCATGGCAATACTTCGGTCTCATCATCTAGAAGTGCTGGGATTATGGACATGAGTTTTTAGTTAGTCCTATGAGAGTCTTCTGAGGGAGCTGGAGGGTATTCAACACGACCATGAACTTGCCAGTGCATTTTCTCACACAGACTAATACATTAACATTTACTGTGTACATGTTATCTGTCAGCCTCTGTTCATGTGTTTCCTATGTACCTACTTATTTTATTTCCACATCAACCATCCAGTAGGGACTGTTCTTTCTGCCTTCTGTGAAGGAGAGGGTAATATACATAAGTTTAACGTTATCCTGTATCACAGAGCTAACCTGTGCCTGATTCAGGTTGTGAACAGTGCTCTGACTGAGAGCTGGAACAGTGCCTCATGCCATGTGCTGATTTCCTATGGTACACAGAAAAGTCCTGCCTACAAAAGCACAGATGATGGCAGTCAGATGGCTGTTTTCTTAATTTGTGGCGTAGGGAAGAGAGTCAGGTTTAAGTAAGTGATTTCTAAGCTGCTTTTGAACCGTAGGTGTTCCTCATTCTCAACCTGCAATGACAGCATTTCTGTGAACAGATACATTTGCTCTAAATTTATCCCAGCCTTTAATTATCAATTAACTCAGGTAGATTTAAAAAAAAACATGCAAAACTGTTAAGATGGCTTGGAGGTACATTGGATGCTTGCCACCAAGGCTAAGGACCTGACTTCAATCTCTTTAACCCACGTGATGGAAGGGGAGAAAGCCCACAAGTTTTCCTCTGACCGCCACATGCATGCTGTGACAAGAGCACACTCATGTTCTCATCTGTGTTCACATACATACACTCACACATGAAGTAAATACAGAAAAGTAAAATCAGAATACAAAATATAAAATGTACTTGTAAGTATCTGCGCATTTGAAGCATGTGTGAATAAATATGCTACATAGTCATAAATACAATATGCAATTTGAACAGTGGCCACTTGCTCGGGGTAAGATTCTAGTGTAGCAACACTACCCCCACTTATAATTTACTCCAGTTTTCAACGTTTCTAAAGTGTAATTGACTTTTCAGATAAATGCCATTTGAGTCAGCAGCCCCATTAAGGCAAGGTTTAGTTTTAGAACCCCGCAGATGGCACCCTTCCACTTTAACTCCTTCAAAGCTTTTCACAACGTCTCCCTGTTCTGAATGTTCTAAGCAAAATAAAACATTGTCCATGCTGCGCTCCTCTCGGAACTGGAGTTGGGTAGGCACTGGGGAGAGAAAAGGGTTTTCTAGAAAAATGAATCAGGGACATGAAGCATGATAGCCAGGTGGAGTGTATAGAAATTTAGACAGGTGTTTTAAGCTAAGGCAAGGCAAGGTGCCCCACCCCCTGATGGTTCTGCATTAAAATATTGAAAACGTAGGAGAAAAGCTGTTGACATATGAAGCCCAACTTGCCATGTCGATATCTACTCATGAGGCCCTTGACGCAGCAATCTCCTTTCACCACAGAGAGAACCCACAGACATGCTGAATTCCAGCTAAACTGAGTGCCCGAGACCATGGCTTTCTGCGAACCATGGCGACCTTAAAGGTCTGATTCTGCAACGTTAACTCCATTGGGAAAACCATTCTCTACAAATGATGCTCCATCCTGGCCATTCAAGTTTGTGAGTAAGAGGGTCAGCCAACAATTCTTAGTAGGAATTCAGTCATTCATTATTCCATGACCTATTCACAAAATGTGTTGTGGTTGCCTACTATGCGTCCTTCCCTGAGCCAGGCATTGAGCATCCAGAGGAAAATCATACCCTCGCCCTGATTCAGATCTGGGAATTGGGTAAGGACTACAGCTAAGCACCCAGCAATTACAGTGCATAGGCTGGGTTTGTGAACCGGTTTCTCAGAGAGATTCCAAGCCAGTTCAAAGTGTACAACACTTCACATCAATGTACTTGCAAAAAAGCACAGATGCATTTGGTTAAATGAGTTCTGTACATTGCTAAGGCACATTTATTTATTTTCCGAAAGTGTAGCTCTATTCTGTTCAAAAGAAATCAAGCATGCCACCTATCTATGCTCAGTAAACTCAGATATCAGACCCACTCTAAATAATAGCAACTTTATTTGTAAATCATCTTTTATCTTGTTAGTGCATAGCATGTTTAATAAACTCAATAAATGACTGTAATATATTTCTATAAACATTGGTTAAAACACTGACATGTTAATATATTTCATGTCATAAAGTATATTAGTTATCTTTAAAAGCCCTCTACCAGTAATGCAGTCAGTGCCTGCATGAAAGGCTGTCACTTGCACTCCATAAAATATGTCAATCTGTTGACAGACAGAGGTAGTATTTTTTTCCTCCTGAGAGGAATAAAGCTTCCTAACGACCAGAGGGCCTTCATTAGGTGCTGATCCTCATGTGCCCTTGCTTAATTTCACAAAAGTGAAAGCTAAAAAGATGATGAGAGTAGGATATCACATATGATCACCTCGCCGGGTGATGGTTCCACCGTGATAGGACACAGTGAAATGCAAATGGGCCAACAATGATCAGCACGCTAATTTAGCAACTTGTGAAAAAAAAATCTGGAATTTAGTACAGTAAAATCAATTGTGAGGGGAAAAAGGTGTTCTTAATGTCAGCTCTCTGCTTTGAATGGAACCCAGATTTTCAGGCAATGCTGTGAGGTCAGAAGCCAAGCCAGGGAGAGGAGAAATCACAGGAAATGCCAAAGCATGCTCCCTGGTGCCCCAGATGACCTACCATTTTTCTGTGACACAAAAGCAACTTGAGGAAATGTCCTCAGTAAACACATATAAAAGGCAGTGCTTCCTAGAGAAAAGAAAGGAAAGGAGAATGAAATAAAGACAGAAAGTCAGAAGGAAAGAAAGACAGAAAGAAAGATGTGCTTTACCTTTGCGTGATGTCATTCTCATGTCCCTTGATTGGTCATCAAGACAGAACGCTAAGTACTTCCCCTTATGTTGTGGGAGTAACTTCCGCTGCCTCAACCAATAGTCGCTGAAATACGAGCCCACAGTGCAGCGGGGAGCGACTTCCGCTCCGTCAGCCAATAGCTGCTGAAATACCAGCCCACTGGGGCGTGGTATATTTCTCTTTTAAAAAGAGAAGCATATCCGGAATAGGCCCTCTTGGTTCCGGCTCTTGGTTCCAGTGCTCGGTCTCAGCTGCTGCTCCCGGCTCCTGCTCCAGCGACTAGGCTCCCTTCCTGACGGTTTATGGTGTATGTAAGTTTTACCCCCCGCCAAATAAATAACCCCTTAAAACATAACTGGTGTGGGATTGATTCGTTAATAATTGGCGCCCAGCGTTTGGTTTAAGAACCGCCCCACCCCCCCACCCCCAGCTCGGCCTCCCAGGATACACAGGTCCGGACAGTCTCTGCCGGCTTACTTTGCCCTGTTCGGCATGGATTTTTAAATTTCTCCTTGCAACGTGAGTCAAAGAGCTCACAGCGCAAGCTCCCTTTGAAGTTCCAGCAAGCTGTTTGAAACCCATAACTGATTAGGAGTGCTGAAAGCAGCTTGACCCTTAATCCCAGCACAGGGACACGGGGCCCAAAGCACTAGGCCTCTTTAGCAACAGCGCAGTGGCTGTGTCACGACCCTCTGCATCCGGTTGAACAGAGCAGCAGGGCCTTGTTTATTGCCTTGTTTTTTGGCCACTAGAAGCTCTCTGACCTTTTGTGATCTGTGGATTTAACCTCTGGATTTGAGTGTATATATTCTAGAGTTTACTTTCTCAATCAACACCACTGCCACGTGGATTCAGGTGCGCCCCACCTCCTACTGGCAGGCAACGGTCATTACAGGTAAGATTTTTCTTTTCGGTTGAAAATAAATACATACATACATACATACAAGTACAATTTCCTTTGATTGAAAATGTCGGAAAATATTACTATCCAAAAGTTCAATGGTTTTTTCAGTTGCGCTATGGAGGATATTCTGAAGGATGTCTCAGATATTCCTCTTACTTTGTTATTCCTGGGATCTGTTGCTTTTCTGGTGTTTGGCTATTTTATAAGAAAGATACAGTCCTTACAGACTGAATCTACAATGCTGAGGGCAGAGATTAAAACCTTAAGAACAATTCAGACTGATACCAACCTCCTCAAAAAAGAGTTTGGAGATTTCAAGGAGGAAACTAGATCAGAGTTTGGAGTTTTCAAGCAGGAGACTAGATCAGAGTTTGGAGTTCTCAAGGAGGAGAATAGATCTTTGTTTGATATGACTCGGTCAACTGGCCAAAATATCAAGAAGGTACAGTCTGATATTGCTTCTTTAGAAGGGAGCGTCACTGCCCTGGAGGAGGGGACAACCAAAATGATGCATAACCTCCAGTCCATGACTGTAAGTGCTGAAACATTAGCTGAGAGGATTATAACCATTGAATGTGAAAATCGGACTTTATCAAAAGGGTATGATAGATTAATTGACAGGATTTCCATACAAGAAGGCACAGTACATGCCATGAGGATTATGTCCAAGGAGGATATCGTGTCTCTGACGGACAAGCTCCATGCCTTAGAATCGTTAATGAAGGCTTTGGAGCATAATACTGGACAGGAGATTCAGGACTTACAGAAGGCAATGGTGAGCAGATTTAATAAGATTGAGGAAATCATAGACTCTGATGAACAGGAGCAAAAGGTAGAAAGGCAACCTTCACCTCAAAAAACTCTCAGTCTACATAGAGTTATACCTGCCTTTCCAGTAATAACATCAGAAAAGATAACTGGCTCCAAAAACCCTAAGGTCGTTAAAGAACATACATGGGAGCCTATACGTATGAATGATCTGAAAGAATTTAAACAAGCAATTGTGAATTATGGACTACATTCATCCTTTGTTAGGGAGATGTTAAAATCCTGGGCTCTGAGCAACAGGGCCACCCCTAAAGATTGGAACCAGCTCACATCAGCTGTCCTTGAGAACGGACCTTTATGGCATTTCAAATGCCTATTCAAACAAGAGGCCAGACTTTTACAACAACAAGAATCAGCGAAAGGAATTGAGGTTTCTCTAGATCAAATTCTAGGGGAAGGACCTTACTCTGATCCTCAGGAACAAGCTCTTTATGATGAAAACATTTTATCCATATGTGCTACAGCAGCTCTAAGGGCCTGGGACAGGGTTCAAGACTCAGGTCAGAGAGTAGAATCGTATGTCAGGGTCAAACAGGGTCAGAGAGAACCCTTTAGTGACTTTTTGCAACGACTAACTAAGGCTGTACAAATAGGGATACCTGATCCAGAAGCAAGAAATATAGTAATTGAGTCTTTGGCTTATGAGAATGCCAATGTAGAATGCAAAAGGATCCTGGGGCCTTTAAAGCTCAGATCAGCGCCTTTGGACGAATGGGTTTTACATACAATGAATGTTGATACATTTGATTATGGCAATGAAACATGGGTACAAGAAGCAATTTCCAAAGGTAAAAGGAGACATCAGATTACAAAATGCTTTCATTGTGGCAAAATGGGACACATGAAAAGGGACTGCAGACAATGGAAGTCCAGGAATAATGCCTCTTCTAGGAATAACAGGAATAGGAGGACTCAGCCTTCAGGTTTATGTAGGAGATGTGGAAAGGGCAGGCATTGGACGAATGAGTGTAGGTCAACAAGAGATAAACAGGGCAACCCGTTGCCATCGGGAAACTCAATAGGGGGCCTCTCGAAGGCCCCCATGGCAAATGTGGTCCAGTCATTTCCGATCACTGCAGAGAACATGCCTCTTCAGGGAAATTAGAATGCCCCATGCCTGCTGTTAAAAGCAATAACGGCCTGAAGGATGAGTTAAATGTGGTGAATGAATCAAGAAATCTAAGAGGACAAAGTAAACGAATATTCTGGCAGACTTCTATAAATGAACAAAGGCCACAGCTAAGAGTGTGTGTAAATGGCAAACTTATTACTGGCTTACTGGACACAGGTGCGGATGTAAGTATCATTACACCAGAGTCTTGGCATCCGCATTGGCCTCTTCAGGAGGTAGATATTCAGTTCTTAGGAATTGGAACCCTATCTCGAGTAAGACAAAGCACGAGATGGGTCAATTGTATAGGTCCAGACGGACAAATAGGAAAACTAAGGCCATATGTAGCAAATATTGCAGTGAATTTGTGGGACCGTGACCTATTGCAGCAATGGAATACCCAAATTAACATTCCTGCTGCTTCCAGAGCCCATATTTCTGAGGACAATATTACAAGATATTACAGATGGCGGAAACCAGCCATTAGAGCTATACAAGAACACAACACAATTGATGGCTCTTCAGAGGTACCAACAGCCATGCCTCTACAATGGTTGACTGAGAAACCAATATGGACTAAACAGTGGCCTTTAGCTGAGGAAAAGTTACAGGCTTTAGAACAGCTGGTACAAGAGCAATTAGATGCTGGACATATAGAAGAATCTACCAGCCCTTGGAACTCTCCTGTGTTTGTTGTTAAGAAAAAAACTGGTAAATGGAGAATGGTGACAGATCTTAGAGCTATCAACAAGGTTATTCAACCTATGGGCCCTCTGCAATCTGGAATTCCTCTGCCCTCCCTGTTACCAAAGGGATGGCCTCTTATAGTTATTGATCTGAAAGATTGTTTCTTCAGTATACCATTACAAGAAAAAGATAGAGAAAAGTTTGCCTTCACAGTGCCTACCTATAATAACTCTCAGCCTGCAAGGAGGTACCAGTGGACCGTCCTCCCACAGGGAATGTTGAACTCTCCCACCCTGTGCCAATATTTTGTAAGCCAACCATTGAAAATTATACGCAAACAATTTCCTAAGTCCATAATATACCACTATATGGATGATATCCTGATATCTGATCAAAACAAAGATACCTTAGAAAGGCTGTTTGAAGAAGTAAAACTAGTATTACCTAAATGGGGATTGCAAATTGCTCCTGAAAAAATTCAGAGAGGAGATTCTGTTAATTATTTAGGTTATAAAATAGGCTTACAAAGAATTAAGACTCAAAAGGCACAAATCAGGAGAGACCGGTTACGAACGCTTAACGACTTTCAAAGATTATTAGGAGACATTTCCAGTCTACGACCAGCTGTTGGGATAACACCTGATCTAATAATTCATTTAAACAAAACCTTAGATGGTGACAAAGATTTGAATAGTCCCAGAGAGTTAACAGCTGAAGCAGAAAAGGAACTGATGATGGTTGAGGAAAAATTACAGGAGGCACATGTAGATAGGGTGGATCCAAATTTTAGTTGCGTTCTAGTTATATTGCCTTCCAGAATTTCTCCTACAGGAATTTTAATGCAGAGGGAAGATACTATTTTAGAATGGATTTTTTACCACACAAACCAAGTAAAAAATTAAAAACTTAAGTGGAAAAAGTCTCTGAATTGATTATAAAAGGAAAATTGAGACTTCGTCAATTAGCAGGTATAGACCCATCAGAAATTATAGTGCCTTTCACTGCTGATGAGATAAAAAAGTTGTGGGAAGACAATGAACCATGGCAAAGAGCTTGTGCTAATTTTTTGGGAGAAATCAATAACAATTACCCAAAAAGCAAGAGACTTAACTTTATAAAGAGAACTTCTTGGATCCTCCCTCGAATTGTCCGTGATGCTCCAATAACCGGAGCCCATACATTTTATACCGATGCTAATAAATCAGGGAAAGCAGGTTACAAATCAGAAGAATTGAGTAAAGTGGAACAAAGTCCTTATGATTCTGTCCAGAAAGCAGAATTATATGCCATCCTTATGGTGCTTAGGGATTTTAAAGAACCTCTTAATATAATTACTGACTCACAATATGCAGAAAGAGTTATTTTGCATATTGAAACTGCTGAATTTATACCTGATGATACAGAACTGACCTCATTGTTTATCCAGGTACAAGACATGATCAGAAACAGACTCTGCCCTATGTATATAACGCATATCCGATCCCATACAGGTCTGCCAGGTCCTCTAGCACAAGGTAATGCAGATATTGATCAATTATTGATTGGTAGTGTGCTGGAGGCATCTGAATTTCATAAAAAACATCATGTCAATAGCAAAGGCTTGAAAAAAGAGTTTTCTATTACATGGCAACAAGCTAAGGAGATTGTAAAGAAATGCCCTACTTGCTCTTTTTATAACCAAACACCATTGCCTGCAGGGACTAATCCAAAGGGTATTAAAAGGAATGAAATTTGGCAGATGGATGTGTTTCACTTTCCAGAATTTGGCAAGTTAAAATATGTACATCACACCATTGACACTTATTCAGGCTTTCAGTGGGCAACCGCTTTAAGCTCAGAAAAAGCTGACTCAGTAATCACACATTTATTAGAAGTTATGGCCATTATGGGTATACCTGCACAAATAAAAACAGATAATGGTCCAGCTTATGTATCTAGGAAAATGAAACGATTTTTTGCTTATTATAATATTAAGCATGTTACAGGTATACCATACAATCCTACAGGTCAAGCCGTTATAGAAAGATCAAATCGTACTATAAAGGATATGCTAAACAAACAGAAAGGGACGAAAGATACCCCCAGAAATAGATTGCATAATGCTTTATTAACCTTGAATTTTCTTAATGCTAATGAGAAAGGAACAACAGCAGCAGAGAGGCATTGGATAATGGAAAAAACTTCTGAACTAAACCAACCTGTTTATTTCAAAGACGTGCTGACCTCTCAATGGAGGCCAGGAGATGTGCTGCGTTGGGGAAGGGGTTTTGCTCTTGTTTCCACAGGAGAAGAAAAATTGTGGATACCATCAAAATTAATAAAGGTTCGATTTGAAGAGGAGAAACCTCTTGGAAAGGAGAAATGACAGCTCATCCACAATGATGATATTCATAGTTGGTAAGAAAAACATATAGAATGGGGGCAGGGTTCTGTTCTTATCTCCACAGGAAAACACTGATTTTTGAAAAGTTCAAGGGACCCTGGATATCTGAATACTGACAGATGGAAAATAATGGCACAATAAGGACTATCAAGAAAACTGAATAGGTTCTGTAAGTAAAATATACTAAATCATATTTCTAAATTTATAGAGCTGGTTTTAGAGTTGGACTCTGGCTCAGTCCCTCTCTAATTCCAAGCCTGTTGTTAAAAGAAAAACCCAGAATTTCTGGAGTTTCTGTCTCATGTCAAGAGCCATGATATGGGACAGAAAGAAATATGAGTTTAGTAAACATTTTTACTTTTCTTCATATCTATCATACCTTTCAGTGAATATATCTATCATGTCTTTCATTGAATATATGTATGTCTGTATATGTCTATATGATTAATATACGAATATATATTATTATAATCATATAATATATGATATTAATATATGATTAATATATATGATTAATGTTTAATTTTTCCACAATGAACAATAAGTTTTTCCTGCAGTGACATTTGAAGTTTCCAGGAAGAAGATGGGGCCCCATAACAACAACTCCACCTGGTTGATATGACATCATGATACTGATAGCGCTACTACAAGACCTGTTTTGAGTACCAGCTGCACAAGACGATGCCAACGTGGTTAGCTGAAATGATGCACATCTTGTACAACATTCTGGCCAGACCTCCACAAAATACTCAGAGACTATTTGCAATTTTAAAAGACATTGATCTTGAAATTTAACCATCATTTTGCTTTCACAGGATCCCCCAGAAAGAACGTCGCCCCCATGACAGCTGGAAGTAATTCTAGAGAACGACGTCCCCTCTCCCAGTAAAGTTTGTCCTTGGGTTTAGGGACATCATTTAGGGGTTGGTTATAATTAGTATAGGGTTGAGGGTTGGGGGAGGAATTTTATAAGCACAGGAATCCAAAAAAAAAAAGAGGGATAATTGGATTATGGGATAATAGCTTTGTACTTGTGAGTTATTGTTTTTAGACAAATATATTGGTATTGATTCTTATATATTGATACAAACTTAAATTATGTTGACTATTTTAGGCATGCATGCTTCTACCTCTGTTTAAAATATTTTTATGTATTGACATATATATATTGTATTGATATATGTATATTTTACCATATTGCATTGTACACTTCTTCCTCTGATTAAGATACTTATATATTGTTTATGTATTGATATATATATTTACCATATTGCAATGTATACTTGCACATTGTTTATACTTGGAGGTCATATTGTCCCCATTTATTGCACAGTTGTTTACTATTTCAGTCTTTAAGTTAGATAGATATTGAGAATAATATAGATCAATAGTCATCTAAGTTTGTCATTTATAATTAGACTAATCAGGTTCTTTAGATACATAGACATTATATTCAGTATAGATAGATAATCTTCAACCTCTTCAAAGAGCTGTAGAAAATGGCCTTTAATCTAACTCAGAGTTCTGTGGTAGGGAGACACAATCGCTCCTGGCAACACTGATCTATTCCCGAGAGAATGTTGAGCACCAAAGACACTCCACCTGGAGCCTTTCTTCTTGGCAGAACTGGCCTTTGGGTAAAGAAATGCCCATACCTCAACTACTGACAAAGTTACAGAGTATCCGTAAATGGATAAAACAGGACTGTCATATCCTGCCAAGACAGGATAAGATAGTTTGGAAAAGTTCCTTGCCTTTGAAAATGGTATGTCAGTTACGTTAGGCCTTAGTCAAAGTTGGTTGCTTCAACGCTGCAAACGTGATTTTGGGTGTTTGCCCAGGTAGCCAATTGTCTATGTGATTTGTTACATGTTCTGGAAGTTTGATTGGACTTCCTAATAACTCAGGTAACATTATTTCCCTTCTCAGATCTTTGATGGGATTGAAGATTATATAAACGTAGTTACTTTCTTTTCATGACGTGGCCAAGTTATTTCTTATACAAGACTTAAGCTAGTTAGAATAGGATATTTGTATTTATTGTATATAATTGTGTAGGTTTGTACTGGCTGTATATAATTTCGTAGTAGGCTTAGAACTCTCTTACTTAAACAAAAGGGGGAGGTGTTGTGGGAGTAACTTCCGCTGCCTCAACCAATAGTCGCTGAAATACGAGCCCACAGTGCAGCGGGGAGCGACTTCCGCTCCGTCAGCCAATAGCTGCTGAAATACCAGCCCACTGGGGCGTGGTATATTTCTCTTTTAAAAAGAGAAGCATATCCGGAATAGGCCCTCTTGGTTCCGGCTCTTGGTTCCAGTGCTCGGTCTCAGCTGCTGCTCCCGGCTCCTGCTCCAGCGACTAGGCTCCCTTCCTGACGGTTTATGGTGTATGTAAGTTTTACCCCCCGCCAAATAAATAACCCCTTAAAACATAACTGGTGTGGGATTGATTCGTTAATACCCTTAGAGTGTATACTCAGCTTGCATGATGATGTCATTGTTAGAAATTTCTAGATGTTCACTAACATCAGGCTTGCTCTTGGAACAAGAGTTGTGTCTTGGAATTCAAAATAGAACAATGGATTCTATTGACCATGGTTACAAAGTATTTGGAGAAAGAGAAAACCTTCCAGAGCTGTTAGGATATTTAAATCATAGCAAGTCTCTGTGATAAACTTGGACTTAGCCGGACAACTGTTGATTTAGTATGAAATTTCATTGTAAGACAATACAGACACATTTGTGAGGTGTTCAGAAAGCATGAAGGCCGAGAGAAGCAATGAGAAGAACTTTTCCCCCATAAGGTATCTCTAGGATACCTTTGGACACCATCAATCCTATTACAGACAATTTGATGTTTGCAATGTGTATTCATTATGTAGGAATTTACTCAAGCAAATATTAGGCATATTGATAAATTATCATAAAATTATCTACTTGATTTAAATTTTACTGGAGTTATATGAGGAATAACTTGACAAACTATTCTTGTAAGATAGACTGGAGGAAGAGAGTAAAACAAACCCTCTTTAGTGCTGGGGTTGAAGGTACACTGGCATAAGCTGATGTGGGATGTCCTTCTGTATATGTGTTGCTTTTATTGGTTAATGAATAACCTATGCTTTGGCCTATGGCAGGGCCAAATATAGCAAGGCTGGAAGAGATATATAGAGAGAGTAGGCAGAGTATAAAAGACACCATGTAGCTGTCATGGGACAAAGATGCCACTGGAATCTTACTGGTAGGTCACCTATGCTGATACATAGATTAATATCAATGGTTTAATTTAAGGTGTAAGAGTTAACTAGAAAGATGCCTAAGTCGTTGGCCAAACAGTGTTGCAATTAATATAGTTTCTGTTTGGTTATTCGGGTCTGGGCGGCCAGAAAACGAACAAGTGGTCTCCGTTTACGTGTTCAGTGTTCTGAGAAGCAGAACTCTGTCAATTCTAGACCATTTCAAGTTTCAAGCTCCTCTGGACCTTGGGAAAGTCACTGCATATCTTCGCAGGGCATTTTTTCCTGCCAGGAAGTTGAAAACAAGGAGTGCCCACTCTACAAGTGAGATTTTTAAAACTGTATTTAAATAGCCCCAAAGGAGAAGATTCCTGCAAAGTTGTCATGCAGAATGGGGAGTCATGTACATTTGGTAGCTGGCTGCTATCTGATGTGACTAGCACATCAGCTCCTTAGATATCTGTATAATGTAAAATCTCTGCAGAAGAGGTTTTAGTGACTCGGAATTTCTGTATAGAAGACAGCCCAGAAGGGACAGAGATACGTATATAAATAAACATCAGCCAGAATAGACTTTGCAGCTATTTCCTCTCTCCCTGTAAACTCTGAGTGTAGGAAGGAAACTGATTTCAACATGAATGTCTTCCTGTGAACCTTACTTGGCACACAACGCCATCTTTTCTTCTTGCTCTTCTTGTGTATGCTGTGTCTTCATGCTTGTGGTGGCGGCAGGGATATCTTAAGCATCTCGGCATGCTTATGTATTTGAGCATCATTCTGTTTGTCAGAATTCTGATTGTAACAAAAATTAACCTCAGCCAGATGCTCATTCTCCAGTTCTCACATCAGCCATGTGGAACTACATGAAGGAGCACCTTGAGTAAAATGAGTAGGAAAAGTTGCTGATTCTGCTTTTCCTCTTTTCATACTTTGGTTGCTTACATTCTTCCCCTATTGATAAAAAAGAAAGCAAGAAAATCAGCACAACTATTTCTTGTATTCTCAGCATTTCTTAGTTGCCAGTAGTTTTGTGTGGGGTTGAGGACTTGTGGACTTTTCCCGGTCCACTCCACTTTCCCTGTGTTTATTGTTGTCATCCTTGTTCATCTTATGTCTAGGCAGTCAAGTTGGTGAGACTTACGGGTGTAGCTTCTGGCATTGCTATATATGGGAGCTCTTAGAGAAGAGGATTGTGGCTCTTTGAAGGAGTATGTTCATCTTCCCTTGCTGGAATCCTTCCTCAAACCCCAACTTCACAGTCAACATTCCTATTCTCTCCAAAGACAAGAAACCATGACAAGGTAGCAAGTATTTAGGAAAGGAATACAGATCCCAGAAACAATGGTTGGATGCAGTCAGTATTGACGCAAAGTAGAAAATTGAGGCCATGAGCTAAATAATTTCACAAACAAAATAAAATCCAAACATCCTTTAGGGGTGCCAGAAGGAGTTATGAAGTCACCCAAACACATTTCTGCTTCCTTCTAGGCACTGTCTGGACAAGAGAATCTATCCTGTTGGTGACACGTGTTTCCTATGGGATAAGACAATTAAGTGGTAGGCATGCTTGTCCCTCACCATTTTCCTCACTCATCAGCTGGGTGGACAAGAGAAGATTGAGGATGGCACAAGATAAGACGCCAGAAAGACTGCATGAGAATAAGAGTAGAGCTGACTACAACAGGGAAACTAGAAGGACATTGACTCTCTATGTTGAATTTATGGGACATTCCAAACGTCAGTGACAGCCCTGATGCGCCCAGAGTCTACACCAAGAGTCCTTAGCTCACAGTCTCCACATAAGCAGCACGCATGTCACCTGGTGTGCTGGTCACAAGATTTCTATTGCTGTGATAAAACACCTAAATAATCAAGTTAAAAGTGGGAAAGGTTTACTTTGGCTCTTGTTTTCAGAAAGATTATTCCATGGTCCCTTGAACGGACAATACCTCATGGAGTGGCATGTGGCAGAGGAAGCCTATTCACTTCATATTATGCAGGAAAAGAGAAAGAGAGAAGATGATTTTTAATGTCCCTCTCAAGTACGCACTACCCTGCCCCCAACAGTGACTGAAAGTCCTCTCACTAGGCTTAACCTCCTGAATGCTGCCCCACCCACTACACCACCGACTAGTAACTCATAGTAACCTGTTCCTCATGAATTAGCCAATGAGTTTAAATGCTTGCTTGTATTACCTTTGGTAGATATTCTGAGCCCAAAGTGTAGCATTCTTCCCATAGACCCCAATGCATAGTTCCATATCACAGTGATTCACAGTCTTCACTGTGAATCCAGGCCAAAGTCTCCTTTGAGACTCAAGTCAAAAGCAACTGTGAGCCCATCTCAATGTCACACACTTTCAGGATGCAAAGGCATGTCATTAACATCCTCTTTCCAGAAGGTAGGGAAAGAGGCAGGGGAAGCCAGGACCATACAGAAGCAAATGTGAAACCCAACAGAGGAAGAATTAAACCTGTAGCTTCCTGCTCCTCATCTAGGACACAAGGTGGTATCTTGTGAGCTCCAAAAACTTAGGAAGCCCTATCCCCACAACCTTATTGGCTGAAGCCCATAGGGACACACTCATGAGATTGCTTTTCTGGCTGTCCTCAGGCTTCCCTAGAAAGCATCAATATGCATGAAATCTCTGACTTCCTGGGGCCTCTGCTTGACTTTATCCAAAGCATCCCCTCAAAGTCTGCCTTCGGGCACCCCAGTCCTGCTCTCATAGGGCTTTAAGATTTTATTCTTAATTTTAATTAGGTGTGTATATATGTATATGTGTGTACCTAAGTGCAGTGTTCCTGGAGCACAGAAGAGGATGTCCCATTCCTATAAGATGGTGTTATAGGGGGCTATATACCATCCAAAGTGGCTGGTGGGAACTAAGCAGAATGCTCTCTTCACTGCTGAGCCATTTCTTCAGGACACTCTGTTAGCATCAGTTGTCAGCTTGATAGAACCTGGGGTCACCTGGGAAGAAAATCAGTGAGGGATAGTCTACATTGGGTTGGTCTATGGGCGTGTCTATGACAGACTGTCTTAATCAATCAATTGATGTTAGAAGACTCAGTCCACAGTGGATGACATCATTTCCTAGACAGGGGTCCTGAGCTGTGTAAGAGTAGAAAAAACAAGCTGATCACAAGTAGATAAGCATACACAAGTTCATCTATCTCTTCTCTTAATTGTGGATATGTTGTAACCAGTTATTTAAAGTTCTTGTTACTTTGAATTCCCCACATGATGGATTGGAACCTGGAATTCTGAGCTCACACACACTTTCCCCCTCTCAAGTACTTGTGGTCAGGGCATTTTATCACAACAAAAATTAGAACACTATCATGTACTGCCTAGCTTCCTGTGATTCCCACTGAAATCTTGGTGGAAGCCTCCACAATCCCCTAAATCCTGTATCCTGCATATTAGCAGAATCAGCACCATGTGAACAGTAACAATGCAAACTGTATTCAGGCCACTTGAGGCATGTCTGAAGCAGCCTTGATAGCTAAACATGTAGTAATGAATCTAAAGAAAATTATTTCTAGGTAGCCCTGTACACGCAGGGCCTATAGTTCTCTGCTCTAATGAAAGCCCTTGAAATCAGTGCAAGTTTTCACACCTTTGAAACTGTATTGGAGCAAGGGCAGTGTCTTGACAATTTCATCTTCCCTTTTAGCCCAGCAGGGAGTCTACTTGACTTCCTTTTTAAGGATGTAACTCTTTAGCAGTTGTGCTTTTTTTTTTCCTAACTAGAAATTTACACACACTTCTGTTCTGTCCAAGCTACACATTTAAAAAATACTTTTTTCTCTGGTTTTTTGTTCCTGATTCTCATTGTAAATCTAGCTCAAGGCAGCTGAAAGCATCTGGTCTGCTTCTTGAATGTTGAGCTGCCGTGAAATTTATCCCACCAAGAAGTTATCCAGTGCCTTTAAGCTCAGCCTACTGCAAAGTCTCGGGGCATTGATAAATATATCTTAGTTCTTTGCCAAGAGTGTGATTTGGGTGGCATAGTTGGAATCCCAATGGAGCTCTTCTATCTGAAACCCCACAAGCACAACCATGGCTGTCAATTTCATACCAGCGTCCTGCACTTCTGAGCCCTCAACAGCATCAAACATTGAGCTCTGCTTACAGCATTTTAAGAATTCTCAGAGCTAGTCCTCCACACTCTTCCAAATTCCTCCTACAAACCAATTCTAAAGGTTTCTGAGCCCTTTTCCACACCATATTCATAGATATCTCCCAATCAGTCAAGTTGACAACCAAAACTAACCATTCCATATGGACACATGCTACAAAACTAACCATCCCATATGGGCAGATGTTGGAAATGCCAATTTTCTGATGCCATGCCAGACTCATTCAATCAGAGTGTGGATCACAACCAGTTTGGAACAATAATTCGTCCTGGTGTATCTCTCTGTTGTCTGCTGAAGTTTGAAGATCACATTCCAATAAGATTCCGGCACCAGGCTTTATGTTTATAGAAGTAAGTGGCTTGACACTTCAAGCTGTGACATTTTAATATATTCTTCAGGCATATTTGCAAACAGTAGAAGAACAAATTGGAACAAAAGTGCTACTGACACTTTGCTTCAAGTCAGTATAAATCTGAAGAAAAAGAAGAAAGTTTGTATCAGGTTAATCAGTTTTAGGTTTCCTTGGTGACTTACATGGAGCTGAGCCTGATCAGCGACTGGCTTTGGCCAGTAGGATACAGTGAGCTGAAGGAGTTATAGGGGACTAAAAAAATGTTAGCTTTGATAGCAAGTAAATTCCACCTAGGAATATGAAGAAGTGCCAGGACCCCTCTAGACATGCAAAGCTTGGAAAATAACTGTATAATTTTCCAATAGTATCCTGAGTGCTCTGAAAGGTAGACACAGAACTGTGTTACATGATCCTGTTAGGGAAAGATCCTGGGAGCCCAGAGTCATCTTGTCCTATGACTAACCATTACTCTATCCTCAAACAGAAGTACTACTGCATGGAACAAATACTGTATGCCCCTCACTTGATCATAGGACACAGCAGACCTCTACTTGCATGTCTGGAAATTAGAACAGAAAAGCTATGCCATTTGAGTTCTGCTGCCTAACCTTTTCACTAAGAGATCTTGTATCCAGACAAGAAATTCCACCTCTAGGCTGGTCCCTAGTCCGTCCTGTATTATCAAGGGAGTCAAGGTGAAATTTCATGGGTTAGCTGGGGAGATTTGAAAGCCTGACATCTGGATCACAGAGATCTCAAATGTGTTTTTCTGCCAGCTTTTCCTTAATGCTCAGTTCAATGATGTCTTCCTTTGTGGGCTAAATTAACTCTTCCTTCCAAAATCAGTACAAAGAGGATAGCCCTTTTATCCAGAAAGTGCATACTGACAGGACTGGAGGGATGGTTTAGCTTTTAAGAGCACATACTGCTCACAAAGAGGACCTAAGTTTGGTTCTAGCATTGGATAGCTTCTAAGTGCTACAATTCCATCTCCAAGGAATCTGACACCTTCTTCTGACTCTGCTCTCTCTCCCCTTCCCCCTCTCTCTTTCACACACAATCAGAGGCATAAACTTAAAGAGATTGTGTCTACTGTCACAAGACTATACACACAACAGAAGAGAAAAATCTGGGGAAACAAGAAGACACACTCTAGGAAATGGGAACTGGGGGCCATTAAGGCAATTAAGGCTCATAATTTGTTCACCTGTGGCATGGAACCAAAGTGTTGCCAAAAGCTCAATAATCAAGATGAATAGTTTCATAATGCACAACTTTAAAGTTTAAGACAAGAAAACTAACAATGAACAAAACACTAAGATTTTAAATGAAGACTTGCTTGGAATTTCTAATTTGCTTCATCTTGTTCCGCTTCTGACAGTTCCATCAACCACAACATAAAACATGTGCTGTTTTGTCCAGGACGGACAAGGAGTGATTGAGGAACATTTACTCTCTGAATTTGTACTATTAAAAAATAAGGGACAAATATAAAAAAATAAGCCAAAGAAGAAAAGTCTATTGAGCATTTCCCAAGTATGACACTCTGTGGTAAGCCCATATTCCTAAACTATGGCTTTCAGCCCCACCTGGAGTTACTGGGTTATAGTTAAGGGTCATAGCAAAAAGTTTCCAAGTGCACAATGACCAAAAGTTAGCTCGAAAACAGCTGTAATAAGTCTGAGGAGTCTATGGCAGTGTTCGACCATGCTGTGTTAAACAACGTTGCAGCAGCCTCATGTCTGAGTGTGAAGTGTGCACTTTACACTGTGCACACTGCTAAGTAATGACAATAAAAACCTCCTGATACTCCTCAGCTCAGACTAGAGACTGCTTGACAGGACCACTGTTCTGCTTCCACAGAAACATAATGATTCAATTACAATAAACAAAGATCTTTAATATTCTCCTGACATCATTCCTCACCATTCAGGTACCAAATTAGTATGTCTTTGGATTGTATTATGTTAAAATGTTTGATTTTTAAAATTACTGTTTGAGTTGCTGACTTAAGTTGCATTTTAAAAAATCTCTAAAATGAATTTTGATTTGGGATTAGGACAGAATTTCTAGCAACTTCAGAAGTGTCCCTAAGCATACTTCTGTCATTATGTACTATGTATTTATGCAAAGCAATGCTCAGCATTGATGATTATAAAATTAAAATAGTGATCAACTCTGTAAAATGTTGAATTATACTCTACACCCCGTATCACTGAATATTCTGGCAAGATTTAATTCTTTATGTAAAAATATACAAACACATCTATCTCATTAGTATGCAAATATGTTTTAATCTTTAATAAATGGTAAAATTATATGCATACCAAAGAATTGTTCCAAAATACTTTTTTATGGTTTATTATCAGTAGAGGTTGATTTGTATGCTTATTTTATATACCTATTTGGGATAGCAAACAATTTTTTGGACAGAAATTATAAGTTAGTAGGGAAAAGTTTTAAAAGACTAGTAGGCAATCCACACATGTTAACTCATCCATCCCCAAAACTCTGCAGCATCAACACTATCATTGCCTACACACGGATAGGGAGGGGTGTGATATTTGTCTAGGGTCACACTATGAGGGACAAAGCTGGGATGCTGCCTGAGGCAGGTAAGAAGCATAGAACCAGGAAAGAGGAAGGAACCAGGGGAGGAAGGAAGGAAGCAGCCCTGAGTGTTCTGCGATGGTGGGCAGCGGAGGAAACTAGAAGAAATGGCTGTCTAGTAGAAATGGCTGTGTGATGAAGGCCGGTTTAGCATCTCTGAACAGAAGACAAAAGCATATTGGAGATGCTAGCTGTTTTGCTGGCACAAAATCTCTACTTAATGTTGGCCATTTTCACACCCTGATATCTCCCAATTGACAAGGAAGTGCTTAGCAGGCCGTGAGCAGGGGCGAGAGCCCAGCAGATGTGACTGCACGGTGCAGGGTGTTGTTTATTTAGCCCCCTCCTACCCAGAACAGGTCTCCCTGTGCTCTTGGTCTTTAAATATTTTTCCATTAAACTCATAACACAGGGATATCGGTATATATTATGTATTTACTCCTTTATAGGTTACATCTATGTGTATTGCATAAGTGTTTAAAACCCGAGGCAACTCAGTGCAACAAGAATGATGTCTCAATCGCCGGAGAAGACATGTTGCGCGGCTTTAAGTATGATAGATGGGACGACCTCCCTTGCTTAGTAAACTGCAGTGAGAGGAACTGAATAACCCTGAAATTAGAACAAGGGTGGGAGGGGGAGGGTCATGCTGGTATGATATCCCTTGAACAAGATGCAGAGAAAAGTAATTTACTCTGAAGTGACAGTATGGAGGCAAAAAATAAACTAACAGGAGGGAGTTTAGGCTCATTAGCAACCCGATCTCAATATTTCATTATTAATGATAATAAAAAGGAGAGGGAGGAAAAGCAGATGAGCATGTGTGCCTTCCCCCACCTACTCCCCTTATACACAGAGCAGATTGGAGGCTCACAATAGCTGGGGCTCCAGAACTCCCTTTAGTGAAGGCACAACAAAAGATACCACTGTGGAGGGGAAGTACCCAGCAGAATGAAGAACGGGTTTGCAGCTCTGGTCTGCCCACATGTGAATGTCTGAGTTGGTGGGGGCTCCTCTGCGGGATTCCAGCTGATAGATCAACTTCTCTGGCAATGAAACCCCCAGCGGGTCCTCTGCAGCAGGCATGGAACAGCAGCAGCAGAGGGGAGGCTGCCCTGAGATACCCTTGATATTTCCAGGCAGCTCCCCAGGAAGGAGCAGTCACTGCTGCCTGGACCGTCTGCACCTAAACAAAGAAGATGCAGCGACCCTGGGAACCAATAGCTGTGGTCTGGCTATAAAAAGAAACAGGATACATCCCAGAGATGATAGCTGAAGCCTAAAAATAAAATTCTACAGCAAGCAACCATCTGGGATTCAGTTTAATTTAAAATGGCAGAGGAACTTGCCCAAATAAAGAAAAAGAAAATTGTCCTCTGTGCCATCAGCCTGGATCTCCTGGTGAGCTTTCCTGTGAATACCACACATTTTCCTCTAGACATTGGCTGTCATGGTTCAGCCATCCTGGTGCAGCCCCTTTTCTGCCTGCTTAGCCTTTTCCTGAACATTCTAATATGTCCACATCAATATTGCTGAGTTCCTTTAACTATCTGTGGTTACCCAACAGCCCTGAGCAAAATGTAAACATGTTCAAAAGAGAGTCTTTAATGTTGTTGCATCTTTATAATTACCATGGCAGAATTGTCCACTTAGACCATAGGCAGATAATGGCTACCTCTGTGTCAGACTCTGGGTTGAGAGGAAGGGAGAGCTAAACAGACCAAATTCATGTTACCTTCCCTCCTGTTATCCTCCTGAGGGAGTAAACACATTAATAATTACATCGCCACAAAACTTGATAAGCGGCATGAAGGATCCAGATACTATGAGCAGTCCCAGTGTGTAGAGATTCTGTAGTAACGTCTTCGTGGACCATCAGGAAGTCGTTTAAAGTGAAGCTGAAGGAAGAACCAGCCAGCTAGTAAGATGGAAGACAGGGGGCTTTAAGTAGGGGATAACTGAATGAAGGTCACGGATCAGATAAGAGCTCACCCAGTGAAAGAGAGAGAGAGAGACAGAGAGAGAGACAGAGAGAGAGAGAGAGAGAGAGAGAGAGAGAGAATATATTGGGGAGAGAGAAGCATTAATAGTCAATGTTCTGAGGCAGGGTTGTCATGGAGAGCCTCACTCAGGTTGGCCTTTATTCTGGAGGTAAAGGGAAGCTTTGGGTTATTTAAATCAAAGGAGAGATAAGAATGGCATTGTCTTCTTCACAAAGGTTCTTCTTGGCGGCAATGTGCAGGGTGAACTGGGGGTGACAAAAGTTGGGAGAAGACAGACCTGGTGGGGGGTTCCTCCATAGTAGAGAGCAAAGTTGATTGAACATGATAAACAGGGAGAAGATTGTCACGGGAATTTCAAAGAAGATATTGAATACAGCAAGAGAAGGCATTATACAATGTCACTTGTACTCTGGACACACTACAGAAAACCTTAGGTGCAGCAGTCAGTGAGTCTAGACATGTAATTGGACTGACAGCAGTGAAGATTCTCTAAAGAGACACTTGGGCTTCGATATATCTAACTAGTAAACCCCGAAGAAATGGAATTTCCTCAAGAATCTCATTCTGGGAGAAGGGAAAGCCTACCTATCCCCAGGAGAGAGGGGGCGCTTCCTCCTAAAAATGATTTAACACGGTTCAAACAATTTGTTACTGGCTAGAGGTCTTGATCAGATTCATTTTCTCTGCCAGTAAAAGAATTAAAAAGCGCAAAAAAATCTTGATGACAACAGATTGCAGCAGGTAAATCTCAGGCACAGCAAACACAATCTGCCTACAAGAAAAGTTTCTACTGGGGATAAGGAGCACACACACACACACACACACACATACACACACACACAAAGGCACACAGAGAAAAAGAAAAAAAAGCAGCGGGGATTCAGAAAGCCAAAGCCCCTGCCTCTCCCTAAGGGCTGGGAGTTTGAAGGGTCTTAGAAGGGATCTTCCTCCCCCAATTTATGATTGGTCAGTTTGAAAACGACAAGGAGGCTGACAGGTCCACAGGTTTGGAGTAAGCACATCCTGGTCTGGTCTTGAACTTGAACCCACAGACCGTAACCCAACTAGCCAGAGAAAAAGACCACTAAGTGCTTGTCCCAAGTCAAGAGGGTGAAAAAGAATCCAGACATCTTAGAAGTATACCACCTTCAATATCTAATCATGGCCTCTTTTCCTTCTCTATCAGCCTGTGAGGGAATCTATTTAAATGCTAGACTTTCCACATCAGCCCACCTTACAGGATTAGACTGAAGTTCAATCAATGATGGATCAATAGTGGGCCAGACCACACCCTGACCAGGACTGTGCGGGAGTACACAGCCTTGACTCTCTGTTTAAACTTCACTGTCATTTCAGGACCCTGATGGTCTTGGAGGAGTTTGTTGGATCTCTTTGTTCCTCTTCCTCAAAGGTCACATTGAATAAATCTCCCTTTTCTGCAGTCTGCTACTAATTTGGCTATTTTCTTATTGAGGATGGGAGACTGAACCTAGCATGGGGCATCAGGTGTGACCCCAAGTCATCTGGGCACAGTTTTGGTTTTGTTTTCTTTTCTAAGTCAAATTGGTCTGCTGATTTTGTCATGAGAGTTGTTAAGGTCAGAGCCTGGACTCTGAAGCCCTAACAAACAGCCATGAAATAGTCCAATTAAACAGACAACAATAGTTTTTTTTTTTTAAGGAAAAAAAAGCAGAGACAGTAGATTTATTTTATTCAATGTGGTCACATTGGGAAGAACAAAGACAGTAGGGTGAATGCCTAGATCCATTTTCAGGATCCTACCACAAGGTTTAGGTTTAAATAGAAAGCAAGAGGTATGCATAACTAAGCAGTCTGGGCCAAGGTTTGATCCTGCTCATCATTAACCTACCTTAACCCGTGACTCCAGTCTCTCTTGCAAGATGGTCTGACAAGTTGCCAGAACTGTACGAGAGAAGCACCAGACCCCAGTTTCAAATCCTTGTGGTCATTGTCTTTATAGTCTAATAGCCAAAGGGATGAGTCTCTTGAAAACACATTCATTTCTGCTAGGGTGGTTAGTTTATCTTCCGGTGGACAGTTATATCTGTTCTAAAGAACTTTCCCACTGTGTCTGAGAAGTGAGGAGTCAAGATTCTTGTCCTGGCTGTCATTTCTCGTACCCCATACACTCCACCCTTCTGTGTTTCTCTCCTAATTGTAGAAGCTTGCACCTGTTAGGATTGTTAAGCGAGACATGATTCTGGAGCAGTGACTCAGGGTTGTCTAATGCCAGCTGCATGGGCACCACTTGGACTTTCTCAGAAGTGGAATCAATGGCTAGCAGACCCAGATCTACTGAAGGGGAACTGGAGGAAGACACAGCATGTGTTTCAACAAGCCCTGCAACTGGATCTGATTCCTGGTAACCTGTGAGAACTCTGCTCTGAAGCTATCCTACTCAGACAGTGTCCCACGGTCAGTGAAATGTGTCTGCTCTGAACTGAGATGTGTGTCAAATACATCAGATGCCAAGACTCAATGAGAATGCTATATTCCTCATCGATAATGGAATCTGTGCTATGCTTGGGGTTAAAATACATTGCTAAAGCTAAAATAATTCTCACTCGTTTGCTTTTACCTTGAAATATGACAACATGAAAGTTTAAAGTCATATGTGTCCTGCATCCTGTGCTTTTCTCATATAAGACTGGTTCTCCCGTGTCAGAGTTTGCTGACTTATACAAGGACTCATGTGTGTGTGTGTGTGTGTGTGTGTGTTCAGGGTGTTTCAGGTTCACAGATATGTATATGCATGCATGCGAAGTCCAGAGGACAACATTGGCTCAGGTTATCCACAGTTACACTGCTATTGATGTTATTGATTGTTATTGATGCTATTGATGTTATTCACGTTTTATTTTTTGTTTGTTTTGTTTTGTTTTTGTTGTTTTGAGATAACTCCTGTAGGGCCTGGGGCTTGCTGATTAGGCTAGGCTAACTGTCCAGTAAGCCAGAGAACAGTCTGAGAGCAGTCGGTCTCCACTACTCTCCTGCTGGGGTTACAAGCATATGCCATCACCTCTGGCTTTTTGCATGGGTTCTAGAGCTCAAACTTGTGCTTGCAAGATACCAACTAAGCCCTCTTCCTAGCCCTGCCCAGGAGTCTTATGGAAAGGCAGGTTCCAATTCAGTGGGTCTGAGCTGAGGCTGAAATTCTGTTTTCACATGGCTATGCTGCCTGACTGTGTACCACACACCAAGGAACAAGAATCAGCACATGTTGAGGGACTATCTGAAGGCAAATTTAACAATATCGAACAAACACAAGCTGACAGCGACAGTCCCAAGTTTGCTTCTTATTAGCTTGTGGTCCTTGGCCAGTCATTTTCAATAACAAAGGTGGGGGTATAAATAACCTTTTGGAGACATTGCAAAGCTAAAATGAAATGATGTTGGTAAAACTATTTTTGTATTATCAAGATCAAATAAGTTAGTCTGTGCATACCCTAAAACACAGACATCTGGATAACTGATGAATGGAAGTCATACAGACATTCCTGCTTTCTAAGACAGGAGAGACTTCTCTGTTACATGCTAGTACCAAGTAGTACTCACACATATATGCATATATCTCACATACAGCACATCCACACACTTATATACTCACACATACACATTCATGTATGCACACACTCATGCATATATGCACACTCATACATACACACACACGTGAATATACATAATACTCATACACATTCACAAACCACACACTTACAAACTTATATACTCATACGTTCACATACACCGCAAACACACACATACACACACGCTTCACTTATTCCTCTCCCAACGCCACACAAAGGGGTATGAGATACAAAGCTTCTCTCATGAAGATCACTGAAGGGCAGAAAAGAGAGGCTATGCCGATGCTTTCTTCGAGCTGTCTTCTTTAGAAGGTCAGAGGCTGTGCTGTTCAGGACCAAGTCCCAGTCCTGGAGTTCACACTCCAGGCTAGATGAAGGGGACATGTTATGCCTAGTGGAGAAAGCTATGAAAACCCAGAGCTGCAGAACTGAGGGGGCTATGGTATACAGTCCCTTCCTCTTCCCTGGGTCCTACACGTAATGTCTTTAAAAGGAGGAGGTCTAACAAAATGATTCACAAAGTCCCTTCAAGCTACAACACCTCTTCTGAGGTGTAATTTTGTTCACAAATCATGACCTTCCTGCTAAGAGTCTCTTTTGCTGACAGGATGTATGTGACAGCAATTTCAGAGGGGCAAGAGGGACTAAAAAATCATAAAGAGGCCCCAGTGAATCAGGTCTGTGTGTAACAGCTAATATTGATTGTCAACTCTACAAGATCTAGAATTATCAAGTAGACAACTCTCTGGGCATTTCCCCATGTGAGAGTTTGTAGATTGGGTTAATTGTGATGGGGAGATGGAAAGACACATGCTTAGTGTGGGAGGCACCATCCCATACGCTACTGTCCTGTTCCGAATCAAAAGAAGGAAGCAAGCTAAGTAACAGCATTGATCATGTAATGCTTCCCAGCCAATCACGTGATGTAACCAGTTGACAATTGTTTCAGCTGCCAAGCCTTTCCAATATGGTGGATGGTGTGACCTCACACTTAAGAACAAATAAACCCTTCTTTCTTTATGTTGCTTCTTTTCCTTTCATCATAGTCCAAGAAGGCACAATCTACCCAAGAGATGGTCTTCTAGGCAACCATGAGTACTTTTTTCCACCAACTGGAAATAGACCTTTACCTATTACTGGGGGAAAAGTATAGATACATTCAGATCAGAACCAAGAGAGGGCATGAGAGGAGCAAAATAGGTCCAATCAATTCATGAGATCTGTTATGTGGGCCCTCAAAAATGCCTTAATCCTCCTTCATTCCCAGTTCAAAGGCCAGAGGCCTCTGTCATCTCTTCTCTTTCTTATAATCAACCATTGTTTCAAAGAATCTGTTAACATTAGTCTCAAGACAAAGAAAATTAGGATTTAAGAATTCACTCTTTGGTACTCCTTCCAACTAGTCTTTGCAATAAGGCCAATATTAGCAAAGCGCTAGTAAGACACCTGTTCAGTCAGGATGCAAATGAAGAGGTGTTCATGTCAGGATGCTGAGAGGAAGGTTACTCTTGAGTGCTACCATCTTATGTTTTGCACCTGGGAACTTTCCTGACCCTCTGAAGTTGCTCCTCCATATATCCCTGTCAGCAAAAGGCAATTTTATCACATGGGTTGTGATTTACCCTCAAGATTCTCCAAAAGAGCAGTTAAAGCTTGAAGGGACCTTGCAGGTTATATTGTCAGACCCTCTCATTTCATACATGTTACATGTAAGGCCCAAAGAGAAAGAATGCTGCTGCCTATGTCCTGTGCACACCTCGTTTCTGCAGTCCCCCCCCCAGCTCCACCCCCATCCTATTTGTAGCTGTAGTTTGCTTTCACAAGGGGAATCCTCTATGGAGAAACCAGACGGGAGCCATAGAGCCACAGGGTAGAAATGGAGACCCATCTGTTTGCTGTGCTCCAGCAACATGGTAGCTAGTATCACAGATGCTGGGGCATTTAGGAGAGCCTGCGAGATTAGAATTCTGGAGCGTGCACCTGCTAACTGGTAGCCTCAGCCAACTTCACTTAAATACTAAGCTTCGGTTTCTAGGTCGACAAAAAGCAAACATTAGGAGTGCTGACCTCAGGGTGTTACATTGAAAGGGGAAGGAAACTGGTTCCAAGCCTTGTGTGGGAACAACACCTCAGTACATTTCTACTCATCGTTGGTGGCGATGATGGTATTGTGGTCAACATTGGCTTTCATTGATTATTCTGAACACATTAACTCATCATGTTTAAGGCTTTATCCTTGCTCTGGGGTCTTTGCTTTGTAACAGGAATTAATATCTTAAATAATGGATCTGGATCTTCGGCTGTAAATTACTGGATGTTCTCACTGGATCTAGACAAATTATCTCGGAGTAGGATTATGAGAGTAGCCCCAAGTCACATAGTGAATGCCAGCTGTAATGGCTGTCCGGTGCCCCTGCAGCTTTGCACATTAAAGAAATGGCTCTCCTTTCAGAATCATGAGCTAAATCCATTGGGGAAGAATGCGTCAGGCATTGCAATTTGGTGCTGTTACCAAACCAGCAGATTCTAAATTTCTTCACTCTGGGACTCAAACTGTGTCTCCTTCTCAGCTCATTGATTGCTTGACCTGGAAGCCGGACCCCAGAAGTCAAGGCTGGATTGTCTGTATCTAACAGAGTCAGTTTTTCCCCCACACACCTGCTGCTGGTGGTGTGGGGAAGAAAAGCAGTAGCTGGTGTTAGTTGACCTTCCTGGAGCAGGCCAGCAAGTGCACGTGGATCTCTGCCAGTCCTTGAGTACAGCTCCAGTCAATCAGAAGGGACTCATCACAGGGTTCTAAGAAACTGCAAGGCTACAAAGAAGCAGACCAAGTCAAAGACGGTCCTGATGGTGTTGTGTGAACTAGGCATCCAGTCTGCAGCAGGGTCACAATCTCACCCTTCTGTCCCCAGACCGTTTTAATGAGGACAGAGATGAAATAGAAGTGACAAACAGGAAGTGAAGGCTGAGTCGCTGCCCTTAGGTGCCAGGCTGGGCACCTGGTGAGAGTGCCCCGGGGAGAGAGAGCAGGTGGTGCCTATAGCTCCGGGGTTGGCAACCCTGTCACATCTACCAGGCACCGCTTGTTTCTATGCTGAGAAAAATCAATCCCCCCAAAAGCCTAAAAGGATATTTGGCAGAAGTCATTCTTATGTCACGGTGGATAGCACTGCCCAATCCTCCCCCCACCCCAAACTCCTGAGCCAAAGAGACTTTGGAAGATTCTGACGTTAAAAGCTAAGAGTAAGGCAGAGCTCTTGGGGCCACTGGCACCTTTATCAATGGTATCCTTGTCTCAGACCCCTCCTCTCACTTTTTCTTTGTTTCTGCCTCATTTTCATCCTGTAGTGAATTTCCCCATCCCCCACTCCCCCACATTCATGCCATCCAGAGCCTATGAATATGTGATACCTTGCATACATTTATGTGTCACGGGCCTGAAAGCGGCTAGGAGCACAAAGAATGCATCTGATTGTGCCTTAGAAAAACAAGAGCCTCCTCCCTGCCATCCTGAAAAGAGCCTTCAATGCTGACAACTCCCTTTGTGAGGAGAACAAAGACGGGCCCTGCAGAGGGCCTGTCAGGAGCAAAGAGAACAGTCAGGGAAAAGATTTGAGGAGGCAAATGATGAAGTGGACTCTCCTGCAGCCTGAGGGGGACGACCTAAAGACCAGAAAAGAGACGGCATGTGGCCTTGATGGCGGACAAGAAGAGAAGGGAATTCATAGGAAAAAATGAAAAGAAAAAGAAAAAAAAAAGAGAATGCTTTAAGCCAGAGTCCACACTGGATGGACAAAAAGCTAGAAAGATCCTTCCCCTCCATCCAGTAATGCCTCCTACAGAGGACACATCCTTTCCCCCGAAAGCAGTCATGAGTGGGGCTGCAAGCTGAGGATGTGTGGACAGTTCACAGTGCCTTGTGAAGGAGGCAGGATTTCAGGAAACAGGGAATGCATGTGATTTTCAGGGGCTGGGAATCCAAGGACATCTCTTTACACAACTCTCAATACAGTGAGGTGGCCAGTGGCATCTTCTGGGATTTGTACTCAGCCTATGCAAGGATCTTCCCTCTGCTCTCCGCTGCTCCCTTCCACTACTCCATCTGCACACACACAGCTGTCTTTCCTGGGACATTTCTGCCCAACGGTGTTTTTTGCTCATGTGATCTGACTGGCTGAGTTCAGCTAAGAAGTAGGAGGAGACATCATAGTGTAAACTTCAACACTGAGTGCCAACAGTGTACACAATCGTCCTGATGAGAAGTGATCCTGCATGTCAGCACCCAGTGTCATGCCTGGAAGGGCCAGAGTGCTTTGCTTTGGGTAAGCCTGGGTTGGGGAATCTTACATGTGAGCAATAGAGGCACGAATGTAAACATGGAAGAAAGGAAAGGGGCCTCTGAAAATGCCTGAGGATGCTTCAGTTTCTCTGCTGAATCACCAGCATGTGAGAGGCACGTGGGACATTTGCCCAAGTAGAATCCTCTGCCTAGGGTGTCCTTCCTTCCCTTTGTTGTCTTCCACCATTCTTGAGGCAGAAATAATCTGAGAATTTGTGAGGTGTGCAGGAAGAAACACCTCAGGAATATATATGAAACAATATCTAGGAAACATACCTAAAAGGAGAATTTAAAAAGTTATGGGGAAATAAAGGAAGACAATATCAGACTTAGAGAAATTAATCCTTAGGAAATTATCCCAGTCCCCACCCAATAGCAGAGCAGGTGGTTCGCCTGAG
Organism: Myodes glareolus; assembly: GCF_982192425.1. Lineage (NCBI taxonomy): Eukaryota > Metazoa > Chordata > Mammalia > Rodentia > Cricetidae > Myodes > Myodes glareolus. Next base: position 1,301,539 of record NC_142030.1, read on the forward strand.
ACCAAGTCCTTACCAAAGAGCAGAATGGGTGATTCTCCTGAGCTACAGTCCCTACCCATGTGAAATTCCTTGGCATAGCTAGTTGTATGAAAGTTGTAACATTTCCATACCTGTTCCCTGGAGTAAATTGTATATATTGCTAACTCCCTACTGATAATAAGTATATTCCCAGATGTTTGACAAAAATACCTAACCAAAGCAACTTAAGGAAGAAAGGATTTATTTTGGTGTGGTGGCGAGAGGTTGAGGGGGTAGTCACCTTGTATTTACAATCAGGAAGCAGAGAGAGAGATGGTGTGGGAGAATTGTCTGTATTCTGTCAATCATGTATTTTAATAAAATGCTGATTGGCCAGGCAGGAAGTATAGATGGGTCAACCAGAAATGGTGTGGGAGAATTATTTGTATTCTGTCAATCATGTATTTTAATAAAATGCTGATTGGCCAGGCAGGAAGTATAGGTGAGTCAACCAGACAGGAAGTAGAGATGGGGCGATGAGAACAGGAGTATTCTGGGAAGCAGGAAGCTCCTCCAAAATTCCTGCCCAGACCACCAAAGACGCAACATGTGAGCTGACAGCTGAAAAAGGTACCAAGCCATGTGGCTAACATAGATGAGAATAATGGGTTAATATAAGCTGTAAGAGTTAACAAGAAGCATGAGCTAATGGGCCAATCAGCTTTATAACTTATAGAGATCTCGGTGTGATTGATTTTCTCTGGCACTTGCCGGTTGTGGGGTACCGGGCAGAAACAGATACCCCAACAAGCTGGCCCTCATGTTACAGAGAGAGATGATTATAGGTGCTCAGTTAATTTTCCACAGTTCATTCTGCCAAGAGCCTGGCATATACAATGATGTAACCCCTCTTTAGGATGGGTCTTCTCTCTGAATTACCTTGATTTAAGAAACATCTCACAGACATGCCCCAAGACTTGTCTCCTAGTGAATTCTAGACCCTGTCAATTGGATGATCAATACAAACCATTATCATAAGAAACAAATGTGAGCTCAAGAAAATCTTCAGCTTACTTTTGGATAATAGATATGAGTTGTATGTGTTGAGCTCTTACAGCATATTGCTGCCAGGCTCTATTCCCCCATCCCATTCCCTGTTCTAGGAAGAAATTGGCCAATGATCTTCTGTTCAGTGACTATTTTATGAGAATCTGTGATAGGGCAGATACCTTTGTCAGTGTTGGCTATATTATACAAACTATACAAACTACTAGATAAAAGAGAGACCATTGGGTAGGGAATATAGACAGTCTTCTAATGAGAAACAAATTAACTTAAGGAAGAAAAACTTTTGATTTGAAAACCGTAAGTCAGTGGTAAGAAAAGGGAGTTGGGTCTAGACACCTTATTAGGAGCAATAGAAAAAGCATGGCTTCCAGACTAAAACAGCTGGTGTGGGGATCACAGACACAGAAGTGGGGGCGTTTCCCACCTTGTTCACAAAAGGCAGCAGAATTCCAGGAAGCCATGAATGTGCTGTCTGCCTGGGGAAAACGTTCCATCTATCCACCTGCATGTATGGAACCGTGGGATTTGATCACACTTCAAAATGAATATGACCTGAAACACCTAAGAAGCAGTTCAGTCTACATCTCAATGTTATAAATGAGGAGATCACATTGGGGTTGACAAAAAGCAAACAATTTCTCTGGTTTGTACCATGAGGACAGTGGCCACTACACATGCCTCCAGATGCAGGCAGACTGGATCGTAACAGCTACAGGCCCAGAAAGACTAACCTGGTTAGATTAAAAACTAACCAGGGGAAAAAAATAAATCTACATTAAAATTCAGACTCTCAGGCCCTGTTTAAGGACTTCTGATTTAAGGGCTCTCTATCAGAGCCAGGAAACCTGCACTGAATGGGCACCCCATGGTGACTCTGGTGCAGGTGGCCTGAGGACTAATTACCACCCTGGGTCTCTCCAGCACTAATTTGTATGGAAGCCCACTCCTCTGAGACGTAATGAGGTATCTGTTCCCTTCTCTAGGTGCAGGCCGAACCTCTTCAGCTGAGTTATGGCGTGTATTTGCATAAATTACCATGCGAAACTTGTTAATATTTCCTAGATATCCTTTTTCACTGCTCCATTAGACAAGACTTTGTGCTTTTGTTTAGGGCTGAATGTCAGCCAATCCAAATCCATGGCTGCTCTGGCCTGGAACTTGAGGTGGTAATTTATTCCCCTCATGGAGCCAGCTATAGAGTCACCTCTCTGTCCTGACAAATGCTATCTGAAATCAGTTGGATTTTATCATGCAAATTACAGGAAGTGTTATCATTATGAGCAGCAGGAGGCCCCTGATTTGGGATCATTTGCTATCAAGTGAGGCCCAACTGCTAGACATTGGGGGTTGAGTCAGATAAAGAGAGGGAAGGGGCAAAGGAGGGGTGCTCTCCATGGCTGAGGTCTCTTGGGCTTGACTCCTCAAGTAAAAGGAGGGCTCAAAATGATGCTTAAAGTTGCTCAACCCAAAGATTCAAAAGGGTTACCTTTTAGGAAGAGAGGTGGGTGAGAGAAGAGAGGAGATTACCATACTTCATTGTGAAGGCAAAAGAGGCCATCTATGCCTGGACAGATCGTTCCAGGTAGACTTGCAACATGGAAAGCACAGCTTTACCTGTCAGAGTCAGGACCTCAGTGACAATCATTTCGTTTGTAGCTTAACAAAGGTCCGAAGAGGAGAATCACATGACCAAGCCAAGAAAGTAACTTGCAAGTCCTAACCCAGGCCTGCTGAGCCCCAATCCTACAATCCTGCTCCCCTGGTCTTTCTTCTCTCAAAGCTACTGTCTAGGCCTTTAGAAAGAGGCCTCAGATTTACTCAGCTTCCTACCACACATACCTCATCCATTTCTATTTTTCTTGAATCTAAACTTCACAAGTAGAATTCTCCAGCTGGAAAGCTCTCTACCTAGGTATTGCAGTCTATTCCCCTCGTCTAGACATTGTTTGGCTTCCTCTGGGCCTTTCTCTGACCGCTGCATTCACTTGTCTTTTTTTTTTTTACATTCTTGGAGTCCATGGTAGTCCATTTCAATAACACACCACTGTGAAGGGCAGCTTGGGTTAAGGAGTACTGCCCTGAGCAGGCCTAATATGTTCTCTTCCCAACGGTAATTGCAAATAAAAGAAAGTGTAACAGAAACCATGATTCTTTAACCTTTGATATTAAAATTTCAGCCACAATTATAGCAGGCTCATTAGAAATATCTCCAGGATGAGCTGCTTCTTAATGGCCTCCCTCAGGCCACAGTAGCAAGGGAATGAGTTTATTTTCTATTCTCCCAATTTTGTGCATCTTCCTAAAGCAGATTGAACAACATGGGGGTATTGTTCAAGAAGTCAGCAGAGAGGGGAGAAGGAACCAGGGTAGACAGAGGCACAGAGATTGCAGAAAACATGGTGAGTAAGACAAGAGTTGCAAGATTCCCTTGCAACTGAACATGGGACAACAGGAAACTTTTCACAGAGCTTGGAGAAGGAACAGAGAGAGGAACTGCTGGCAACTGACTGACCAGAGTCAACAGTCATCTGGGATCCTGATTATCTCTTTGAATTTAGGGATGGGTTCTGCCTCTCTGGCCTCTGTGTCCCACCCTATAAATTGTAGTGTCACTGTGAGCTATCTCCACCACAGTACAATTCTTAATGACCTTCTGTCCTCAGGAGTCACTGGCAACAGGCCTGTACCAACACCCGGATTTCTGAAAGAGGCACCACCCCTGCGGTGCCTAAAGATTTCAGGAAGGTGGCCAAGGTAAAGAGAGGACCACCAACAACCACGGCTAGTAAGGCACGGTTGGGGGCCCCACGGCAAGGGGACAGTCTGCTTGCTTAGCTCAACCCTTCCCAGACAGAAGGGTGACAGGAAACAAGGTGACAGGAACCAGTCATGATCATCTGAAGCAGAGAATTTGTCTCAGTTCTCAGCTCTATTGTTTCCCGTAATTAGCGTTAACTACAGTAACCAGAAGCTCCCTTTAGAAGGTCTCACTTCTTTTCTTCTGAGGATCCCAGTTGGCAAATGGAAGAGGAATAGTTACTTGGGGTGAGGTAAAAAGCTACAGGCCATGAACAGAGCACGCTGGAGGCTTAGGACAGCAGCAGGGTAGATAGATGCACAGGGGTGGTCAGAGAAGAATGCTGATAGCAGAAACTGGCTTCTAACTCCTACGCTTAACTCCTCCCTTCCAGGTACCACAAAGGACCCCGAACCCTTTCCCCCGGTCCAACCCCATTCAAGACTGTCATGGAGAAATGGGTGAATCTCTCGTCCCTTCAAAGCAGAAAAAAATTAAGGTCTGTATTTTTCTTAACCTTACCAAAGATATGCCTAAGACTAGAATGTTCTGCTGAATCTGTCTTTTCAAGTGTTAAGAAATTAAGCTTTTGTTCAGTTATGTGTATTAATGCTTCCAAAGCTGCAAGCCTCTGTCACTTTCCTACTTCTGTATCCTTCATGTTCCCTGTCAAGCACGGCTGTCAGGAAGTCGATTCCCTTGACCTAGGGTTTTGTAGGTCTACAAAGCATCAATTGACTTTTAGGGTTTAACACGTCTAACTACAGGACAAATGCCATTCAAGTAAACCAGGTGAGGACAGTGTCTTTCAAGTCCCACCAACACCTCCTTGGCCAGACAGACAAGGGTCGAGGCCATGCCTCAGCAGCAAGGGGCTCAGGAACCGGTAAGGAATGGTCCTTGCCATTTGTCTCTGTGATTCTCTCCCTTCTCAGGAGGCCTCACTCCCGCATGCCATTGGCTGCCATGTCTGACAGTATCTCAGACACACATCCTGAACATGGACTGTCCCTAGAGAAATGTCAGCGCCTAATCCTGTCATCGGGAGCCATCCATGCACAGCCAAGCTACAGCCAGACCCAGTGTTCCCAGGAAAGGGCTGTCAGTCATCAGTAATCTCACAGCCGGAGAGATTCCACATCGAACCAGCGCCAGTGGGCTTCGGCAGGAGCAGAGAGGACAGGGCTGTGAAAAACACAGAGAGCACAGACTGCGAGGAGCCTCGGATGGAAATGAGCTTCAGGCTGACGTACCTCAAGGCAGTTTGCTGCTGTCATGGTTGGACAGGGTCACCCCCGTGGTCAGTAGACGTAACCTGCTATGGTTGATTAGCCACCTCTTGGGGAAAATAACTACCGACTTCTGAAGTGAGTCTGTCACTCGCCCATCCCTCAGTCGTCTCACATATAACCTTTAATGAGCAACTGTTACATGCATGGCATGCACCTTTTAAAACCAAGTTTGGAGCGACAGGACCCAGGAAAGTTCAAACTTGGCAGCAAAATGAAATGACTCTGCACAACTCTCCCAAGGCCACTGCTCAGTTCTCTGCCTTTCTCTCCTGGTTCCCCCATCCCACAAACTCCCTGCTCCTTTAGACAGTGGAACACATATTCAGAAACTGTGTTTTAATATTTGCTGTGATCCCTGGTACTTTCAAGCAGAAGACAGTTGGATGTCACAGTACACACACTTATGTGGAAATAATGTTGTCAACTGTAAAAGGAGAAGGCTTGTTCGTTCCTGGCCACCCAGACCCAGATGATCACATTGCAACTATATAAATTACAACACTGTTTGGCCAATGACCTACCTGGCTCTTACACCTTAACTTAACCCATTTCTGTTAATCTGTGTATCACCATGAGGCTATGGCTTACATAAGGTTCTGTTTTTCTCCTTCACCACCTTCATGGTATCTCCCTGACTCTACTTACTCTCTGTTTGGATTTCCTGCCTGACTTCACTCTGCTAAGCCATTGACCTGAATAGCTTTATTCATCAACCAATAAAAATAAATAAGGGCATCCCACATCAGTCAACCCTGTTGCAAGATAGCAGGCCCCAAAGGCAGGGATAATAGTCTCCCAGCCCAGGATCAAAGTGTCAAATGCTCCTGTCTCCCTTGGTGTGACTATAGGTGCTTTCTTTCTTCCTTCCATTGTCTGCCTGCCTTTCTTCCCCACTTTCTCCCTTTCTTCTTTCCTTTCCCTCCCTCCCTCCTTCCTTCCTCCCATCTTGCTTGTCCCTGTCCCCATTCCCCTCTCTCTTCTATTCTCTCTCCCTCCCTCCCACCTCTCTGTTTTAGGTATTGAACCAAGGCCTTGCACTTGCTAGGCCAGGCCTCTATTATGGAGTCACATCTTAGTCTGTGGCTGTAGGTCCTGCCTGATGCTTTTTCTCTGCAAAGGCCTAGATGAATCACTGCCTGTATGGGTGAATCACATGTTTGTTTGGCCAGAAGCCCTGTGGAGCATGAAAGCTGGTTAAAGGGATCCTTATTACAGATCCAGAAGCCCAGAGAAGGGAACTAAAAGATCTTGGGGAAAGTTTCTAAGGTTTAACACCATAGCCAGAAGTGGTTTGCAGTTTCTTCACAGGGAATTGTCTTCTGGCACCTAGATGTTTGACCTTATCAGGTGACAGCAGAAGGAATGGGAAAGTGACTCTGGACATTCCTCATGAAACACATCCTGAAAGATGTTTAGGAAATGGAATGTCTCAAGGTTATCAAGCCTATTTATCTCCTGTCACCTTTGATTAGAGACAGAGGGCATTTACCACAGCCTAACCTTTTGGTCCCACGTGATTTGTGTCTGACATTTGGCTGGAGGAGGAAATATAAAGCAATGACAATGCTTTTCCCTGCTACCCTCAACCACGAAATGATCACCAGGTTTGCTCTTGGGCAGGATGGGAGGCAGGTCAGACTCACTGTGAGTTGTCCAGTTCTATCATTGTACCTTCCCTTCAAATCTTTTGATTTCTTTCTGTTTCTCAGCAGGGTTCTCATGGTCTTAAACCTGTCCTCACTCATTTCACCCCACAGACCTAGCCACAGATCTTTCCAGGTTAGGAGTGTCTGAAAGACAGCCATCTCCTGGATGGAAAGAATGTGTCTCTAGGTAAAAAGATGCTGGAGACATGTGCCCATGTCTTTATTCTGACCTCTTGATTGCTTTTTGTCACTGCTTGCGATTTCTCCTGTGGTCTGCATAGTAGGCTTAGTTCACTGAGAACCTCAAGGACAAAAATGACTTCACTTACGTTGCTGAATTGTCTTTCCTAGTCCAATTTTTCTGACAAATGTGGATGGGTAAAGAATGTTAGATGGGGTACAGAGAAGTGTCGAGGGAGAATGAGGAATCCTCAGTGGAGGATCTAGGAAGGCTTTGATGGTGGAGGCACAGAAGGGAGAGGGTGGCTCTCTGCTCCTGTTTCCCTTCTGAGACTCCTCAGATCCTGCTACCTACACCGTTCATTCAGCAAGTCTTTGCCATACCTGCCTTGACTATGAAGTGAAATGGCATTTTACTCCATCAAAAGACTCTCCTCTCCTAATTAAGACCATTACTCCAGGAGGGTAGGCCTGCTCCCTCTTTATCTTCCTATTGTCAGATCCAAAATAAACTAGGGGCAAATGGTTATCCATGGTGTCTGTTAGCATACCCAAGTGCATGCTAGTCTCCAGCCTCTCAGTACCTGGCACTTTTCTCAGCTCTTCGCACCCCACCTCCTACCCTAAACTTCTCTAGCTCATGGGCTTCCCTTCCCCCAGATTCTTACTCCTATATAAACCTTCCATTTCAGCTGTGGTCCTTCTTGGTCCTCTCTCTTTTCTCTTCCTGCCTTGCACTCCCTACCCCCTCTCATGGCCTTTTTCAGTGCACTGCTTTCTCCCCCTGCTCTTCCAGATTCCTCTGGCTGTGTTCTCCCTCATATCTACAATAAAAACCCTCATTCCAACCATACTTTGGAGGAGCCATGTCCTATCTTTTATACACCCGGCGCCAAAACCTTCACTTCATATACCTATCTCTTTTAGTTCTGAGTTTTGAACATTAAAATCTCAATAAATGATTTTTAGTTTTGTGATTAATACAGAAGAACAAGATTTTACTAGTGAGTAATATTTACATAAAAGCTTATGTGGGAGGAATTTAGAGGTGACAAGATGAGAAATGAGAGTTGTAGTGACATTTCATTTGTATTTTTGATAAATAAAGCTTGTGTGGCGATCAGAAAAGTAAAACAGCCACACTGATCAGCTTTACATCCAAGTAGCTACAGTAGCTTTTCCATAAAAACGAGGTGGTGGTGGTGTATGCCCTTAATCCCAGAACTAGAGAGGATTATAAAGCAGGAGGAGACAGCTCTCAGTCACAGTCTCATTCTGAGATTCCAAAAGGCAGTTTCGCATTATGGACTGAAGTTGAGGTAAGAGCCAGTGGTTGGCTGCTTTGCTTTTTGGGTCTTCAGGTTGAACCCCAATTTCAGTCCCTAGGTTTTTATTAATTGTGTTACAGAGAGTGCTCCTCTGTTTACCATGCTGGTTGGCAGTGTGAGGCTGGGAGAATAGAGTCTATAAATGAGACAGAATGAACAAGTCTCATGCAATAGCCAGCTTTATTCAGAGCATCAGACAGTTTATACTCTGGGGATTAAGAAGGGTCACCTGAGTGAAGTGTACAATTGCAAGGACAAGCCTCATATGACAAAACCTTGTCTTTTCCATGGAGGCAAATAAACAAATAACAACAGTCAGCTGTAATAAATAATCTGAAGCAAGCTCACTCCTATCCAGTACACCTCAGAGGGGCTCGGAAGCACATTCCAAGCACAGCCTACGTTATGGGGGAACAGAGGTTACAAGGTTCTTGTCTAGTTTACTTGTTTATTTCTTTTCTTATAAGGCCTCAATCTCCTCAAGCAGCTTCCTTCATGGGCCATGTCTGACACTCTTCCAAGGAGGTCTTGTACTCAAGGATCCTCAGTAGAAATGCAAAACTGTCCTTCACAGCAGCAGCTCCTTAATATTTAACTATGTTTAACTCTGCGTAGGTGCAGTAGGTTGTGGTATGTGTACCTACCCATGCATGCCTGTGGAGGCCAGAGACCCTTATCAGGTGTCTTCCTCAGTCAATACCATCTTGTCTTTTGAGACAATATCTCTCCCTGAGTCTGAAGCTCATTTTTTTTTTGATACACTGACTCCCTAAACTCCCACCTTCCCTGGGATCCTCCTGTCTTTCTGTCCCCAGTACTAGGGTTTCAGCTGCTATCCAGCCTTTTACATGGATGTCGGGGGATCCAAACACAGGTCCTCATGCTTGCATGGCAGGCATATTACCAACAAAACCATTTCTAAATTAAGCTTGCCCACTTCAGTTTCCTTTCTCGTAAAGTGAAAATCTCAGTGTTTCCCCTCAAGGACTGTCCAGAAATGAAAAGCAGCTACGACACATAAGCAAGGGATGCATACCTGAGCTATGGAGTCAGGTGCATGGAACTGAGTTGTGGCTCTGTGTCCTGCCCACTGTGGGAAATCAGACAAGTGGCTTTCCTAAGCCTCAGGTTTTTAGCGTGCAAGAAGACACTAACATTGCTTATCTTGCTATGTAAACTGGTTTGTGTAAAATATTTAGTTCAGTTCCTAGCATGTAGCTTAATAGATGTGAAATACTACAAAGTTGCCCCCATCTTGTTGTCAATTTTTCTTTCTTCTCTGCAGAAAGACTTGGTCTAAAGAAGAATCTCATATCTCTTTTCTTTCTGGGTGCTTTGCTTTCAGAATAGGAATGGACAACGCTACCTCTCAAAACCTTTCTCAGAGTAAGACAGTTTCTCATCTTCTATAAAAGGACCTCACTGTGTGAAATTAAAGAGACATAGGATGATGCCATTGCGTATCCAGAAGTTGGTAAGAGTGAAATCTGGTCCTAGCCAGTCTGGGATAGAAACCGCGGTTTTGTCGCTGGACTTTTTTATTGCACACTGGAAGTCTTCCATTTGGATGACGCAGGTCTATACACAGTTCTTTGTGTTTATCGACGTGGCAGTATTAAAACTTTGGTTTGGGTTTCTTTTTGTTTGATTTGTCATAATGTCACGAAAACACAGAATAAGTCATTGCTTCATCAAAGTCTTCAGAATGCAGGAGACAGAGGAGGTATATAAAGCCCACCAAGAAAGACAACAGGGCCACACCCATAGGGAAATAGATACTAGACCAGAAAAAAAGCAGAGGTGGGACTGGAGAAAGATAAAGAGACAAAAAGAAAGTAACTACTGATTACATTTATAGTCGGAAATTTCTTATGTGTTTTCTTTTTGTTTTTTTATAGCAGCAAAACTCTAGCAGTACTCATAGATACTTATAGCAGTAACACTCTACCTATCAGCTGGTCCCAACATATTTCCTGTATAGATCTTCTGAGAGAAAAGGAGGAACATGAAGTTTCCCTTGCAATCTTTGCCTGAAGCCCATTAGGGTGAGAATTGCACTTGTAATCTCAAAAGACACAGTGTGCCATCGTGTCAGCTCCAAGGTCACCGTCCTTCTTCTAAGCAGACCTATTTATGACAATTGCTGAAATGCAATCTCTTGCTCTCAAAGGTCCATGGCTTCATTAATGAACTTGTAATCACAAGCACACCTGTTTGTCTGATTTATAGATGTTTCCGTCTTCTTAACGGAGCTATATATTTCCATTCCAGTCTCAAAAATGTTCTGACTTGTCAGGTTATAATGAGGTTGAGAATGGTTCATCACTGTTCTCTAATTCAACATCCTGAAGAACACAGTTCCCACTCTGCAGGCTGGTCATAAGGAGTTCACAGTCATAACTATTCTCACAGTCCCTGAGTGGCCGAGAATACACTCAGTGTGCCCTGAGAAAGGTCACATTGAATCAAATTGGTGTGCCATCGCTATAGGATGCTGTATTCTGGAACCAGCAGAGACAAAGTGCACAGAATCACATACTTCTAAAGGTTTGAAGCCGCACGAGCTGGCTGCATACCCACTGTTCTGATATGAGTCTATGGTCTCTCATTCCAGTTGAAGCCACTACTACCATCTACTTTCTCAGGACTTTGAACACATCTTCCTAACAGGGCTCCCCGAATCCACTCTTGTCTCATTCTGATCATTCACCACAAAGCAGATGGAGACACCTTACAAACACAGCCTGAATTGTGTTATTACAGGTTTATAAAATTTCAGTGTCCTTTTCCCTGGGTAGTAGCAGGAGGTCCCTTTAGAAGGACACACACTCCTCCCACCCAGGCCCCATTCAGCAGAGTGAGAAATATAAATAAGGACTTCCATAAGGTTCCAATCTTCTCTGAAGCTATCCTACTAAGAACCCTTCCTCAATTATCCTCCCTCACTTTCAGCTTAATCTGAAGCTGTGTGCCTATTGTATGTTTACTTGTTTATTATTCAATTTTCCAACAAGAATATAAATTATTTGAGGATCAAGGAATGTGCTTCTTCATTGAGTGTTGAGACTTGACTGTGATACCTGCACTAGAAGATGTTTGGTAAATCTTAATGCAATAATTAATGCATAAAAAAGGCTTTAAACGATAGCTACCTGGTAGCATTTACTAGTATAGGTGAGTACTAAAGATACAATATCCAACTTGGAGATGGTGGCGTATGCCTTTAATACAGGCACTCAGGAGGCAGAGGCAAGTGGATATCTTAGTTCAAGGCCAACCTGGTCTACAGAGCAAGTTCTAGGACAGCCAGGGCTACACAGAGAAACCCTGTCTTGAAACCCACCCCCAAAAGAATATACAGTGAAGAAACTAATGCTAAAAATATTATTATTATCAGAGGATTGGAGATACAGCTTGGTGTGGGAAATACTTCTGTATACGTGTTGCTTTTATTGGTTAATGAATAAAGAAACTTGCTTGGCCTGTGATAGGGTAGAGTAGAGCTAGATGGGGGGTTGGGGGCAGGGGAACTAAACTGAATGCAGGGAGAAAGAAGATAGAGTCACAAGATGTCTTGTATGCCAGAGGGGAAAGATGCGAGCTGCCAGCTGGAACCTTGCCAGTAGGTCATAAGCCTCATAGTAAAATATAAAACAATGAAAATGGGCTAATTCGAGATATAAGAGGTAGCTATAAATACACTTAAGCTATTATTCAAATAGTATTGCAAATGATATAGCTTCCATGTGATTATTTCAGGAGTCTGGGCATCCAGGAAACAAACAAGCAGCTCCAACAACAACAGCTCAAAGGTTAAGAGTGGGCTTACCGCTCCTACAGAGGACCTGGCCGTTCCGAGCACCCCCTTGGTGGCTTACAGAGTGGGCTTACTGCTCCTACAGAGGACCTGGCCGTTCCGAGCACCCCCTTGGTGGCTTACAGAGTGGGCTTACTGCTCCTACAGAGGACCTGGCCGTTCCGAGCACCCCCTTGGTGGCTTACAGAGTGGGCTTACTGCTCCTACAGAGGACCTGGCCGTTCCGAGCACCCCCTTGGTGGCTTACAGAGTGGGCTTACCGCTCCTACAGAGGACCTGGCCGTTCCGAGCACCCCCTTGGTGGCTTACAGAGTGGGCTTACCGCTCCTACAGAGGACCTTGGCCGTTCCGAGCACCCCCTTGGTGGCTTACAGAGTGGGCTTACTGCTCCTACAGAGGACCTGGCCGTTCCGAGCACCCCCTTGGTGGCTTACAGAGTGGGCTTACTGCTCCTACAGAGGACCTGGCCGTTCCGAGCACCCCCTTGGGGGCTTACAGAGTGGGCTTACTGCTCCTACAGAGGACCTGGCCGTTCCGAGCACCCCCTTGGGGGCTTACAGAGTGGGCTTACTGCTCCTCCAGAGGACCTGGCTGTTCCTAGCACCCCCTTGGGGGCTTACAACCATCTGCAACTTTAGTTTTAGGGACTCCAAAGACCTCTTCTGGAATATACAGGCACCTGCACACATCTGATACACAGAAACTCCTTCCGGCACATATACATAAAAATAAATACACAAATATTTAAAAATATGTATAATTCAACCATAAATTTAAATTTTATGTATCACAAATATCCTCAATCAAACTAAATACAACCAATAGAATGACTTCTTTCTGAGAAGATAATGCGTAATTTTATGTATTTGATTAGTCTTGAGGATATTTATAGCATGAATTCTAATTGGTCTTAATAATAAAATCCCAGAGAGAGAGAGATCTTAGAGGGTAAAAACTGAGAGATCAGAGAAGTAGTAAGAGACCTTTACCTCTACCAAATTTTCAGACTGCATCTTCAGACAGACTGCTTCAGACTGCTGCCTCGGACTGCACCTCAGACTGCGTCTGTCTCCACCAAACCTCAGACTGCAGCTGAGCTCCTGTCTCCTGCTGCCTTATATTCCTCTCTCTGCCCAGCCATATCACTCCTATCTCAACCCCACTTAGTGCTGGGATTAAAGTTGTGGGGTCCCAAGTGCTGAGATCACCTTTGTGTGAGCTCTGTTTTTCTTTCAGACAGATTCAATCTCATGTAGCCTAGGGTGGCCTGGTACTAACAGAGATCTCTCTGCCTCTGTATCCCAAATCCTGGGATTAAAGGAACGTGCCACCACACCCTGGTCTCTAGTATCTCAGCTTTGCACTCTGATCTTCAGGCATGCTTTATTTGTTAAAACACAAAATACCACTACAGCTATTTCCAAGTTTTCTTCATTAGCCATGCAGCCTTCTAATAGAAATACCACTGTATAGTCAGGAACAGTCATTCTGCAATCCCCACTCCGTTCCCACAGGCTGGCTTCTCCCCTGCTCCTTCCTGAACCATCTGTTCCTCCTGGCTCGCTGCCTTGGCTGCCACTAACTTGCTTGCTGAACAGCCCTCTCCTCCTCTCTGCATATACCCCTAGCAGAGACCCCTCATTTTCACCAAATAACCAGCCTCCATATAGGCAAGTGAATCCTGCCGCCTAAATTCCACTGATGGTACATAAAAGTGACAATTGTGGCTTCTAGGCCTGGACATAAAGTTGCCTAAAAGAATCTCTGGGCTTTCTCTATCCCTGGAGAGATCTTACAGGGAAGGTATTGCAGGCACATTGACAGAACCACGATTGCGAGGGGCGGGATTCACCGACCAGAAAGAACCCTGATAGTTACCATCAAGCTAACATAAACAACAAACATTTAATGTGTTCAAACTAATTATCTAGGGGTTTGTGTGACTGAAGTAACATTCATTGCCATAAACAATATCCTTACTCATCCTTCAGGGTTAAAATTCTTACCTCGCCCAAGACACTTTTCTGTTAATTTTGTAATACTTAAGACATTCACTCCTGAATATACCCAACACCAGATCAGAGACTTTTGTGTCCCATATCAGATGGCATTTTAGTTTTATAATTAAATTCTAAGCTCCAGAGAAAGTATCATTGAAGTCTGTTAGTCTTTAAACATATATTTTCATATTTTGTATTACTTTATTTCTCTGTTGTGCATGGCACACATGTGCTACCACATGCGTGTGAATCTCAGAGGACAACTCTGAATATCTGTTCTCTCCTACTGCATAGGTCCCAGGACTAATCTCTAGTCATCAGACTTGGTGATTTCTTTACTTGCTGAGCTATCTTGCTGGCTCCTGTTAGTTTTTAGCTATATGTGGTCATTTAGATCACAAAGTAAGGAAATAAAAGAAAGGCAAGGAAAAGGAAGGAAGGAGAGAAGAAGAAAGCGGAGAGGAAGGAAGAGAAGGGAAAGAAAGAAAATAGAAGGGAAGGGAAGGGACATTTTTACTTTGAGGACCAGTGCATGCACATTAATCAATGAAACATCTCAGGGGAATGGTTGCTATTGATAGCAAAACACACATTGAAAGTGGGGAACAAATGTAGGCTATCAGAGGGAAATCAATAGGAAGGAACATGCAGAAGAAACAAATGGGGCGGTCCTTGCGGAATTTGGTAACCTCTGCTTAGGGAGGAGAATTGGCTCAGAAAAATGTTCCTTAATAATAAAATAAACCTTATATCCTAGTTCAAAAAAGCAAAAAAGTGAACATTCTTTAAAAACATTGTACCACAAGGAGATGCTAGGTGCTGTAGTAAAACAAGACAAAAAATGAAACAAGACAAAATTATAAAGCAAGATGAGGCACAGAAGGATAGGAATGGGAAGTCATGGGTTGTAGAGCTCAGAGTTTTAAATAAGGTGGTCAGGGAATATCAGTGCCTAGCAGATGAGCTAGTAAAGCGTATGGGTATCTGCAGAGACAAAGACCTAGAGGACATGAGATCCAGCCGAATCCTGCTGTCTTCCACTAAATGCTGAAGGTGCCAGCGGCTTCTAAATGAAGAGTAACACCAAACTCTAATCTTTAAAGAAACACTTTGAATCTAGTGCTGGTATCAAACATTGTAAGAGGAAAGGCCAAGACCAGCTTAGGAGGCAGTGACAAGAGGCAAGGGGTAAGAAATAAGAGCAGCTTAGGCAAGCTGGTTGTTGACTTTGTAATTGGGGGTTGGAGCATAGAAGGCTTGTTGTTGGAGCTGTTATAGTGTGGGGGAAGGAGATATGCTTGTGAATGCTCCAGGCTTTGCACTGAGAAACAGACAGGGTGGAGTCTTTCACTAAGATGGAGAGAATAGAGTCTCAACAAGTTTGGGTAAGAAGCTGGAGGGTTCCCGCTTGAGTGCCCAGATCTGATGTGCCTTTTCCCTGTCGAAGGAGAGCCGTGGAGTACAAATTGGATATGTGAGTCGAGATATCAAGGAAAGGTTTAGACCAAAAGCATAAGGTGGAGTTTGGCAGCAGACATACAGTATTTATTAAAAGCTTCATGATTTATTAAATCATTCTCAGGAAGGCATGGTTGTAAAGAATAGAAGTAGAAATTGAGTACAAATAGAGAGTTATGATAATACAGAGCTGAGCCCAGGGAATCCCCCAAATTTACACTTAAGTAGTCAGAGATTTGCCAGAAAAACAAAATCTCTGAAGCCAAGTGAGGAACATATATATATATACATGAGGGGAAAGAAAGTGATGAGCTGATTCAAAAGCAGCCAGTAATCAAGATGGAGGAGGGAGGGATCATTGAGAATGTAGACATCATTGCTGGCATTTACAAGAGGAGTTTCAGGGAGTGGTGATAGACACTTGATAGGCAGTCGTCTAGAAGACAGCATAAGGAAGAAAAGCCCATAAGGAAGAATGGTACATATGACTATTTTGAGCAGTGTTGTTATAAAACATCATAAATAAATATGGCAAAAATGAGAGAGGCATGGAGGTATGTAGGGGTATGGAGGATGCCAGGGTACGGAAGGCAGGGGTAACCCCAAGGAACGGTATATGAAAAGCCAGCCTAGTATCTCATAACTCAGTTTAAAACACAATTGGTGGGATAATAGAATACGTGTGAAATAAAACAAAAGTTAAAGGGCTAAGCCAGGATGGGTTAGGGGAATGGAGGAGAAAGGAGATAGGAGGTGGGTCAACCAAAGCTAAGGATATATAAAAGAACCTTATGGAAATTCACTAGTTAGTAAGCTAATTTCACAGTGCAACTTTAAAGAAGAAATCTAACTGAATTGTGTGGTGAACAATGTTGCTTCCAGGAGATGCGGATTGTTACATGAAAACTGATGTGTGTAAGTTCTGCTTAGGGAGTTCCTAGAGGTCTCTAATACAAAGTAGGCTGTCGCCATAGGTCTTGGTTACACACTAACTACATGGTAAGATGCTATTGCTGAAGACACCACACTCTTTTGACTTTAGGACATAGAGAAATGCACCTCCACCTGACTGGGAAACTTCTTCCCTGCTGCCCAGCTTTTTATACTACTAAGTGGTACTATTAAAGCTGCTGGGAAAGAGAAGATTTAGACAAAAAGGGTGAAATATTGCAGATTTTTTGTTTGTGTTGCCTCTCTGAGACTGCCTATGGAGCTGGATCTTGGTTTGGAGGGTGGAGTTCACACTAAGCTGACTGGAGAGGACCATAGAGCCTTCTGGGGGACTAAGAGGGAGCTAGAGAGACATACAGAAGAAATAAGGAAGGGCCTAAGGAGATACTCTGCCTTTTCTTTCTTTCCTTCCTTCCTTCCTTCCTTCCTTTCTTCCTTCCTTATTTCTTTTGTTTTGTTTTTTTTTTCAAGACAGGGTTTCTCTGTGTAGCTTTAGAACCTGTCCTAGAACTCTGTAGACCAGGCTGGCCTCGAACTTACAGAGATCTGCCTGCCTCTGCCTCCCAAGTGCTGGGATTAAAGGTGTGCACCACCACCACCGAGTTTCTCTACCATTTCAATCTGGAAGGTGGAGAAGAGAGCAGACAATCATTTCTCCATTGATCTGTGTTTTTTCTCCTAATTATCTAACCCCCAAGTTTTATTTTTTAATAAAGGAAGTCACAGTAGCTGGCATCCAACACATGGCCTTAGATCATGCCCAAGTGGCACAGAGCTACCTGTACAGCATGCGAACAGCCAGTGGTCCCCTGCCCAGGCATGCGATGTGGCTGGGGCACCCCTACACATCCACTCTCCCTGCTTGCACAGTTGAATTCCATCACTGCGGCTGATTACCCCTGCACAGCTCGGCCTATGCTGTTAGCATCAGCAGATCTGGGGAGGTACCTGGGAATTCTTTTTTTTTAAGTAAATTTTATTAAATTATAAAAGTTTCCATTTCCGCCCCCCTCCCAACACCCTCCCACTCCCCCCACTCCCCCTCCTCCTCCCTCTTCGTCCCCCAGGGCAGTCAGGGTTTCCTGCCCTGTGGGAAGTTCCAGTTCCTTCCCCCTCCCTCCAGGTCCAGGAAGGTGAGTGTCCAAACAGACTGGATCTCCAAAATCCAGTATATGTAGAGGAAACAGGTCCCAGTGTCATAGTCAATGGCTTTTCAGAAAGACTTCGGGCCAGCCACAGTCAGAGAATCCGGCCAAATTCCGAGAATCTGGTTAGATCACGTCCTCGTTCAGTCCCAGTCCAACTGGCCTTGTTAAACTCTCATCAGATCCGTTCCCTTGTATCAGTGGGTGATAGCATGGGGAAATTAGGATTTGTTAAAAAGAGAGAGGGAGGGAGGGAGAGAGAGAGAGAGAGAGAGAGAGAGAGAGAGAGAGAGAGAGAGAGAGAGAATCCCTTTCCCATGTTGAGGATTGGAAATGCTGCAATACAGGGAATTAGGACCCTGTTTAGTGTTACTATGGATGACTTACAAATGGAAAAAGTAAATGAGGGGATAAACCATTTAGCTGGGATTGACATAATGCTGATTATAATCCCTGCCAGTTTGGTAATTGATAGTTTATCCTTAAAATGGGGTTTGATAATGTGCCAAGTATGAAAATTTGACTGATAAGATACAAGCCTTATTAAGACTTATTATTGGTAAAATACAAGCCTTACAAAAACTTACTAATGAAAATAATAAAAATTTGACTGGTAATACACAAATCTTATAAGGATTTACTATTAATAAGATGCAAGCCTTAGAAAAACATTTACTAATGGAAATAACAAAATTTTAATTGATAATATGCAAGAATTAGAAAGACCTACTAATAAAAATAAAAAACATACTCAGGCGCAGAGAAATTTAGAGCAGAACCTACTGAAACATTGCATTATGCAACTGAAAAGGAGTGGCCTAAGATTATTAGAAAACCAACCTTAGTTTATATAGTTAATATACAAGAATGGCCACCAGATGAAAGGTACCCCCAAAGCTATGAAGAAATTAACTGGGATCCTGTAAAAATAATCGTTTTGAAGAGATTTTGTGATGTAATAGTTTCCTGTAGTATGCATCCATGCTTTGTGAAGTAGATGTTAAATTCACGGGCAATGTAGAACAGAATTATTCCACAAGACTGGAAAGAGTTAACCAAAGCAATATTGGAAACTGTTTCTCGGTTGCAATGGAAAACAAAGTGGAGAAAGTAAGCTATGCTCATAGAGCAATGAAGTAGACAAAGAGGTATTGAAATTTCCCCAACACAGCTTCTTGATGCAGGCCAGTATGCTGGTTTGCAAAGATAGTTTACATTTTCTGACCATGCCATGTCTCTATGCTGTATATCAGTTTTAAATGCTCAAGACATGGTTGAAGAACAAGGGAAGAAGACTGAGACATTTACTAAGATTATTCAAGCCCCCAAAGAAGCCTTCACTGATTTTCTTTTTACAAAGATTGACTTGTAAATAAAATGGTATCAGATCCAAATTGAGTTTTTTCCTTTTAAAAATGCTAATTCAGAATGTAAAAGGGTGAAAAGGCATTTAAAATTAAGATCACCACCAATAAATGGATTAGAAACTCAACTGATATTGGATCTTATACTTATGATGCTGCTTTGATAAGAGAAGTGATTTCTAGAAATTTTAAGAAAAATAAAAATGTCAGATGTTTTAATTGTGATAAAAATGTCATATGAAAAGGGGATTCAGGCAAGATGTTCCTAGAAACACTTTTTTTTCTAGAGATAATTCAGACAGAAGGCCCCAGACTGATGGAGTATGTGGAAAGTATGGCAAAGGCCTGCACTGGACCAATGAATGCAGATCAACATGGGACAGGAATGCCACCATGAAATGCCCCGAGGGACTTCCCACAGGTCCCAATGTCAAATTTAGCTCAATCCCTGTCAGCATCAGGGGAACTCATCCACAGACAATTAAAAGACTTAATACCTGTTGTTAAAAATCACACTACTCTGGATATGATCGAAGACAGAACAACCTCTATAGATACAACAAGACACAATGCAGAGAAGTATCAGAGATCAGAGCTAGAAATACACAGAAATGGCATTGAAATGGAGGGTTTTAAGGACACAGGTGCAAATACAATAATAATTTCACCAAAATCTTGGCATTCAGCATGGTCTCTTCAAGAAGTAAATAGTCTGCTTCTGGGGACTGGAACTTTATCTCAGGTAAGATGGGTCAAGTCTATAGAGCCAGGAGAAGATGGAGGAAAATTAAAACCACATGTGTCTGACATAGCAATGAGTTTATGGGAACATGATTTGTTGTGGAAATGAAAAACACTAATTAACATTTCTCTAATTTCAGAAACAAACCATTAAATAAAGAATGCTACTGCAAGAAATATTAAAAGATATTATCAAGAACAGTTACAAACTATTATGCATGTTCAAGAACAGGGTACAACAGCTGCTGATCTGTCAAGGGTCCCAACATTTCTACCTTTAAAATGGTTAACTGAAAAACCTACATGGGTGGAACAATGGCCTTTGACATCAGAAAAATTACAGGAACTAGAACAGAGGGTACAGGAGCAGTTATGCTCAACATAGTGAAGAATCGACCAGTCCTTGGAATTTCCTATATTTGTCATTAAAAAGAAATCCTGAAAATGGAGAACATTAACAAATTTAAGATCCATAAATAAGGAAATTTCAGCAATGGCATGTTTTACAGCCTGAAAGTCCCTTGCCTTCTTTATTACCTAACAGATGGTCTATTACAGCATTTGATTTAAAGACTGCTTTTTACTATACCTTTATAAGAATAGAATAGAGAAAAATTTATCTCCACAGTGGCTACTTGTAAGTCTCAACCTGTTAGAAGGTATCAGTGGAAAATTCATCCATAAGGCTTGTTAAACAACCCTGCCATGTGTCCATATCTTGCCCAACAGCTATTAGAAATAATTCATCATCAGTTCCCTCAATTTATCATTTACCATAACACAGACGATGTCTTACTAGGTGATTCAGACACAGATATCTTAGAAAAATGTTTGAAGAAGTAAAGAAAATTTTGACTTGTAATCCACAAGATTACAAATTATTCCTGAATAGAAACAAAGAAGGGACTTTATTAATTACCTAGAATAGAAGATACAAAAAAAATTAGCCACAGAAAATACAAATCAGAAGAGATTAATTACAAACTCTGAAGGATTTTTCAAAATTTTCTGGAAGATACTAACTGGCTACAATACACAATAGGATCAACAACTCAAGAACTAAGTAATTTATTTCAAACCTTGCAAGATGATAAGGACTTAAATAGTTCAAGAAAATCATCAGTGGAGGCTGAGAATTGGCTTTGGAAGAAAAGAAATTGCAAGATATATATGTGGATTGTTTGAATTCAGAGCTTGATTGTATTCTGATGATTTTTCATTTTATATTCTCTCCCACAGGAATTCTTATGCAAAAAGGAGATAATATGTTAGAATAGATAATTTAACCACATAGAGCCAAAAATTAAAGATCTAGTAGAAAAGGTTTCTGAATTGATTCTGGAAGGAAAATTGAGACTTTGTCAATTAGCAGGAAGAAGCCCAACAGATATTGTACTACCTTTTACTAATGCTGAAATGCCTCATTATGGACAGAAAATGAACACTAGTAAAGACTGCAGTAATTGTTGGGATAGATTAGAAACAAATATCCCCAAAGCAAAAGACTTCATTTTGTAAATTTTTTTCATTACTTAAAAAAAATATCAATCCAAATTCCCACTTCCTCCCTCCTCCAACTCCCCTCCCACTCCCTCCACACACCCTCCCCCCTCCAGTCTTAAGAGAGGGCAAGATACCCTACTCTATGGAAAGTCCAAGGCCCTTCTCACTACATCCAGGTTGAGCAAGACGTACATCCAAAGAGAATAGGGTCCCAAAAAGCCAGTACATGCAGTAGAGACAACTCCTAGTGCCATTGTCACTGGCTCCTCATTCTGTCCCAACTGTCAACCCCATTCAGAGAGACTAGTTTATTGCCATGCTTGTTCACTCCCAGTCCAGTAGGAGTTGGTGAGCTCCCATTAGCTCAGGCAAATTGTCTCAGCGGGTGAAACCCTCATGGTTTTGACTTCCTTGTTCATACTCTCCCTCCTCCCAATCTTCAACTGGACCTTGGGAGAACTCAATCCAATGCTCTGATGTGAGTCTCTGCCTCTGTTTCCATCTGTTGTTGGACAAAGGTTCTATGGTGATATTTAAGATAATCATCAGTCTGACTACAGGGCAAGGCCAGTTCAGGTACCCTTTCTATTACTTAGGGTCTTAGCTGGGGTCATTCTTGTGGATTCCTGGGAAATTTTCTAGAGCCAGGTTTCTTGCTAACCCAAAAACGGCTCCCTCAATAAAGATATCTCTTTCCTTGCTCTCATATCTGTCCTTCCTCCACCTCAACTATCCCATTCCCTCAAACACTCACCAACCCTTCCTTTCTCCCCTTCTCTTCCCCTTCTCCCCTTCCTTCTACCCCCACCCCCATGTTCCCAAATTTTGTCAGGCAATCTTGTCTGCTTCCAATTTTCAGGTAGATCTATATATGTTTTGCTTTGGGTTCACCTTATTACTTAGCTTTTCTAGGATCATAAACTATAGGCTCAATGTCCTTTGTTTATGGCTAGTATCCACTAATAAGTGAGTACATACCATATTCATATTTTTGGGTCTTGGTTTTCTCACTCAGGATAGTGTTTTCTAATTCCATCCATTTGTGTGCAAAATTCAAAATGTCATTGTTTTTTTACCACTGAGTAGTACTCTAATGTTTAGATGTGCCACACTTTCCTTATCCATTCTTCTATTCAGGGGCATCTATGTTGTTTCCAGGTTCTGACTATTACAAATAATGCTATGAACATAGTTGAACAAATGCTTTTGTAGTATGATTGAGCATCTCTTGGGTATATTCCCAGGAGTGGTATTATTGGATCCTGATGTAGGTTGACTCCCAATTTTCTGAGAAACTGCCACACTGATTTCCAAAGTGGTTGCACAAGTTTGCATTCCCACCAACAATGGATGAGTGTTCCCATTACTCCACATCCTCTCCAACATAGGCTATCATTGGTGTTTTTGATTTTAGCCATTCTGACAGGTGTAAGATGGTATCTCAAAGTTGTTTTGATTAGCATTTCCCTAATAACTAAGGAAGTGTACATGGAACAACAATTTCTGGAGCCCCTACATTCACTATTGATGCAAAAAAATCAGGAAAATCAGGTTACAAGTCAGCAAAAATAAATAAAGTGCCTCAAATCCCTTATAATTCAGTTCAAAAATCAGAGTTACATGCGATTCTCATGGTATTATTAGATCTTCCAGAACCTCTTAATATGGTTACTGACTCTCAATATGCAGAAAGAGTTGTTTTACATATTGAAACCACTGAACTTATTCCAGATAATTCAGAGTTAACTTTGTTATTTATTCAATTACAAGAAGTAGGGATAGAAATCAACCATTACATGTAACACATATAAGATCCCATACAGGCCTACCAGGACCTCTAGCACAAGATAATGATGAAATTGATCAGCTATTGGTAGGAAATGTATTAGAAGGTTCAGAATTTCATAAGAATCACTATGTTAATAGCAAAGATTTGAAGAAAAAATTTTCTATCATTTTTCAACAAGCCAAGGAAATTCCTACTTGTTCTTTGTATAACCAAATTTCACTGCCAATGGGAAGTAAGCCAGAGGGTACTAAAAAAAAAATAAAATTTGGCAAATGGATGTGTTTCATTTTGTGAAGTTTGGAAAATTAATGTATGAGTACCATGCCATACATACTTATTCAGGATTTCAATGGACAGCTGCTTTGAGTTCTAAAAAAGCTGATTCTGTAATTATAGATTATTAGAAGTTATGGCCATCATGGGAATACCTGTACAAATTAAGACTGACAATGCTCCAGCATATGTCTCCAGTAAAATGAAACCGTATTTTGCATATTACAGGTACACCATACAATCCTACAGGACAAGCAGTTATAGAAGAATCTAATCACTCTTTAAAAGACATACATAATAAACAGAAACGTATAATAAAGACCCCCCCGAGATTGATTGCATAATGTTTTATTAACTTTAAATTTTTAAGAAATACTAATGAAAAGGGGACAACATATGTAGAGCCATATTAGATAATGGAAAAAAAACTCCTGAATTAAATCAGTCTGTATACTTCAAAGTTGTGTTAACCTCATAATGGAAACCAGGATTTGTTACTTTGGGAAAGAGGTTTTGTTTTTGTTTCCACAAGAGAAGAGAAGTTACAGATGCCATCAAGATTGATAAAGATTAGATTTGAACAGGAGAGACCTCTTGATTAGGAGAGGCCACTGTTCATAAAACAGCTTGGTCCATTCAATCTAAACTAACTTATAAAACTAACAAATGCCTTTCATTTGATCAGATATAATATTCCAAAAAGAGAAACTCTCCAATGATAGGGTCAGGGCAGGATTCTGTTTCTGTCTTTCCAGGAGAATGAAAGCATCCAACTAAGGAATCTGAAGACCATTAGACAAATGAGACATCTGAAGAAGGACAAATCATCCAGAGACAATTCCCAAAGAAAAAGAATAATTTGACCTAATGATATAACACATTTCCAACAGGAAAAAATGTCATAAATCTTCTCAAATATTTGTTTCTGCTATTATATAAAGCAAATGGTCTTTTTGTAGTTCCAATGCAATTAAAATTTAAAGCTGTCTTTGGAGTTAGAGCCTGGCTTATTCCTTCTCTAAACCCAAGTATGCTTGTTAATGGAAAATCCAAAGTCTCTGTCTCGTGTCAGAATAGCCTCATATGGGACAGAAGAAAATCAAAATTAAGGGACTATTCTATTGTCACTAATCTCATAATTCTTTAGATTTATTTTAATTCTTTAAAACTTTTCTTAAGTTATAAATATTATCTCAGAATTTAATATATATGCACACACATATGCTTTCTGTGTTGATTTTAATACTCATTTAGAGTACTAACTAATTATGGAATTAGACTTCATCTAACTTACTGTATGTGATTTTAGGCTCAAGTCTGAAGAAGGTAATTAGGAATTAAGCTTGTGTACCCTGAATGTATTTAACAGATTTTGGTTCTTTAACCTTTCTGAGATCTAATACATATTGCTTTTAAAATGTTTAAGTTTTCTGAAGTTAACCATGACCATTCCTAACAGCAACTGATAAAATCTCTAAAAGGATGGTGGGGTTCCACAATGATGATTCCATCTAAATTGTGGTAATGAGACTAAGCTGACAAATACCACCCAAAGGTCAGCTTTGGACTACAAACTGCTCAGGACAATTTCCAGAGAGTTAAGATGGTCCAGCATCATAGACTGCTCCACAGGACTTTAGATGAGCCTGGCACTTTCCCATCACATGGAGACTGGGCGACAGCCAGCTCTCCCAGGACTTGATCTTTATCTCAGTTTTTTAAGGATCTCTTAAGGATGCCAGTACCCCCAGACAAAAGGAAGTAATTTCAAAAACATGACACTGGGCATTCTCAAGTGGTGGGGTCGGTGGTTTTTGGTCATTTAGTGAATGACTTTTATCACTTAGAAAGGTTGTTTACAAGATGCTATTTGTCATAGGGAGGAAACCGAGCAAAGGAGATTGAATTCAGGATCTTGTTCTGGAAAGAAAAAGGATATAGAAACAATAGGATAAAAGGGTAGATTATCGAATCTACTTTTAAACTAAAAAAAAAGCAATTACTAGTTTCAAATAGTTTACATTGGTATTGATTTTTTTATATTGTTACAAATTTAAGCTAGTT
The DNA here is from genome assembly GCF_982192425.1 of Myodes glareolus. Classification (NCBI taxonomy): domain Eukaryota; kingdom Metazoa; phylum Chordata; class Mammalia; order Rodentia; family Cricetidae; genus Myodes; species Myodes glareolus. Next base: position 1,326,913 of record NC_142030.1, read on the forward strand.
TTGTTATACTATATATATGTTTCTACTCTTGTTTAAGGTATTTTATATATTGAAACAAATTTAAGGTCATTTTGTTTCTTTTATCTTTTATTATTGTTTAAGGTATTGTACTTATGCAGCTCATTTAAAACTGTGATATAAAGTTCTAGTCCTTGGATACTATTAAGTAAAATAAAGACCAGTTTAAAGTTATCTAAAAAAATTAAACTTGTAGTCATATTAGCTATGTTTTCAAGGTCAAAAAATATATTTGAAATAGATATATGATATTCAAATACTTCAGAGGCCTACAGAATGTGGCATTTAAAATATTTAAATAACATAGGCTTTTTATAATAGTGAGATATGTCTGCTCCTGGCAGCACCAATTTACTTCAAAACAGCATGATGGGCATTGAATAACCTCCACATGGGGTTTGATTTCAATGTGACAAACTGAGCCATGGGGCAAAGAAATTGCTCTTGGTGTGACGGCTGACAGTATACTGTCTAAATTGGACGAGCAGGACACCACAGAAGGTAACTGCTGAACTTTGCCAAAACAAAGAAGGACAGTCCTTCAATATTCCTGCTTCACAGAGAAGTCTGTCAGGTATTCTACTCCTGTAGGCTGAATATGGATGCTGCAAAACTGTTGAGAAATCTTAGGTGACTGTCGAGATAATCAGCTATTTCTGCCATTTCTTTAGGTTTGGAAGTTGCTTGCTCTGCACTTCCTGTTTACTCAGATAATATTATATCCATCTCAGATCTTTGATGGAGTTGAAGTATATATATTACAGTTACAATTTTTCTTAGTTATGAAAGAAAGTAAATTAGGTACAAAACTTTGGACTCATCAAGAGAGGACAAATAATCGAGTATTTTCTCTGAATTTGCCAAATACAAATAGACTGGACATTGTGAATGTAATTCTTGCTTGATAATTGTTCTTATTCTAAATAGCTTAATTTTGCTAAAGTTAATATTTTTCTTTTTGTTTAGACAATACTTGATAATTGTTCTTATTGTATAGAGTTTTACTATGTTAAAGTTAAAATCCTTCCTTTTTATTTAGACAAAAAGGGGAAAATGTTGCAGGAGACTGGTTTGTGTTGCTGCTCCAAGACTGTCAATGGTGTTGGATCTTAGTTTGGTGGTTGGAGTTCACATTAATATGGCTGGAGTGGATCATAGAGTCTTTTGGTGGACTCGGTAGTCTTTTCAGTCAGGGAAAGTGGAGAATAGATCAGGTGTTTCTCCATTGTTCCATGGTTTATTCCCTAATATTTAACTCCCAAGTTTTACTTTTTAATAGAACAACAAAAGAAGTCACAATAAAGATACCAATGGTCTTACCCAATGCTTGGCACTATGTGCTGTAATACTGATCTGTCAGGCAAAACTATGTCTATGGATACAATGGTTGCATGACAGTTATGAGGTAACTCATTACTTTCTGATTGGATTGGAGTCCTGATCAGTAGGAGGAGACACTTGTTCATCCGGCTGCCCAGAACCAAAATAACGACACAGAAACTGTATTAATTAAATCACTACTTGGCCTATTAGCTCTAACTTCTTATTGGCTAACTCATATATATTCATTTAACCTATCTTCATTAATCTGTGTATCACCACAAGGTCGTGGCTCACCAGTGAAGCTTCATCTTGTCTATCTCCAGTGATGGATCCATAGCATCTCCCTGACTCCACCTTTCTTTCTCCCAGCATTCAGTTCAATCTTCCCTGCCTAGCTAATCTCTGCCCTATCAACATGCCAAAACAGCATAAGAGGGGACTTCCATATCACTGGTCCACAAGAAAGGATGTCATGTCTGGTCACAGGCATTAGGGTAGACTCTGCTATTGTTATTCTGCTAAGTGCTCATATTGTCAAAATGCTTTCTAAATGCTTATGTTCATACTTATAGATGTAGACTGATGTCAACCATGGTCAGAGAAGCTCCTTTTTGAAGTGGATATCAGTCAGTGGAGAGATGAATAACTGCTCCAAGTACTGAGAATAAGAGACCGAACGCTCAACACAAAATGGGGTACCTATATCACACCATTGCTACCACCACCACCACCATCAATGTTCAGGAAACATTACAAGGGGAGACAATGAACAAAAGAAAAAAGAACAAAAGAGGTGGAGATGGAGAAGAGTCCTACCAAACGCTGTCTTGGAGACATGACATGGTCATCGCACTCCTTAACTCACAGCAGCTGCAGTTACTTGAACAAGATTAAGGTGGGGTAAATGGTCTCCAGGCTCCACCCCTTACCAAGGAAGCTATTGGCAGTTGAGAGGTGAGGATGGCTGCTTTGGGAAGAGCTTATATATTTTCTTCTGTGTGGTTAAGGTTTTTTGCTTTGTTTTTGTTTTAGAAAAGAAACGGGAAGTAATGATAGCCAGCTGCATGTGAGAAAGAGTGCAGAGGTTGAGAGCTTTGTAGGAAGTGGCTGTCTAGAAGACAGTAGATACACAGAGTGGAAGAAAGTTTGGGTTTAGCTAAGAAATGAGCTCTGAAATAAGCAAGGGAGTTATCATGATGACAGCCAGTGGTAGATGATGTCTTGAAGACTGGCAGAGAAAAGATGGTGGCTGTGACTATATTTTTATGTGTCATAGGTTCTAGGGTGGCAAAAGAATTGTGCTAAGAAAGGATAAAGTTGGAACATTGATGTTATAGTATCAACCCAGGTATCAGAAAAGCAGGTTTTATGAGAACCAAGGAACTAGATAGGTGCTGAGGAAAACATGGTATATCCCTCTAGAGCCACCTTGGTGTACTCTGTAGATCACTCTAGACAGTTCTCATAAGGGCTAATGGCTCCCTGGGTCGATACTTATGGACATTCTCTGGTCACAGGTGTTTCCTTGGTCTTCAGGGGGCAGTGTATTAATTTGTCAGTGGCAACTTTCAAACATTTATGGGAAGAAATAAAAACCCCAACTACTTGGTCTCTCTGATACAGTTGAATCATACGCTAGTTTCTCTGTAAGTCTCTGGTACTGAGTCCCAGGTCCCATGCTGGTAACCCTTGGCTTCTCTTTCTTCATCTTACTTTACTAATTGGGATTGCCAAATAAATCACCCAAACCCAAATCTTTGTTTACAGGTTGGTGAGTTTGAAAGAAATCAAATGAGCTATATTGGTAATTTTTGGAAGGGTAAAGTTTGTGAACACAGAAATCACCAAAGAACATTCATGCAAGTCTCAATCATGTGAAATTATATTCAGCTCTACATTTAAAGCTTAAATGTTGTGTGCCTATGCTTTTGGAGCAAGCAAACCTTGAACACATTGTTAGTGATTGGCAGACAGACATGAAACACCAGTGCAATGGCACATAGCACAGATTTTAGAATGATGAGAACCATGAACAGAACATTTGTGAAAATATTCACACTCTAAAGCAAAATGATAATAATAATAATTCCTAGTACACACCTATATTTCTATGTGTACAGACGTATGTAAGTGCATAAACATGCAACTCCACAAATTCACACATGAGTAATGTGTTTACATCCCTAGAGAATGCAAACTGGGTATATTTGCACAATAGAAATCGGCTCTGTTAGTTGTTGATTGGATTTGCTTTGGGCATATGTGTACACATATATGTGTCTGTGCATGTATTACTTGTGTCATACATAAATAAAAGCAACAAAAGGTCCTTTTACCTGGGCATTTGGTAGGTTGGTAGGTAGGGACAGGTTTGACACTAGAGGAAGCAGTGTGGCCCATTGTCTGCCTTTGACTGAGGGAAATCCTGGGATGCCAAAAGATTTAGAGCTAATCCAAGTCAAATAAGATAGTCAATCTCTCTAATATTTATATTCCTTCCTCTCTCCTTTTCCTAAGTGGACAAATGACCAAATACAATGTTTTGGAGCTCTGGTCAGAACGACATGATGGAAGAGACGGGAGTCATTATTATTCAAGAAACATACGCTTTTTGCTGCAAAGATCCAGGGAAGAAATCCACATTCTTTGTTAATAATCCCCTTTGAATGTGCAAGCAAGTTTGACTTTCATTCTCATCTGCAGGGAATGCTCAGCAGCTGTTGCTGTGAGGCCTTTGCTCTGGTCTTCCTGGCCTAGAAGAACCACATAAGGGCAGGGGCGTTCTGAAAGCTGGGTTGGAAGAGTTCCAGGGAAATCTACTCACAAGCACTGCTCCAATTCCCCTAATTTCTTTCCCATGCACACCAGACAGAGATTCTGGGATTAACCAGAAGACACCTGTTTGGTATGCATGCCATGCAGGTGGCAAAGACACAAGCTTGCTTTACTGTTCATTAGTGTTCTCTGCTAAATAGCTTTTAATGCTAAGGAGTTCAATGACAGAGTTACTGCAAATATTACACAGACCAGAGAAAAAAGTCATCTTCCTTTGGTTTTCCAGCACTATAACAGTCCACTCATCCTAATACCAGAAACCAAAGGGAAAGAAGCACTGTTTATTTGTGTTTCATTGACTCTAAGGGCACACACTACACCTCTGCCCCAACAGGATTCAGTGTGACCATACCTCAACAGCCCCCATCCTCTCTAACATGGGTGAGGACAGTCTGAGAAAAGTCAAAATAATAACTGTCCTGTGCAGCATAGCCAACACTTGATCCCTATCCCAGAACAATGGAACTAAAATCTCTGCCTTGGCACCTAAGCATTGGTATATTTAAGCCTTAATGTGTAGTTTGTCCTACCCTGGTCTTAGATGTCAATGCCTTTATTCATCATCGGCTGTTCATTTGTTGAGTGTCCTGTGTGACTCCAGCACCATGCCATACCCTACTGAAGAGAAAACAAAAGGGAAAGTTATAATTCCCACCCTCAGAAGAACTGTGACTCTGTGGAGCATGAAGAAGGGCTGAAGAGATGGATCAGCAGTTAAGAACACTTTCTGCTTCTACAGAGGACCACGACACATACCCAGTGTATCATAACTACTGTACCTCCAGTTCAAGGGGACCTGATACCCTCTTCTGGCCTCCATAGCCAGCTGTGAACATATGTATCATACATACTGATATATACACACATAAACAAAAATAAACATTCCCCCTAAAAAATCAGGGGGAAAAGGAAGGAGGGAGGTAGAGAGTGGGAGAGAGATGAGAGAGAAGAAAGGATTAGAAGAGATGAAGAATTGGAGATGTCTAGGTTCTAAGTTCTCAACTTTTTTTTCCAGACAAGGTTTTTTCTCTGTTTCTCTGTGTAGCCCTGACTGTCCTGGAACTCGCTCTGTAGTCCAGGCTGGCCTCAGATTGACAGAGACCTGCCTGCCTCTGCCTCCAAATTGTTGGGATTAAAGGTGTGCAACACCACTGCCCCACAGTTCTTAACTCTTGATACAGCTGATTCTGTGTTCGCCTAGTTTGGTGCTGAATGCAAACAGAAACAGACATCCTGCCTTCCCGTATAACTGCCATGGTTTCTTGGTTTTAAAAACAATGTTGCTGGTTATTTTATCCTTTGAACCAGTCTCTTCCTCTAATTTGAAATTTTGAACTTTAGTGGTACCTTGGCTAAATGAGGCTTATTTCTTCTATCTTCGTTTTACCTCTCACATGTTTTAAGAACAAGAAAGGGAGTCTAGTGGCAGCTTCTTTACAAATCAAGTCTCCTTCTTTGATCTACCTTCTCTTGGAGTTTGCTCAAGTCCAAATTTCTTTTCTTTTTCTTTATACTACAAAATCTGTGTGCCCTGACTAAAAACATACATGGCTGCCCCCAAATTTCAAATGTTTATTTCCTATGACTTTCCTCAGAACCTTTAGGGTTTTAGAATTTATTTTTGGATCTATGGTCCATCTTAAATTAGGTTTTGGGTATAATGTGTGGCAAGGGTTGAAATTTAGTTTTTAGTGTTCTCTATGATGGTGAGTTCTTTCAGTGTCATCTGTTGACGGCATTATGTTCCCTTTTTACATGCTTTAGAAACTTGGTCAAAATCAATTGGCCATGTGTCTTTGGGTTTATTTCTAAGTTTCTGTTCAATCTCATTAGTTGATGACTCTGTACCTTTATTTCACGTTATCTTCCCTTAGGTGCAAGTAGCTTACACTGGGTCTCAGTCTGGTACTGCTAGTCCCTAAACATTAATTCTCTCTCAAATATAATACAAATATTCCAAGTTGTTGATAAACACTAGGATTAGACTGCAAATGATTCTTTCAAAAGCTTGGCAGAAAATTTGAATAAACCAAGATAAATGTATAGAACAATATTTGATTTTCCTGTTCATAAGTGTCTCCATTTCTTAGCCACATTTTCATTTATTGGCTCATTTCCTAAACAGGTTTTAAGTTTTTCAGAACAGAAAGTTTTAAAAAATGTGCTAAATATATATTAAAATTCTCTTATTTGGATATTATTATGAAGTATATGAATTTCCAAATTTTTGGTTTTTAATTCATTTCTAGTATATAGAAATATTTGTTTATGTATAATTATCTTAAATCCTGAGGCATTAGCAAACACTGAGCAATGTTAGCAATGCTGGTAAATTCTAAGCGTTCTCTGTCCATGTATAACACCTGTATACTAAAACAGCTGTTCTGCCCACTGCCAGTCTTCAACTCTTTTCTTGCTTTCTTGCCATGTTTAGAACTTTCACTGCGATGACAAATAGAAACGGTGACATTTTTCCATGTTCCTTATCTTAGGAAGGAACTGCAGTCTTATTGCCCCATGTGGAACTCAATGCAGGTTTCTCACAGGTCCTTTTATCAGTTATGAAAGGTACCATCAAAGTTGTGGAGACATTTTTCTACTTAAAGGTTCATAAATTGTGCTTTTTCCTAGTCAAGTGAGATAGTAATATAATAATTGATTTAAAATTTATTTATTTTGCACAGACCCTACCAGTCAGTAAAACAGGCAGGCTGCCCACAGACATTATCCTCTTTTTCTCTGTTCCCCTAAATCCAATCCCTCTGTCTTGTCCCCAGGGCTACAACAGATCACCAACTAGAGCTTCCCTTCCCTCCCTGCCCACATCTTCTGTCTATCCCACAGATCATCTACTCCTAACTTCCCACCCCACAACTGTATCCCAGCTTCCAATACCAGCAGGCATTTCCTGTGAACACACCAGCTAAGAAGGCCAGGACAGGCAATACACAACTATCACACTCTCTGAAAGTCTAGAGAGAAAACAGAGACCAAGGAACAAAACACCCACCCAACAAAGGCAAATCCAGAAATTAGCACCTAGACCTATAATCATCCCAAACCCAGATGCCTAGATGCCAGCATGAGAATACAATCAACAACAGCTAGGGCAATGTCTCCACTAGAGCCCAGCTATTCTACCTTTTAACTCCAGATCCAAGGGATTCAATTCCCTTTGTCTAACCTATGCAGGTTCCTGAATGTACATAGTGCAAGCACGCACACACGCACACACACATTTGGGCACACACACATACATTTGGGCACACACACTCACACTTTTAAAATTTTTACACAAAATGTAATATTCTAGGATTTTACTAACTTCAAAAATATTTTACTCATGTCCATGACTTCTTCCTCAACATAGATGTTCCTTCAAAGGCTAGTGTTCATTCTCTGAATTCTGATATGAGAGAAGTGTTTTTATTTTCTTTTAGTTTAGCTGCTGTGACCAGAGGATGCAGACTGAGTCCAACTAATACAGGTTAACTCCCCAAAGCTGTTACCATGATCTGACCTGACACATGTTTATCTGTATGTTAAAAGAGTACACATCCTTTTGGTTTCTGTGCATATTACACGGTAAGTCCAAGTTGTGCTTACCCTCAGAAGCCTCTCTGCCCTCACTGACTTTCCCTCTGGTCTGTCAGCTGCTGAGGGATGAGACAGACACATCCAGCTGCAATTATGCAAGTGCTGAGTTTCCATTTACGTTTGAGATGACTTTTTTTCTTCATTAATTGACTCTTTTATCATCGTGAAATATCTCATTTTCTCACCAGCTATATTTCTCACCCTCGTCTACTTTGTCTTTTAATAGTGTACACACTGTGCTTGGAGATGCATAAATAGATGAATAGATGATAGATGGATGCATACTTTTGTACTTAAAGGGAAGTTTACTCGTGTTTTTGATGTTCAAGCTCTCACGCATGCACACATGGTATATTGAACATATATCTCCAATATGCCTCACCCTCCTAAAGAGAAATTTTTTAGGTATGATTAATTAGATTTAGTTGTCAAATAAAACTGTCAATTTCTGTCTTTCCATTATAGTATTTAATTTGCCTATTGATTCAAGCCTGCCATGTTAACATTTGTTTTCTATTTATTCTTTCTTTCTTTCTTCCTTTCTTTCTCCATCTGTCTCTTGAGAATTTGAATATGCTTTAGCATTTCATACTAATATCTTCGTGGGATGACTATTATTGAAGCATCAATGATTGTTTCAGGGTGCACAATGCACACCTTGTTTACACAATCTGCATGTGAATGCATATTGATTTTTAATAAATAAGATTTTCCTTGCAGAATACCTCCATCTCCAACCCCTCTGCTTTTTACTATTATTATCATAGATTTTATTTGTGCACACATCTTAAACCTAGTATCCATTATTAATTTTTTGTTCTAAATAGACAATTGCCTTGAAAGAAAGCCTTTTTTCACATTAGAGAGTTGCTTATTTTAAGTATAAAATTCAATACATGACAATGATATTCTGCATAGTCCAAAAGTCTGGAAGGAAAAAATTTTAAATGTTTTCATTATGAGGAAATAGTAAATGTTTGAGGAGATATAAATATGCTGAAGTTGATTTAAAGATTCCAGAACATGACATGATGCCCATTAATATGTGTACCTTTTGCTATTTTATATATAAAACAAAATAAAAGTATTGAAGGCATAGATCCCCAAAACCAAATATAGTATTCATAAACTTGTACATTATTAATAGTCAGTTGAATGCATTTTTAATTTTTTTAAATTTTTAAATTATTTTTTCTGTAACATACTTAAACTTAATTATTTTCCCAGAATTTTACTTAATATTTTAATTTATATTTTTAAAGAATTTCATGCATGAGTACTGTCATTTCCATCTCTCTCTCCTGTGCCCTTCATTCCCTTTCAAATTCATTACCTCTTCCTTCTTCTTTATTGTTACATATACATGCATCTACATCCATATTTCTCTATAGAACCCACTGAGCCCATTTAATATTGTCTGAATGTACATAGACTTTGGACTGACCACTTGGACTTGGATAATCTGTTAATCTGGGGCTCATACCAGGGTAAAACTGATTCTGCTTCTCCTGAGTCATGATGCTCTATGGGTCTGTATTGAAAGGTGTGGCTCATGGGGCCATTCTCATTCAAACGACCACGTGTAGGGACATGGGTAACACCTTCATGAATGGGCTCATGTCATTATCACTGGAGTGGACTCCTTATCAAGGATGAGTTTGGCCCTTAGCCTCTTTCTCTGGGCCTCTAATTACCCTTCATTGTGGTGTGTCAAGTATGCTTCATCAGATAAAATCCCTTGATTCTGCACTTTTTAGGCTCTGGAACCAGCTACTAATGCATCTGTTTTGTTTTGTTTTTTTAATAAATTACTCAGTCTGTGATGTTCTATTACAGCAGTAGAAAGTAGACTAACATATATTCACTGAGTTTAGGCTTTTTTAAAGGTGAATTGTGATTTTTTGTTGTTGTCCTTACAGCACTTTAAAGATGCTTGTGTTTCATTATTTTTATTATTAATGTTTCATTTCTGAGGCTAGAATCAGGGTCTCACATGTGCATGGCAAATTCTTCACCACTTAGTTGCACCCAGTCCACTTCATCCAACATATTGGGGGAGGGTGGCAAGTTTTGAGTATACTATTTTCTTTATTTGTTTTTATTTCCTTTACCCATGATCTTCATTCCTACATCAGTGCTTCTTAGATTTTGTTATTGAGGACCTGCAAGGTGACTCAGGTGTATAAAGGCATCTGAAACCTACGTTTGATCCAGGGCCACACAGAGTAAAGGAGGAAACTGAATCCTGGAGGACTTACTCTGACCTCCAGATGCATGTGTTGGTTGCATGACCAATACACACACACACACACACACACACACACACACAAATAAATAAAAAAATATTGAAAAAGAGGTTTTACTCTTATTTTTTAGTCATTTGGCATGGTTACTCCAAATGTGGTTCCTTTGTGTTTTATTTATTTGGGATTTGTTGGGTTTGACTAGAGCACCTTAATTTTCATAAAATTTGTAGATTTGTTCAAACACATTTTTCCCATCCCCCTTTTCTTTCTGATATGCTGTGGATACACAGGAAATTCCAACTCCTTCTCTGTAGCTGTGACTTTTAACTACTCTCATTCAATGAGTTATTTTATCCCAGACACTACTTTGTCCAGTCCTAGAAATTCTGCCATTAATTTATCTATCTTTAATATTTCCATCTGTATGCTCCGTTCTTTCTTTAAGTCCCTCAGCATATTTATAACAGCTTTTTTTTAATCTGCAACAGATATGTTCTGATTTTTCTGTCATTTCTAGACCTGATTATGCATTGCATTTTTCTGTCTTAATTTTTTTTCTGGAATGTCTAGCCGTGTGTGTGTGTGTGTATATGTGTGTGCACATGCACACATGTGTATGTGCATGAGCACATTGTCTTCTTTCAGAGAGTGCTAGATTTACTTTGACGTGCAGGAGATATATGTACCCTCTGGATCCTTGTAAAGTAACTCCAGCAGATTTCAGTGTCGAGACTATCTCCTCCCTTTTCTCTGATACATCTACTGTTGGACAGAGACTGCTCTGCCATGGATGATTGGAACTTGAGCCTATCCACATCTTGTGGCTCTAGGGCTGGCCAGCTTGTTGGTCTCTGTGCATTTTTCTAAATCTCAGAGAATATGGTGACCTTCCTAGTTCAGTGCAACAGCTCAGAGGAGTTTCCATTTAAAGCAGCTGCTGCAGGGCATTTGGGAATTCTCACTCTTTCTTCAGAGCTCTGCCCACCAAGTGTTTTGCTTTATCTGACATGGACTCCAGTGACAGTGGGGCTCTCCTCGTTGGTTCCCTTCCTTCAGGAATTGTACCGCTGTTCTGCATTTTTGTCTAATGTTTGAAGAGGGTTGCTTAGTGTATTTCATTAAGTTCTCTGCATGTGTTTGGAAGGCAAACCCAGGACTAGTAACCATATCATGACTGGAAGTAAAAGCTAGCTTTCCTCGGTTTTTAAATCATTTACTTTTCTCTTGGTATCTGAGCTGGCAGTACCACCGTTCCTCTCATGTAAGCCTTCTCAGTTTCCTTCCCCCACCCACACAACCTTCAACTGTGCCACTGTTCCCAGAAGGAAAAGCACTCTGTGTGCGGTGCATGTTGACTAATTAGTGAATATTCTGTGAAGAATTAGAAAATAGACAAAGATCCAACCACTTGTGGGTGTAGGGGATAGAGGTGGTCAGCCCTCAGCTAAATGCCACAGAACAGGGCGCACTGTCCCTGTGATACTGTCAACTTCTGGCCTTCTAATCGCATCTTTCTACAAGTTTAGGATGTGAGATAATCTGTTTTCACCTTCCTGACTCCAATTCTGTTATCTAGTAAGCATGAAATAAATTTCCTCTGAAATGTAAATGGTTCATAAAACTCAATCTGCTATTTCTGCTGAGAATCTTAGAAAATCCAAAGCCTTAAGTTGAGAGAATGAATTACTAATTGTGGGACTCTGGACCTCAGCCAAGGGCAAGGGAAGGAAATATTGAAAAGTTCTGATCCCTCCTTGCTCCTCCTACATAGTCCACAGTGGGGTCACGCTTCTACTCTTCCTGAATTTGGCCAGAGTAGAGGCAAGAACAAGAACGTTTTAACAACAGTGTGAAGAGGAGTGAGTACTTCCTCAGCCCCCCCCCCCACCCCCATTGGCGGCACGGTCATGGCGGACTCTGGCTCTAACCTTCTTTGCCTCCTCCTCCTGCCAGGATCCCACCCTGGACCCCCAGGGAGTTTCCAGGAGAAATGGTTTGAATCTTGTAAGACTATTTCACATGGACTATGAAGAATGCTAATGGAGCAGACTCTGAATAGAGGGGTCAGTCATGAGAGGCCAAAGCCATTCTCTGATTTAAAGCAGAAAAATGAAAAATAAGATTTGTACATTCTTCCCGAGGTGCAGATGACTTCCCAGTCCTGTATGGAATCATTCTTGAACACAGCGTGGACCCGAGGACGTAATAAAAGACTTTGAGATGACGTGGGGAGGTGGGTCATAGAGGAGAACCCCAAAAAAGTAACAGTGCACTTAAGACTGTCCCTCATATTCTGTCACCCAAATTCTAACCAGAAGGAGAGGATTTAACCTGCTTTACAGGCAGCTCAAGAATACTCGTGGCTGGAGTTTTCTAAAAACAAGAAAGAGTGTTCTCTTTGAAGGTGTAAATATTTAAAGTCCTAGAACAAAGGTGGAGTGTGGATAAACAAACAAACAGGCTGCACAGGAAATGAGGCAGGGTTAGAATCCGAGTCCCACTGCCATTAAACAAGCCCAAATACTACGGGAGAAGTAGCGAAATTGCCACACTGTTAGCTCAGATTCCGCAAATTCCCTTAGATATTTGTAGATTTTGGCTGTAGTCAGCAGAGATAAAAGAGGGAACATGCCTTTTATTTTTAATCCATGATGATTTTGAAATATCTATTGAGAGACGTGTGATTTGTCTAACAAAAATGTGATCATAGAACTAATTTACTTTCTAAAAGACCCCAAATATACATCTTCAATTACAGTCAGGAAATGCTGTTGTCAAGGGGCCTGGTTGTCTCAGCTGCCTCTCTGCACCCCAGCTCTGAGGAACAGCATCATCAGAATCCCTAGGGTTCCTGTGACAGGGTTGGATCTAGAGCGTTCCCAGTCTCCACAGGTGGGAACCACTGAGATCTGACCTGCTGATATTCTTAAAGACTTTGGTCTATTATCGGAACACTAGAAGGCAATGCCCAGCATTTCAGGTCAGTCCTAACTAGTGAGAAGCATCTCGTTGCCTTGAACAAGGTCAGGAGAAGACCATGCCTGGCAGATACTGAGAGTTAAACATGCTCTTCATCCGTGGAAGACACTGTTCCTTTCGGATGTCTGGCTTTTGTTCCCTTTCCCGTTCTATCTCATTCATCACTGTCATGATGACCCTTCACTGTCTACAGCCCTGAGAAAACTGTAGTCAGAGATGCTTCTTACCCTTAATCAAGGACAAACCTCATAGCTACTCCAGGACAACTAGATGTTTTCTCTTTGGTGTTTCAGACACAGCCAGAGAGTCAGCAAGGCCAGCTGTAGAGGAGATCTATTCCCTTTGATTCAGCCTGATCAGACTAGAGATGTGGTTGCTAAATTCTATTTCTGTTTCTACCTCTGCTCAGGTCCATATCATTCCTACACCTGATTCCTCGGGATTTTATGGGTTTTTGGAAAGCCCCACTTTCTTCCCAGTAAATTAGTTTGCTTCACTTACCTCAAGCTTGTATTTTCTGCCTCAAACCACAACATTCGTAAAGGAATCCAACCTCATTTCAGGCCTACACGATACTGAGACAGTATATTCTAAGCATTGTGTGGAGGAAGAAGTACAGAAAAGGAAAAAAAATGACACACCTAAAATGTCAGAGAAGGGAAGTAAGAAGTCAAGATGTGGTTCCAGGACAGGCTGACTCTCGGGTGCACGCTTTTAAATCATATCCTACTGACGCCTTTCTGTAACCCAGATTTCCTTTCCCAAACATTTGACAGTTTATGCCCTAATCCAAAAAAAATTAGAATTTTCCTTTCTAAAACTGAATAATGAAACCCTTGTCAATTTAAAGGAAGCAATAACTTAATGGATAGAATGTTCTCAAATTCAAATTTTCCTCCCATAAATTTCTCTAAAACCTTTGGTGGCTTCTGCTGCTTGTCTTCAGGCAGACAACAAAACAAATGAGCAACCAGAGAATGAATATTAATGGCAGAATTCAGAAACATCAGCCCACACTTCTCCCAGAGCTTGCTTTTGAATGCACATTGTTGTGATTTTAAGTTGCACAGCTATAATATAGTTATTCTGCTAGTAAAATTGTTCCTAGTCCAAATGGTGGAATTAAACACATACATATTTCATAGTATTATGCAAGGAACACTAGGATTTTCAAGCTGTCTGCCACCCTACAATGTTGAAGGGAAATCACACTAAGTATGCCCGACATGATGATAGCCAGGCCTTTTGGGTGGTGCTGCTTATATTGCCTCTAGGAAGTGCAATCCTTCCTATAAATCCGAAGCCATCAGATTTTGAGGATAAGGACCTTGGCACTTGCTGGATTCTACAGGAATAATGTCATTTGTCAGCCTAACTGCAAGGCCTGGAATCAGTTTAAGGGGCTTGAAATCTCATTTTAACTCTTGGGCCAGACACCAAGTAAAATGCCCTGGGCCTTGAGAAGGACCAGAGTATGGTGTATTTATTGGCTGAGACTACAAATCTGGTTACCTTGATGGGAATTTATAGAAAAGAGATAAAACAAAGCCAGATTTTGCTGTTGGCCACAGATGCATCAGGCTAATAACACACAAGGAAGTTGCCTGGCCTGCAGTCTTTGAAGTGGACAGGCAGACTACCTAACTGCTGAGGATTAATATTAGAACAATAGACTATGGACTTTGAATATTTTTCTCAGCTTCCTCCCCAGCAACACCAGGAGCTACTCCCATTCCACCATCTTTGCCTCAATACCTACTACACAGACCCATATTACTTCTGAAATGTCTTTTCCCCTAAAGAATCAGGCCATGTACATAAACATTTATAATGACTATATATGTGTATACACACATGGTGAAAGTAAACAAATCCAGTGCATTACCTAGTGATATGTGTAAACACACATACACACATACGCATGCATTCATGCACATATGTGTACACAAAGACATTCAAACCTCCTTTGTATCAGTAGTGGTAGTATCAGAAACAATTGTGCTTCTATGTATGTGGTGTTTATTGTCCTGCTTAGGAGAACTCTGGCTTGGCAGAAGACTAGTTATTTCTTACCTCCCCTAAGCTCAAATAAAACTCACCATCTTTAGTTGTAACTTGCTGGCTTTCTTTGGCTCATTGAATTCAGCAAGATAAATTTTCCATTTGTCTGTTGATTATCTGTACTAATTTTCATCAACTCTGTGCTGGTATTGCCTTTCTAAAGTCTATAGCAGCAGTCTCAGAGAAAGGCTTCCTAAACTGTAACATTGAGTTACATTAATTTAGCTGGATAAAGTTTTCTGATACAGTATACAGGTAGCTAGACCTCAGAGAAGAGCTGGGTGTCACATTCCCTCTGAGAATCATTTCTTTAAAGGAAAAAGCTGGGTCTCAACTTTCCTTCAGAAAGGTCTGTTGATTTCTACATGGTCTGAATGATTCTCTATCTTCCAGGCTCACACTATCCACTGGGTTTGAAATCTACTTCAACATCTAGAGATGGCAAGGAAGCCTTTCCATCCCTCACTGCTGGTTTTTACCACTAGGCAACATACCAGACTCATTTTGTTTACTTCAAGTAGCCATTTATATTGAGATATAATCCTGGATCCCAAAAAGAGGAACACTTGATGTCCCAAATGAGCAATTCACACTCAACACTGTGTTGACATGTTCTGTGGGATGTAAAAATCTCTGTTCCAATGATTTTAGCACTATCAGCATAATTTTCTTCCACATGGTATAGGTAAATCATGGTTAAATATTGAATCATTTATCAACCAGTGCTTTGTAAGCCAGATCTCATAAAATCTCAGGAATAGATTGTGCTAACAAAGCAGCTAGCAAGCTATGATTATCAATTTTTTTCCTTCCACAATCTGTTCCTCATTTAGGGAGAAACTGCTAAGGAAATTAAAAATTAGTGAGCTTTACCCTTTTATTGGAGACAATCTAGGAAGAATTACATATTTTTTAGAATAAAAAATTATTTGTGGATTTATAACACAAGGGGCAAATTTAGAGTCCAAGGTTCTTCTAAAAAATGTGTTACAGTTCTCTATGAAAGCGACATATTTCAGAGAATATGCTCGTGTTGAGTTCCCAAAATGTTGGTTTAAATACACAGGGGAAAACTCACTGAGTGCAAAGACTATGATTAAATGAAGAGTTCAGAAATAAATAGAGAATCCGACCATTAACTAGTTTATTAGGGGAAACATTGCTTGGGTAAAAATGCACCAAAAGTAATCTCTCTATAACAATACTCACTGGATTCTAAAATGGTTCCACCAATAGCTGCAGTCAGCAGTAGGATGTCACCAAACAGCACCTTCTAAAATCTGAAATCTAGCTTTTTCACAGACAGACTCTGTTTTCACAAATGGTCTCATACACACAGCAGTTCAAAAACATAGGATATGGTAGCTTTCCCCAGGTTCTGTTGTTCATGCTTCAGAATCATAGGTCTGATTATGGAAGAGAAGAGCAAAAAGTTTAATACATGGCTAGCCCAGAAAATGATAAGGGACAATCTGGAGCAGAAATTGAAAGGAGCCAGCATGAACAAGTAGTTTAATGTGATTCCTTTCAATCTGAACACTCCTCTTCTCTGGGAAAGGGCAAATTAAATAATATTTCTGTGAGGAAACAGTTATTGTTTTTTATTTTAAGGTGTGAAGGTCATTGATGTTTCAACAGATGACTACCTAGCAGTCAACGTTGAATAAATAACTTTCTCGTTCTATATGCAGAATGCCATGCTGGTGCCTCCTTGACTTCGGAGATTGTTTCAGAAGAGCTAGTTACATATAGTGTAGTCACAGGAAAATGTTAGATCTTAAACTTTGGAAGGACAGCAAAGAATTCCCCATGCTCCATCCAAGACACCTGGAAGTAGAGAATATACTTTCCGTTAGAGGAGCTTGTAGGCAGAAGAGGCCGGCAGAAGTAATCTGGGACTCTGAAAAGATCAGAGGGCCAAAGTTAGGAGAGAAGCGGCATCATGCGGCATAGGCTGTTGTACTCGAGTCAAGAAAGTAAGTTTCCCTTAGAGATGAGGGATTGTGGAGAAAACACTGCAGTGTTTCTCTTAGCAAAACCGCAAACCTTGAGCAGGCTGGAAGTCTGTGCTAGAGATAAGGGGACATGAACACAAGAAACAGTCAGATATTGAAGCCAAGACTAGGCTACCCAACAGAGTCTCTAGTCCCAATTAGAGCCAACTTTTGGGGAAATCAAAGATCCAAACATCCATATTCTTGGCACCTTGAGCTCACCTCAGTTGAACCTTACGAGAAGCTTTTGGAAGGCATCTAACATAAGGACCTCGAGCAGCGTCCAAGAGAGCCAAGGAACTACAAGAAAGATGAAGGTCAGATTAGTCACCAGGGTTAAGAAGATAAGGTTTGAAAATTAAGAAGTCAGTGCCGCTTTGAAGGTAAAGAAAACACCAGAAAGTCCACTGGATTAGATCATGAGTTAGCCCGTGAGTGTCAGCTCTGCCCAGCTGTTATATAGTAATATTCTCAGAGCTGAAACCTTTTATCCTGGAGGGGATCTCCACAAGACTCGGAAGCTTTAAATATGATGGCTCAGTGGATAACATTGATTGCTTTGTAAGCATGGAGACCTGATATCTAATGCCTAGTCCCCGTGTAGAAAGATAGTCATAGATGTGTGTGCTTAGAACCTTAGCACTGGATATCAAATACAGACTGTAGCACAACTTTTAATTGGTCTTTATAATAATAGTCTGGAGTGAATATTAGGGGGTGAAAGCTGAAAGATCAGAGAAGCAGAACAGTCAGTCACTAGTTCTTACTTCTACAAAATTCTCAGACAGAATGGGGTATCCCGTCTCAGTCTTCAGTCTGAATGCTGTTTCTACAAAACCTCAAACTGAATCCTGAGTTCCTGTCTTATCCTGCCTTATATTCCTCTCATCTCCACCTCCCTAGTACTGAAACTAAAGGTGTGAGACACCACTGCCTGGCTTCTGTGGCTAACTAGTGTGACTAGCTCTGCACTCTGATCTTCAGGCAAGCTTTATTTCTTTAAATCACAAGCATAATATCACCACACAGACAGGTCCAAAGAGTAGTTGGTCAGTTAAACTAGCTGACATAGAGTTCTCTAGTTCAGTGAAAGACCCTGTCTCGAGGGAACATGGTGAAGAACACAGAGAAAGAAATCAGATACACTACTCGAACCTATGCATGCGTGTGTTCTCACCCCCATGCTGTCACACCCAGTACCTGCAGCACATGTACATGTGCCATATGTACACAGGCATAGCATTCACATAAAACCTATATACCTTATACCGAATGCTTTTAACTGTCTCTAGATGACTTGTAACACTAAGGTCATGTAAATTCTGTGTAGAAGCTGTACTACTCTGTTGTTTAGGGAAAATGACAAGAAAAGTATCTGTACATATTCAGTGTAGACATAATTTTATTTTTTGAATATTTTCAATCTATGTTTGGTTGACTCTGAGGACATGGAAGCTGCTAAGGCCAAGGGCCAATTCTGCTTTGATGTTAAGATAAAAAGAAAGGTGAGGGGATGCTGAAAGCTATGTGTTAAGCAAAAACACAAGCATGATTAAACAAGGAGGCAGATAAATGATAGATGTCCGGTTAGATTTAAATGTTGGACAAATAACAAGTAAGTTTTAGCCTCAATATTTCATATCAAATATGTAAGAAAACTATGTATTTGTTGGTTTCTTAAACGTCTAAGGAAGCAACATTTTCTGTATTTTATCTGTTGAATCTGGTAACCAGCTCAGAGTTTTTGTAAGATTGAAGTTTATACATCATTGACCAGGGTCTGTCATGTTGAAACCACTTGCTTCAAAGAAGTCTAGGAAAGTATAGTCTGACTTAGGTCAGACATTTGACACCTAGAGAGTTGGTGTTTTCCTCTGGGACTGATGGCTTCCAACAGAGTTGAGTTCAGATAAGCCTAACCATCAGGCATAGATAATATCAGTGTATGAGACCATCAACCTGTGACATTAGACTAAGGAGCTGAGTTCAGTTAGCATAGCCAACAACTGGCTACCTAGAATATGCACTGCCTGGCTTTAACTCATTTGCTTATATCTTTAGCAGGCTCCCTAACCCATAGAATAATTTCTTATCCATATGTGAAAGCAGAACAGAGACCCAGTGAGCACATACTCAGAAAGACAACAGGAGTCAGTCCAACTGCCCTCTCACACCATGAACACGCTCAGGGTGCTGGTCCTTCCTGGAAGTTTGCTCTTCCTTTGCTTAATGCTATGGGTTGGGCCACTGGAAGTTGCTTGTTTCTTGCTTCCAAGTATCCTCATAGGTGACGAGCCAGAGATTGACGGGATGTTCTTGTGGGGATCATTTTGAAGAGTATGTCTTTCGACGTAGCTTGGGGAAGCTAAAGAAGCTTCTGTGCACTCCAGACGTGCTTCACTTTCTCCCCCCTCAAAAGAAAACTCAGTGTAGACATTATTAAAGCACATCAAAGCTCTGCAACCTGCTGAAACATCCCAGAATTATAGACAGCCTCTTGTTTTCCACCACAGGAGCCCAGGGCTCACAGCTCTCATGTGATTCCATTCAATTTTCTTTATCTGCTTTGAGGCATTGCAAAATTATTGCTGTTTTTTTTAAAATCTCTTTTGTATCTCTTGTCTCTTCCTCTAACGTACATTTCCTTTCTTTATAGCTATTACCAACAAAGAGGCACAGAGACTAATATCATCAAAGAAGTCTGGAGGTCAGAGGTTACCGCTGCATCGCAGGTGCCTCGCACAGAGTTGTTTTAGCTAAGGCAGATACCAGGTGGAAGAGCAACCTAAGGAAGAGGTGCTAAGCTTGTCTGGAGAAACACAGATGGAATTCGAGATTCCATAAGGAACCAAACTATGCAACTAGAAGACATACGTGTTCTTAAATAACACTTTACTGTTTGTCTTTGGAAAATGTAGGACCAGACAGAGTATCACTGTTACATTATTCTGGATAATTTAGCCAGAATGACTTTAGGAGGGAAGGCCAAACTTAGGTTGTGAAAAAACAAAAACAAACCCTGACTTCCTCACATACCCCATCAGAAGAAAGTCTATTGACTTCCTGATGATACCAGGAAAAGCTCAATAAGAAAGCCAATTCTGCAGATACCATTAACATCAAAATAAAGAACATGACTTCCGGTGCATGTTAATAAAGGCTTCCTGGGGATCTGTTAGACAGACAAAAGAGAAATGGGCCTCAGTCACCTTCCTTGGAACACTTTCTAGAAACTTCCATATCTAGGTCACATTTAATTTATAGGTGAAATTTACCAGTATTTAATTTTGTATGCTGTGTAGGTTGGTACCTCAAAAGGGGGTGGGGTTTTAGCTCAATTGTTGGAGTGACTAATTTACGTGCGTGAGGTGCTGGGTTCTATCTCCAACACTACATAAACTAGACCTGGCAGTACATTTTTGTTATCCTAGCACTTGTTAGGTAGAGTCAAGTGGATCAAAAATTCAAGGTCATGCTTATCTATATTTCAAACTGAGGCCAGTCTGGGATACATGAAATCTGTCTTAAAACAAAAGAAAAAGACAAAAGTGAAGAGAGAAGACAATACGGGGCATGTTCTGCTTTTGGGTCATGACTCTTCCATTCTAGAGCAATAACCAGAAGAAGACTTCTCTGGGTGAGAAAGTCTCTGGTTTTCTACCCAGTCCATACCTATTCCTGTGCAATGAAACAGGAAAGAGACTAACTGCATACACCGTGCTCCTGAGACATGGCTGAATGGAAAAAAGCACCCTGAATGCTTTCAGATCCAAAACAAGAACACAGCTTTTCAGCAGTTGTAAGGTCAACTTTGATTAAGCGATGCCTAGGAAAAAAGAAGACTCATACTTTGTTATTTGAGATCAAATGTTTTTGCCTTCCTTCAGTGTCTTCTTGTTCTGTCTCCTCAGCAAATAAGCCAATGTTTGGAAGAGAAAGAGATTTATAAACAATCCATCTTTCTATTTGGATACATGAGCATGCAAAGGAAAGGTTTTGGTCTTCCACAAAAGAAAAAAAAATCCTGCACTGAAAACGCATACAAATGATTACAGCTGTCTCTATCATAACTTAGAGAAAATGCAGATGGCATAACATAATACTCACAAATGGCTAATAGAATTTCAATAGCTACAAGAAAGAAGAGGAAACAAAGGCACTACATCTACTGGGGATATGGAAAGTGAACCGGTCTCAGGAAGCATTTGAAGCAGAGTATCCATGATTTTCCTGTGCTAAGAAGCACACTCCCTGGTGCATTGATTTATGTGAGGATTAGGCAGCAATCATAGTCTCCAAAGTAGCCTGGAAGGCATGTGCATAAAGTATGATATTTTCAATATGCAAATGCCATGTATGATGAATGAAAGGCTCCCGAATGTCTCGAGGACACCCAGATGCTAACTGGCCACTGCTACCATGCTGCCAATGAAAAAGAACTTGGAGCTTAGAATTTTTTATAGTTAATTGATTTTTTTAATAACATAGTATTGAGTCTAAATACCACCCACTAATGCATAAGTCATTCTACCAATGTTAGCTTTGTGCAATTTTAAGTGTTTCCTCAGGATAGCAACAGTCAGAGATGAGGATGCACAGCCTACCTCTGAACACACAACACACAAAGGCAAAGTCACAGGGCACTTGAAGGTTAGACACTATTAGGCTAAAGTTCAAATATATGAGTCTAGGGACTATACTGCAGGGGAGACAGTGGAGGGTATACCTGTGTCTTCATCTAAAATTGTGGTTAAGTGAGACAGATAGAAGGTTCTTAAGAGAAACAAGGGCAATGAAGCCCTGAGGTTTCATAAAGAAGAGAGGTTGATGTGTAGAGGGTTGGATCTGAGAACTAAGGTGTTCTGGTAGATATCAAGTTACTGGTAAGGAAGATGGAAAGTGTTCTAAGCAAAATTCTAGGATGAGGAATCATCCATTTCAGGGCTGTGAGAGCAGTCTACAGAGAGAGGATCTTCCTCCTTTTCCTGCTGGAAGGGACTCTACAGCAGGTTTCCACTGTACAGTATAAGAGACTCCAATGAGATATGACAACTTGTGGCTTATGGGTTTGGTGCAGTGATGCGTAAGATATGGCTTTGTGAAGCAAAAGACAATTATTGCTCTCTGCTGGACTTAATCAGATGAGAAAACAACATTGTCTCATGTAAGAAAAAAAAGGAGCAAGGGATTTTGAGAAAGACCATTGATTTTCAATTTACACATATTTATATTTGAATTCTTGTTTCTTTGTTTGTAGTTGTATAACTGTTAGCCTCAGTTTACAGTCATCTGAAGTAGAATCAAACTCACCCACTCAAGGGTTATTGTGCAACTTCAGGGCAAGAATACAAGCTAAGTATCCAGCACACTGTGAATATTCACTAAAGGCAAATGGTTGCACACAATGCATAGTCAACAACACTCAGAATTTCATGGACCAGTTCTTCACTAGTGTGTCACAGGGTCAGGGTGCTGCAAAACCATGAAAGCAGCGGCAGAAGGACACACTTGCAATCTAGACTCAACAGAAACTTCCTTCAGCTGGATGCCAAATAGATAAAAGAGTATTTTCAGTCACAGAGGATCCTGAGTTGATGTTAATGGAGCTCAGATTTGTAACCCCCAAGCCTGACCCATGACATATTAAAGCTCTTAAGTTGAGAGAGTCTGAGAAGCTCACATAAGCAGAATGTTCTTGTTGACTTCTTTTCATTCTTCTCCCCCAAGTCATGGCATGTAAGCTAGAAGAATTCCTAATCTTCTCCAGTGGTGTGTCACAAGCCCCTTCTACTGAGAAAGATGCTTTTATCTTCCTGGAGGAAAGAGGTATCCTTTCTCTGCACACTAGATGTCCAGAGATTAATCTGAGTGGACCTTGATGAGTGTATGATGTCATCCTCTTCCTCCAGTCATTTTTCTCCACCACTGAGCATTTCTCAGCAAAGCCACAAGAATATTCAAGTGGAACTTGTCTCTTCCGGTTTTCATTTCCTTCTGAATGCTGTTGTATCCTGTAAGACCTATACTAACTAAATTTACATGTTCCTTGCCTGTTAAATTGCTTTTGCAAGTTTTCCTTTTGACCTAGGCAAGATCTCTAAGAGGACTGAGGAATAGAACCCATGAGCAGGCACTTTTCTCCAAGGTCAGGCTGCTACAAGCGTATCAAAGAATGGCACGTGAATTGCCAATAGAATGCACTGCAACCAAAATCATAGCTGCAGTAGAGGACATGTGCTCCCGGGACAGAAATGCTCAGTGTGAAGAGCCGTTACTACAAATAAGTCTCAGCCATCCAGAAAGATTTGGCTTTGAGAATGATGGTCCCTTCTTAAGAAATTGTGGAGGCCTATGTCCCAGTTCTAAGAGCTAATCCTGGTCCAGAGTGGACAGCTGCCAGTCCTGGCACAAGAGCCAACTGACTGTGCAGCATCAGCCACTGAGTGGCATGGGGAACAAGCAGAAGTGACAGGCTCCTGGACACCAGTAGCTCTTGCTTAAACAAGAACAAAGTGAAGTCCTTGGCATATTCTTGTGGTGCTGTGCAGCTATCTGGGAAGGCCATGGAGACAGACCCAGTCGTACTAAAGATGTCTTTGAAGAGTATATTCCCATGGATCCACAGATTTATGCAAATGTGTCAGTAGAAATCTGGGTAATATGTATTCTCTGAATGTATGAGCGTCAGTGTTGGTACCACCAACAATGCCTAAGGCTATCCTGTAACCCAGAAACATTTGTTGTTGTTTGCCATTTAATACAATGGCTGTTATTAGCTGGACTGGCAGAAATTATAAGAAGAAAAGTATATTCTCTGACCGAACTGTCACAGGAGAGTTAAACTAAGGAACCCGCCTTCTGCGGTGGTGCTCACATTTTCCTCATGAGCTGACTCAACCCTCTTGACTGATAATGATGCCAACTGAAGACTGCTTTCTTTTATCCTCCCAAATGATTCATTCAATCAACCACAAATTTGATTAACTTTTGATTCTTTTTAACTGAATTAACTACATTTGCATAACGATGATGTAACTGTGTGCAGAGTCTTCCTGGCTGCGGTGAGCGCAGGAATGTGTATACCTCTATAGAAAAGGAGAAGAACAGATTGAGATTCTGGCAGACACTGGGATTTGTTATTATTTTTTAACTTTTTAAATGAAAAAAATAAAATAGATGCATAACCACAAAAACATTTTCTGGAAAATGATATACGTAGTAGAGTGTTCTCTTTGAGTAACCTTTGGAGACCAATTTAAATGTAATGTGGGCTCATGGGACAGCTCTGTGGATGCCACACCAAGCAGACAGACTTAAGAAGCTCCGGCTTAGTTGGCATAGGGTAGGTATTAACCTCTCGTGTACTTTATTCCATTTACTTTCTTACTGCTGTGGCTCCAAAATGGGTCCCTTTTTCAGATGCCATTTTTCTTAGTTAAAACATTTTTTTGGTTGGTTTAGGAAATAACAGGCTTCATCTGAAACTTACATACACACACAGCATGTATGCAAATAATAGTCTCCCTCCCGACTTCGCTGCCTTCTCTCCATGCTTGTGGTCCCCGCAACTCCAAGTAAGTCACTCTCCTGCTTCAGGCCAAGTGTGCTTGTATATGTATGAGCATATGTGTATATATTTGTATGTTTACCTGCATAGATTGAGTTAAAGTACACAATGTTTTGTATTTCTTACAGCTTTACCACCCTCATGTTGGCATCTATGTTTTTAATAAGCTCCCAAGGTGATTTATGATGCAGGAAAGTAGAGAGTCTCACACAAAGCCCAATCACAATCCATAGATATCCATCAGTATAGATGTGTGGCTAGATAGATGACAAAGATAGACAGATAGATGATAGATATGAATATTATAGAGCTTTAGCTACATATATGCATTAGAAAATTACAAATGACAGCAAGGCCTCACAATTCTACACTCCTACATCCATCAGCCTCGCTCAATGTTCTGGGAGATTCACTACCAGACCAACTTCCTCTGTTTCATCGATTATTGCAATTTTATAAACACATTTGCAGTTCCATGATTACTATCTATGAGATTTTAGATGGAACTTTAAGGTGGCATTTTCTAGGTTCTTATGCCATTGGTCCTCCTGCAAGCCAGAAGTATCTCTCTCCAAAATGACAGGTAACAAGGCACCTTCCTCTGAAGTTCAGCACTGGATGCCCGTCTTTGTATTAATTTCAGCTGGTCTCTTGTCGAGGGTCATACCATTATTAAGGAGGCTTGAATGAACATCAAGCAGCAGTATGAGTGTGGGGTGGAGACAGCAGCTTGGCAGTATCCCTAGCTTCCACCATGTCCTGTTTATATACAGGGAAACAGTGAAGCATTGCTTAGAACCCCACGCCTCCCAAGAGCTCATGAATCTCTCCCTTTCACTTACACCGCAGGGATATTAAACACATTATTCTGCTTTGATTGAACACCAGTAAAATTAAATCCCATCTTTCCATCTGCAGCGCGATGCCGGGACCATTGCCTTACGGAACAGGGAGAGTGACAGTGGAGGGGGGCCAGGTTCGACCGAATACCCAGGCACGGTAACTTTCTCATGGATTCTTTTTCTCTTTCCTTGGCACAGACCTCAACATCTGCTCCATCTTCACCTCCCGGAAACCCTGACAGGTGTAGTCATCTTTAAAACGCCACTAGGAAGGCAACATATGGGCGGTTGACAGTGAGTAAAAGGGAGGGCCACGGCCAGTGGGTGCAGGGCTCTGCCTCTGATCTCTCAGCCTTGTGAGCGTTTGTTAAGCAAGCTTCACTTGCTACTGGCCTCTTCCATCTCTCGCCGTCCCATTGACATGCCTGGCACAGAATTCTGATTTCACTCTTCCCTTTCCCAGCTGTTTCGCACCGTTTAGCCTCCTCCCTGTGCCTTGTCCCCCAGGGAGAGGAAAGTTAAATGATGTTAATCTGCCAAATATTTCTGATCATTAGGAAACCATCAAAATCAACATAACCATCAGAGGAAATTAATTGCCAAGAAGAGACTGGGTTAGAGAGGATCATAAGGGTAGGGGAGGAAGAAAGCAGAGGGTGCTTCGTTTCTCCTGTGTGACCGAGAGCAGGTTGCTCGCGGCTGGAGGACGCTATAACAGGAGCAGCTCCGCTCTCCCCACACTTAATGAGGAGAATAGCCCCAGAATATCAAGAGGAGGCTTGATGAAGACCAGCAAGGGATTCACTTGGTTTTGTCTCTCTCTCTCTCTCTCTTTCCCCATCCTCTGGGGAGATTTTTGGTTATTTTTTAATTCCAGTTCAAAATAGAGGTTGAGGAGGAAAGAAGCCCCCGCAGGCCTCCTGCAGGAGAAACCATTAATAATTAATACCCAATAATAATCAAATCCATGGGAGACTCGTTACAAGGGAAGTCTTGACAGACCAGCGACGGATGCCAGGGCTTTATGTCTTCTTCAGCATGCAGGGCCGGCGCAGTGGGGATTTGAGCGCGCTTTCGCGGTGACAACGAAAGGATAAATAGCAGGTTTGCTCACGGAAGAGGCTGATTCATCCCTGTAGGGTTTTTTTCATTTTAGGTTTATGGCTTAGTGGGGAATTTCTCTTTAATTGGGATTGTAACATAACGATGGAACCTGTCAACATTTACAAGAGAGATGGGAGGGTGATTCCTCCTAACTTGTTTGTTGTTGTTATTACAACAGTGGCTCCTTTAGGATGCTCTGTGTAAAAGAAGCTGCAATTCAGTTGATCTGAGACAAAGAAAACCAGGGTGGGAGAAAGGAGCCTACAGCCACACCATCAACCATAGGACCGACCTGGAGCTAGTGAGAGCTTGCAGCTCAGGTTCCTGAGTGTTTGGGAAAGGCCACTCCTAGTCTCTGAAGAGCCTTAGCCTGGGCACTGTCTCATTTAACCTTCCCTTGAGGTTAGTGTTTCTGCCCCATTTCATAGATGAGGAAACAAGAGAAGTCAGGCAGTTCTTCCCAAGGTCCTTAATAAAGGACAGGATTGGAATTCCACCCCTAGGAGAGCTGCCTGGGAAGCCAGATCTGACTTGCTTTTCCTTTCTTTTTTCTTTCTCTAAAGACACCTATGACCCTTCTCATGGCTATCAGACTATGAAGACAATGGACCCCTCAGGAACTGGAATTTCCCAGAAGCTTGGAGAAGGTAGAGGCTAAAGGCTGGTGCCAGTCAGCGGAGGACCTTTCTCCCAGAAGGAAATTTCACAGTTTTGACAGCTTTTACACCACCTCATGGAAGAGAACAGCCTGGGCAGTGATGATGAGTACAACCATATCTTGCCTCTTTTACTTCCTGTCAGGACCCCAAAGATTGACTTTGGAGAGATGTCACTGTACCTCTTGGTTGCTCTTCTCAACACAGCAAGTATGTTGACTAATTAGCCTACCAAGGTGAGGATAGGAGGTAAACCTGTCCTGACTGCCCAACAACCCTGGTAACAAAATGACCAGAACTTCTTCATACAACAGTCCCAGGAAGAAAACAACTGGGGTCACGATGGGAACCACATTCTGCCCATATGTTCATCTAGAGAATGTAAGGCACTGGGGGAAATCAGGATAGAGAAACTAGGCAGGTTCAAGGAGTCCAGAGCAACCATTTCTAACCATGCCAGTTCAACCCTCTGCTCACTGCAAGCTGACCTCCTCCCAGGCCAGGCCTGTAATGGGCACTCAAAGGGCCTCTTCCTTCAATTCCAAATTTTGTATTTGCAGTTTATAAAACATTTGAACTGAACAAAGGATGTTGGAAATAACACAAGAAACTCAATAAATGTGGCACCAAAATTTATCAGGTGTAACATTTAAATATTAACACATTTGTTCCTTATCTCTTATTTTCAAAGAAATCTGAAGTAATATCAGTATCTAATGACAAACACACACACACACACGCACACACCACACACACACACACATACACACACACTCATATGCACACATACACACATGCACATATACACACATGCAACCACACTCACACACACAATCATGCACAATTTCCTTCCCCTTCCCCTTTTAAACCTAAAGCTGTGTTATTAGCCTATTTGGGGAATTTTTGCTACATACCCATGTTTCTATAATCAACATATGTTATTGTTTTTGTATTTACTGCCTACAGATTTTATTTGTATATGCAGCTTGTAGGTAACCTGTGTGTATTTGTAAGCAATTTACTTTCCTTCATAGACCATTTTTGGGTTAATTCAGGTCACTAGAGACACATTTATTTTATTATCTGCCAGGAATTCTATTGTATGATGAAACCAGAGTGCAGTTATTTCATTGTATTGCTGATATTTAAGTTCATTTCAATTTTGCTGTCAAAAACAATCCTGGAGTAAGCATTAATGCACAATCTAGGTAGTATATGTGCAAGACACCCTGTGGAGGGCGGCCCTAGGCTACCAGGAATTGCTGTCCTTGGTTCTATGGAGAATACCAAACTGCCTTCCAAACTGCCAATTCGTACTCACTAGCACAGACTGGTAATTCTCATCTCCCGGAGCCGTGGTTTTAATTTGCACTTTCTGCTTCTCATTAGATTTCTTTAATGCAAACAGCATTAAACGTCCTTTAATGCTTGTTATTCATAGTTCTGTATTTACCCAGTTCAAATATGACTTTTATTTCCTAGTGAAATATTTTTTATTCTAGAAAATGTGTGTCCTAGTCGATATTTTTATATACAAGCAGTTTTATTTTCTTTATAGTATTTTTAGTTGTGTATAATGAAGTTTTAACTTTAATGAAGTCTAATTGGACTATTTATTCCTTCACAGTTTGTTTTATGTTACCCTCTTCCTCTACTGCAAATTTATGATGTTTTTTGTATTTGCTTTTAAAATGAATTTTGACATTGGTATCTAAGTTTTAAGTGTACGTGGACTTGAGTTTTTATGAATGATGTGGCTCGGGTAGCATTTGATTTCTTTTACCCCATGAGATCAACAGTCCTGGATCATCTATTGTTTCTGCTGGTTCCACCGGCTTAAAATGTTGCCTGTCACAGGCACTGGCCAGCTGGTTTTGAAGTACTTCTGACCACCCTTTGGGTATGACCTCATTGTGCTCTCCAGTGTGTACTGATGACCTCACTGTTTCTCATTCTATACTGATGGCTTCGTTGTTTGTTTCTATGTGTACTGATGGTCTCACTGTTTTCCAGTGTGTACTGATGACCACACTGTTTCCAAGTGTGTACTGATGAACACTTGCAAAGGCTTTGCTTTGCCAAACTAGTCTTAAAATTTTACTTGATCAACTTCCAAAAGCTTCTTTTATCATCAAGTTATCTCAAAAAAAACTTTTTTTGGAAACCGGAGAGTTCTGATCTTCATATAGCAGCTTGTTTATTACATCTTTGCTAATTGTTAAAGTTTTCTTCAGATACTTTACTGAATTTTGAAAGATTAGTTTCTTTACCATGTTCTTTAATGAGCCTTGTACAATTTTTATTTTCAGTTAGCTTATGATACTTAAGGGCATTTTCTTTCTAATTTGAGGTTTGACTTGCCTTGGTCAGAGCCTCCACCTCAAGAGTGCGACACTGAGTGTACAATGTATAAAATGCTTTCCTCACCAAGCTCCTCCTCTCCTGATCCCAAGCCAAGAAACTGCCCACCTGATTCTGAAACTGTTATGCTATAGCTTTTCTAGAGCTTCATATGAATAATATCAGGCATATACAAAATCACATAAAATAAGTTTTAGCTGTTTCATTTCCAGCTAAATTAAATGGTTAACATTCTCCTCTCATGGCTCTGCTTTAAGGACTAAGGCAAAGGCATGATCACTTTCAGGAACTAGCATACTTCCTAACTGCATTCAAAACACTAATAGGTACACCCATAGATAAGTTTAGTTCACTACCCTCTCCAAAAAAGCATCTCTTTGCAACATGCAAAGACTCTTACCGAAACCACAATCAGCTAGAGAAAACAAACTTCATATGGTGCCCAGCCCCTGTGGATCCCCTATGATACAACTCCTACACCTAAGGCTTAGGAAACATCCAAAAGGAGAAGGTAGAAAGATTGTGAGAGCCAGAGGACCAGGAAATCTGCTGTGAGAGTGTGTCTACTAGAAATGACAGAGAAGCCTCACACACCATACTTCAATAATATGGCTTCCTAAATAAGATCCAAACAAAAACAATGCAAATAGACATGCTAACACGGAAGAGAGAAAACTCACGGGGCCTACTCATAAATAAAGAACTATAAACTACGAAGGGATGCTGAGATCAGGTGGCAGGAGTAGTCTTCCTCCAGGAATGAGCCCCCAATTGGTTATCCAGTATCAACTGGTCAGTCCTGAAATTACTTACATGCAAGCAACACTGAATGGACTCAGAAGGTTGAATTTACATTTCTATGCATATATGTGTATGTAACAATAATTTTTAAGAAGAGAAAGTCAGGGATTTTTATAAGAAATGGGATCATGGGAAGAATTGACGAAAGGAAAAGGAATAGAGGAAACTTATATAATTATACTTTAATTAAAATGAGCAATATTGAAGCAAAAAGAGTGGAAGAATGAGGAGGAAAAAAGCAACCTTGGGGAAAGGTATGCAGCACTTTAGTGTGAAGTTGGTGGAAGTTTTGGTGAGATTTATTCATTCTTCTTAACTTGGTGAAAACTTTTATGATGATTTTATATTCAAGCTAACAGATGCAATGTATTCATCTATTTAAATAGTTATGTTACTTTCTCTTTTATTTTGTTATTAGGCTAAAACAATGATTTCCTTTTGAGTTTTAAAAATCTCAACTGAAAGGTCTTAGGTTGTCAGTTCAGGAGGAATTGTTAGGGGAAATAAATTCATTAGAAGAATTATTAACACAGTGGGCAGACATAGAGCAGCATGGTGGGGGTTCTGGAGAAAGGAATCAGAACTCTTTGTCTTATAACTCTGAGTAAGTGAGTGGTTTTATGACAGGAACCTTCAGACAGACTCTCTGAGTCTCAAGCAATAAGACAGGAAGGGTGCCGGGAGTAAGATGTGTGGTCATCAATAATCCTTTGATGCAAACTCACTTCCACAGTTGAGAAATCCTTGTACCAAGACAGAGGTTCACAGACAGTGGCCCCAGTAGGATTTCTGACAGTATCTGTAAGAGGAGAAGGGCCACTGTAGGTACCGTGGTCTGTGGCCTGAGCAGGAATCTGGTCTGTATTTTAACAATACATCCAACCAACATTAAACCATTCCATCCATCTAATATTATGACAAACCAAAATCCTTGGCATCAGATTTATCAGTCATGAGGCATTATCCTTTTTGGATATTGTTAGATTCAGTGACTAAATTTTACGAATGCCGGTATTTATCTGGGCACAATAGAAGATGACAGTTATCTGAACACTTGAGAGGTTGAGGCAGGATGATAAAAGACCACTCTGGACTGTGTAGTTATATCCTGCCCCCACAACTGTCTTAACCTGTGTCCATACACAGTGGAGTATCAGTATTAATATTTCTCACTGTGTTGTCTTTGTCTGATTTTTGTTGCACAGTACTATAGAGAAATACATTGGGAAGGACTCCTTTACTGTACAAAAGTTAAATTTTTATATTGATAGCATTTCTACCTTACATGTTTGATAGAATTATAGGTGAATCCACTTAAAATGGTAGTTTTTCCATTAACTACCATTAGTTAAAATTAAACTATGATATCAATGAATACACACACACACACACACACACACACACATGTAGTAAGAGACTACTTGTTAGTTCCTGGCTGCTTAGCCCTGAAATAGCCACACAGAAACATTATTGTTTGCAATACTGTTTAGACAATAGCTTAAGCATATTTCTGGCTAACTTGTATCTTAAATTAACCCATCTCCATTAATCTGTGTACCACCATGTGGCTGTGGCTTACCAGGTAAAGTTCTGGGCATCTGTCTCCGGTGGGGCTACATGGCTTCTCCCTGACCCCACCTCTTTCAGCATTCAGTTTAGCTTTCCCCACCTACTTCTATTCTGCCCTGCCATAGGCTCAAAGCAGTTCTTTATTATTAGTGGTAACCACACCATACAGAGGGAAATCCCACATCACATATATACAAGTATGTATACATACACATGTAAATATACATATATATACATATAAACATTGATAATTATATAAAACATCACTACCAATGTATGTATTATACACTGTATATTATTTCATATATATTATTAATCTGATACAATATTACCTCCTGAGTCGATCTTGGTGATACTTATCAAGCTCTATGCATATTGATTTATTATATTTAGCTTACATAAAGTTGATCATTGTATTTTCTTAATACCTATGGAATTTGTAGTAATGTCTCTCTTTCATTCCAATTTTGGTAATCTCATTTAAGTCATGATGGGGACAATATTGTTTATATTTTCATATATCTACTGACTGTTTGTAATAAATTTCCAAATGGAAATGTAAGTTTATCTAGCATTATACAATTTTCTTACTTTTATATCTTGTTATTAATGCAAATTTCTTTAAAACTATCATGCTGTTTCCATGAATTAGCCTGTTAGTCATTATTGAATGTTCCCTGCTTACTTGGTAATGATAAAAAAAATTCAAAATGGCCTTAAATATCTGTGTTTGGTATCTATAGATTCCCAAGAACTTGGGTTGAAAGTGATTTTTTTAAAAAGTAGCATCTGTTCTGAACATAAACTGTTTTTTTCTCTATTCCCTCAACAATGCAGTGTGATAACTTTTTGTATAGCATCTATATTTGTTCGGTCTTATCAGTAATCCAACGTGATGGAAAGCTTGTAAAAAAAGGAGGGGGAATAAATTATATGCAAATGCTGTGTCATTTTATTTGAGAGGCTGAGTCTATGTGAGTTCTGCAGAATCCCCACAGATTCAAGATGCAGCTGTGTCCTTGTTATTAAGGCCACTTTCTGGTAACACCTTAAGCTTCTTTTGTTGAATGTCTTCAAAAAATAGCTGTGACTCTCTCTCTCTCTCTCTCTCTCTCTCTCTCTCTCTCTCTCTCTCTGTGTGTGTGTGTGTGTGTGTGTGTGTGTACACCCAAAGTTAACACTGTCTTCCATGATCAATAGCCACTTCATTCTTTGAGGCAGTTTCTCAATTAAACCGAGAACTTGATTTGTGTTGACTGAGGTTTTCTGTCCTCCCTGGTCTCGCAGTGGTTCAGTCCCAAAGAAACACACAAAGGCTTACATTAATTATAAACTGGTTGGCCTATTAGCTCAGGCTTCTTATTAACTAATTCTTGTAACTTATATTAGCTCATAAATCTTGTCTGTGTTAGCCACATGGCTTGGTATCTTTTATCAATGAGGCATTCTCATCTTGCTTCTTCTGTGGCTGGGTCACGACTGCAGACTAACTCTTTCCTCTTCCCAGAATTTCCCTGTTCTCATTGCCCTGCCTCTACTTCCTGCCTGGCTACTGGCCAATCAGGGTTTTATTAACAATAATGCAAGTGACAGTATAAAAAAAAACCATTGTTCTTTTGCACTTCTCCCTACCCTTTTTTTAAAAAAAACCAAAAAACCCCCAAAATTCATAATCCAATATCCTTTGTTTAGCTTTTTGTCCAGACCATTATCCACAACAACCTGTAACCAACACTGTAAACAAAGATAAATATCCCTAATCCATTTTTGGGGAATGCGGTCCTAGTTTTCCAGGCTATTTCCTGCTGATCGGGGGTGCTAATAATCCTATGGGGACCTAAAGAAAATTTAGAATTATGGTCAAGTCCTGGCTGGAATATTTTGTAAGGCTTTATCATCTCAGCCATCAGTCTTGAGATTTCTCAGGGGGTCTTCTTTGATCAGGCTTTATTTTTCTTAATCCAGAATGAATCCACAGCCTCTCATTTCCTGTGGAAACAAAAGAAAAACTTCTTCTCCAAAGTAACATACCTTTTGATTTAAATTTTGAAGTAAAGAGATTTTCAAAATACATATGCTGGATTAATCCATAAGCATTTATAATCAACTGTTTTTTAGCAGCTTTTGCTCCTTCCAAAGCATTCATACAATTCAAAGACAACACGATAATGTACAGTATCCTGATTCTCTGTGTATTTCCCATCTTTACGTGGTTTTATTTTAAATTCAACTTTTTTATTTTTAATTTTTGACTTTTTGAGACTAGATTTTTCTGTGTATCTTAAACTGCCCTGGCACTCACTCTGCAAACTGGGTTTCCCTTGAGCTCACAGAGATCCACCTGCCTCGGCCTCCCTAGTGTTGAGATTAAAGGTGTGATCACCACACCCTGAACTCACAAACATTTGCCTGCCATTGCCTTCCAAGTGTTGAGATTAAAGGTGTGTGCCACCATACCCAACTACTTTTTTTTTTTTTATTTTAAGGACTATCATTTTTCTTTTCTCTGCCAAGCATATATATTTTTAAACACACCATAAACCATTTAGAGGTTTACTTCATCTGAATTTATCTTTACTATACATCTCTCTTTCTGACCACGTGGTCTTTAATTTGCTAAGCAATATGGCTAGGATTGAAGCCATGGCTTTGATGGCTGGATCCACCCCATTTCTTAGCTTTCTGAGAGTCTAACCTCATGGTGGAGGTACAGGCTGGAACCATGTTTATTACCCTAACTCTGTGGAATTTCAAGGTCTCTGTCACCCCCAAGAAGCATGCTATCAGCCATTCATCAACACTATTTAAGTGTTTTGTTGGGGAGCTTCTTAAAACAACTGGAAGGGTTTTGCGCTAAAGCTGAGTAGGAAGCCTCTCTTAAATGAAACACACTTGCCTCTGGCAAACAGAGCACGCCTGAGAAAATGCTACCAAGAAGCCATGCTTAACTCTGTTCTTTTAGTGTCTGGAATTCCTTCTCAAACTCTCTCAGGTTTTAAGTGGATTTAACTGTTCATGTTGGCACCATTTTGTTGACTGAGGTTTTCTGTACCCCTGGTCCCACAGTGGTTCAGTCCCAAAGAAACACACAGAGGTTTACATTAATTAAAAACTGGTTGTACTCCTCTCCCCCGCCTCCCTACCCGGAATTTATCCTTGTGACGCAGCTTTCCTTCCCACAATCCCTCGTGCCTGTCCTTTCCAGCTTGGGCCCGGCAGAATGGCTCCCGGAAAGAAGGGTGGCGAGAAGAAGAAGGGCCGTTCTGCCATCAACGAGGTGGTGACCCGAGAGTACAGCATCAACATTCACAAGCACATCCATGGCGTGGGCTTCAAGAAGCGTGCTCCTAGGGCACTCAAAGAAATCCGGAAATTTGCCATGAAGGAGATGGGGACTCCAGATGTATGGATTGATACCAGGCTCAATAAAGCCGTCTGGGCCAAAGGAATAAGGAATGTTCCATACCGTATCTGGGTACGTTTGTCCAGAAAACGTAATGAGGATGAGGACTCGCCAAACAAACTCTACACATTGGTAACTTATGTGCCTGTTACCACATTCAAAAATCTACAGATGGTCAATGTGGATGAGAACTCACCTACTGAATCTCAAATAAAGTTGGAGAGTTGCCTTCAAAAAAAAAAAACTGGTTGTCCTATTAGCTCAGGCTTCTTATTAACTAATTCTTATAACTTGTATTATAGCCCATAATTCTTGTCTGTGTTAGCTACATGGCTTGGTTCTTTTATCAAGGAGGTAGTCTTGTCTTGCTTCTTCTGCGGCTGGGTCACGAGTGCAAACTGACTTCTTCCTTTTCCCAGAATTCTCCTGTTCTAGCCACCTTGTCTCTACTTCCTGCCTGGTTGCCCTGCCTCTACTTCCTGCCTGGCTACTGGCCAATCAGGGTTTTATTAAAAATAATGTAAATGACAGGATAAAAAAACATTGTCCTACAAATTTGTCCTAGTCTTGCTAGCCAGCTTGCTTCACCACCAAACATTTAAATCCTTTCTCTTTGTCTTCTGAGTGCTGGGATTAGAGGCAGACCTTCATGCCCAGTCAGCATTAGCATGGTTCTAAGAAAGAGATCTAAAATCAGTTCTCCACACTTAGACAGCAAGTATTTTCATTCAGTCACCCACCCAGACCTTTCATTTACTGTTTGGTATTCCATTGAGGCCCAGTACAAAGCACTCACTCTGGTCCCTGGTCATTCTGAATTTGAAAGCTGAGTCCAAAGTCACTTTCAGCACTTAGACATTTTCTAGCTATGCTTGTGAGTAAGCAATTTGCTTCTCTGTGCTTTGACTTCCTCATCTGTTAAAAGCCATTAATAATGAGGCAGGATACAAGGCAGGGAGAATTAAGGGAACATGAGAAGGAAAGAGGCCTCTTACACCAGGATCTAGTTTATATTTCCAACTGACTGGTGGGAGAAAGCCTTTAACATAACTGACAAAATCAAGGTTACTGACAGAAACACTCTTCCTTTTTTTCAAGAGACATCTCAAACATGGTGGTGAAGAACAAACGAACTGAGCTTGCTTATGACCAGAGCACGTATGACTTCATCACCCTCTCTCTACACCTGAACAGTGAATCTCCTGGTGAGGCCACATCACACTTCATTTACAAAGGGAAACTCTTGTAGCTATGAGAAATAAGTAAATCAACTTGTATTTTACTTCTTTCTAACTCTTCACTTTTACAACTTGATTATTCTTTGAATGTGGTTGTAAATTATATCCCTTATGCACTGTAACTCCAAGAGCCACACTATGACAGAGTAGCCATTATCAGGCTATGGAAAGGGTGGCCTCCCTCTTGAGAAGTCTACACCATCACAATTACATACTCCAATTCTTCACCATACAGAAGAGCTCTCTTTATCCATATGCACTTAAACCTAAGGCAAGTACTGTCTCCCAAATCTGTATCACAAACTCACTAATTCTGCCACAAATTCTTTTTGGCAGGGTTGTCAAGGACCTGGCTTTCCAGAAGGTGGGGTAGAATAATATTACCCATATTGTAAATGCACAGTTGGTGTGCACTACGTTTCCAGGCACAGAACTGAGCACACTGAGTAGAGTGGGAATGAATAATTTTAGAGGTATCTTTATACTTTGTTTATTATCTTAATTACTTCTCTTTATTGGTGATAAAATACCATGGCCAAGGTAACTTGTTAGAGAAAGCTTCAGAAGGTTAGAACCCATGATGGTGGAGTGAAGGAAGAGATCTTAGATCTTGATCTACAGTCACAGGTGGCAGGGATGGGGGAACAGACATGGCATGAGCCTTTTGAAGCCTCAAAGCCAGCCTCTGATGAGACACCTCTTCCAACAAGGTCAAGCCTCCTAGTCCTTCACAAACAGTTCCACCAACTGGGACCAAGTATTCAAACACATGAGTCTATGGGGGCCATTCTCATTCAAACCACCACACTTTTTTCTACTCAGAAAAATCCCTTTTTAGTCCAAATCTTTAATTCTGTTATTCTCCACATCTAGAGTTATTTAAGGCCCATCTATAGACATAGCCTATGTATCTAAGACCAATCCTAGTCTTCAAGAAGAAAATCTTCATGGGTTCCTGGCTATGTCTAACCCATGTAATTTAAACAAACTAACAAGGTGCCTGCCTTTACTTCTGGTACTCACAACTCCTTCATTCTGAGCCGTTCCTCACCCCTCCTGAATTTTAAGGTGAACTCTGGTGGACTTTGGAATGGGTATAACCTCCCTGGGCTCCCTTATAATTAATGCTTGTAATTAGCAGACACACACTGCAGAGATTTGCTGCACAATAAGCCACATATGGACAGAACTGGACCAAAGCACATTCCCTCTGGTCTGGAGGCTTCCAGGATCTGGAAATCAGAGGCATACAAAGGGCTGTAAGAGGGCTAATAGGGCATGTAAGGACTGGGTGATTAATGGATCCAATGTCATCCTGGAAACTGTTATGTAAGGCTTCTTCTCAGTCCTGCATGTTGTAACCCAAATTTCTTGATGAGAGATGATCTTCATTACTTTATGTTTTGTTTGGGTGTCCCTCTTGGGAGATCTCTGAGGAGGGCAGAGTTTTGCTCCCCATTTCCTTCTATCTGTAGCTTTAGAGATAAATCTTTATCAGCAAGTTTGGCACTATATCACAGAGCTACACTCCCAAAGGAGTAAGGTGCCCTGAGGAGCTGTGCTGACAGCATTCCTGCATAATCGGTACTGAGGAAGGAGGAAGAGTTCACTTCCTCTTTCCATGAGTCTCTCTGGCTTTATTTCTCTGAATCAGTCAGGAAAGCAACCATGCAGAAGGTATTAAGTAAATCATGGGAATTCATTAAATATTTGCTGGATGGATGAATCTTTTATTCAAAATACTAATTATTATTAATAGTTTTAATAGTTCTGATTCACACTGGAGTTCCTGTGGACTCCTGTTCATTGGTTTGGCTAATGAATGGGATGAGGACAAATCCCACTCATCAAATGGATGTTAGAAAGTTCGGATATGGAAAAGAACCAGCTTTGCCCGATGCATTGCGCAAAACATTTTTTTTTTTTTTAAATACTTTACTGATGTTGCATCTTTGCTTCTTTCTAGCCTGGGTAGTTTAAAACTGATATAACAAGGTTAGAATATGGTAAGAAATGAAGGAAACCCTTAAGCCATAAGTTTGCCTGTCTATGTCTGAGTGATCAAAGTGACCAACTGTGTGATTTCACTCATCTAGTGGTTCATGGAGGACTGCATCTTGACTCCTAATTATTTGGGGTAAGGCTCCCATCCACCCTGAAGGCCATTCCTCTTCTCAAGGCTTGCAATTCCAGACTAACACGTCCATGATTTGAAAGCTAGAGAAACCCAAATCCAGGGTACAGATTAGGAAAGAACAAAAAGAAACAAGATAGATCTACTGGTTAATTTTCTCATTGCAACTGAATACCAGACAAGAAGCAATTTAGAGGGGAGAAAGGCTCTATTTCTGCTCAATGTCAATGGAAGCTTGCAGTGTGACTTATTACATTATCTCATATCAGGGGACAAAGAAAGGAACTGGGCTGGAACCAGCACCAGCAATAACCTATAAGCTCACCCCTAGTGACATACTCTCTGACCATTCATCCCTAACTCTTCAACTTCCCCAAACAGTGTCACCTATTAGGAACCAAGAGTTCAAACACAGGCACCTGGGGAATAGTTCACATTCAAATCCATAACAGTTGTTCTTGAAGACAGTAATTAGCCTCACAGCTTCTGAAGCCTCTTGTGACTTTGTGTAGTATTGAACTCTGCATCTTGTTTTGCCCACCAGCAAAAAGGGAATGGTTGACATTCGTGGCAATCTTTTAAAATGCATTTGAAGACCCCCCCCCAAAAAAAAAAACACTGCACTGCCTGCAAATATCAGAATCATACCAGAAATATCTGTGAGGAACCTGGATGTTCTTTCTTGTTGTGGGGATGTTTGGAAGCCAGAAAACTAGAAAACTAGTTCCATCTGAGAACTTGCTCTGCCACTGTCCCACCCCAACTTATCAATTAACAAGAAGGAAATCCAGCAGTTCACCTCTGCTCCCGACACACACACACACACACACACACACACACACACACACACACACACACCACGCCTGCGGCTTCCTGCAGTGACAGGAGGAGCTTGCATACACAAGAAAAGAGTAAGCACAGCATAGGTGCATGACCTTACGCAAAACACGCTAGGGTTAAGGATCTCCTTTCTAGGAAAGTAAGCCTGGACTAAATAACCAACAAACCTTCCTTGGCACTGAGTGTGCAAAGATGGGCCAGTGCTGTCCAATGGTATGGTCTACAGAGGTGGAAAGTTGTTATTCTATACTTCCAGGTGTGTTTCTTTCTGTGCACCACTTGTGGCTGTTTAGGCTTTGACACGTGATTCATGGGACAGGAAGACCTCTACCTTTACTCAATGTATGTTAGCTTAAATAGCTTCAGTCTATGTGTTATCTGCTTTTCTTGTTGCTGTTACCAGCACCTGGCAAGTAGCCACTTATGGGAAGAAGTATTTATTTCAGATCACAGTTTGAGGGGATACAGTCCATCATGGTGAGGAAGGCACACATGGGAAACGGCTTCATGGTGGTGGGAGCTTCCTCACATCTCAGAGAATGATGAATGTTAGTGCTCAGCTGAGTGTCTCTGGAGCTTCCTCACAGACACACTAAAAGGCTAAAAACATGGGTCATGAATGCCCTTTGTTTCTTAATCCAACCAAGTTGACCGTCAGCTCTAAACAAAGACTAGGGTTTATTCTATACTTCTGCCGTCTTCAGTCTCTAGTTGAGATTCTTTACCCTTGGCTTCTGTCCTTCAGACCCTGGCCAAGGTAGGAGCCTTGCCTCAGACACAGGTCTAGTTGATATTGCATCTTCTGCTGAGATAGAGTTCCTAAAGCCTGTTGTACTGGGATGGCTGCTTCTGCTCTCCCAACTGGTTTATCCAGTTATTTGCCGGAGCAGATCTCAGTGCTCTTCTTGCCTACAAGAATCCCAAATTCCATTTTGACCTTACACAAATGTTCCTCTCTTGCCTCCAAGGCTGGATTTTGTCTCTTTTCCTCCAGATAAGAACAGGAACCCCACCACTACCACCACGAAGATCAAGCTACAGTCTTCTCAAGATTGACTCTTACTGAGCATCCTGGGGAGACATGAGCAACTGCCCATTCACCCCAATTAGGGAACTAATAACAAACCAAAGAAACTTCTCCACCCAAGCAAGCGAGGTTTAGTGAACCAGTGAGTTTACTGGAATTAGAGGAGAATATAGGTCAGGAGTTACAGGAGCATAGAGGACTCAGAGGCAAATGTGTCACCATAAAGCCAACAATAGCATGGGGGCCAACTGACAAGAACTAAGTCTCTGGAGTCCCCAGCATGATTTGCAGGCCGCTTGGCTGGAAAGGGTCACCTCTCACCGGCCTTTGTTACTGTTTACACGATTTTGTTTCTGGAACATCTTGAGACTTGAAGATTTTTGTTTGCTTCTTCAGTCTGGCAAGTTTCTTTCTCTTTCTGAGTTTTAAAAGCCCCCTTAAGGATGGAATGTTTCAAAGTAGATAAATTACCTACACAATGGAGATTTGCTGACTGCCAAACTAATACCGACTCCTTAAAATGTAGATTAAGACCACATTTCAGTGAGAGCCGAACGGAGTCCTGTGAGCTGCTCCTCTGATCCCCATGTATATCTTAACTCTAGCCTGGGTCTGAGTCCCCAATCACACAGGGTTCCTTCTTCCTCCTGCTCTCACTAGCAGTGGCTGCTCTAATCCTCACCTTCCCTGCAATCAAGCTGCTGGGTGGATGGGGACCCTCGATGCTAAGTGTCTCCGGAATTCTTGCAGTACACTTTTAAGCTGTCCTGATGCCTGACATTTGGTGGCCTGTGATATGTGATTCAGCTACAAAAAGCCCCAGTTTCTCGTCCCAAGGACTTTCCAGGACTGACTTTCAGCATTTGGAATGTCTGTGACACTGAGTTAATAAAGGTCACCTGTAGAGACAAAGTGAGTCATCTGGTGCCTGTGCTGGAAGACACCGACTGCCTCATTATGATAAGATGCCTGCCGAGGCTGTGCCCCCTCCATGGAGATGAAGCTCACGTGTGTTCGCAGCACTAATGATCCACTTGTGCCGAAGCCTTCCACTGGATGGTTTGTCACCAAGGTTGTCCTGTCCTGTAAAGCCGCGTGACAGAAAGCTGTTGACGGAGTATTAGAAAGAGCTCAGATCTTTAAATCCAGGGATATGACAGTGAATCTCTTCGGTTTCCCAGGCTCCGAGGGCTGTGTCCTCTAACACGATTCCATTAAATCATAAAGATTAGGGCTTGTCAGGCCCTCTGTGTCCTTTTCCTCTGATTTGCAAAAATGAATGGAGGATTTGCTATTAATTTTTGTTGTTGCAGCTACAGAGCAAGCGCCATTAAGTATAGCTAAGCCATTAACCTGATTGGTATTAATCAGAAGTGTCCCAGGAGCCACATCCATTGGAGAGGCCTGGATGTTTTTCAGTAAAGGGGCTTTGTCGAATCAAATGAGAATTGATTGATGACCCGGAGTGTGTATCCACAGGAGAAACCAGCCACACTCTGGGTGCCTCTCTTTAATGAGACTGCTGTCGGTCTCTGCATGCAAAGAAGGCAAGGGGGTGTAATGGCCATTTCCAAAGTCACTTGGCCAAAGTCCACAGTGGGACTGAACTGTGCTGATATGCTTACTGCTTCAACCAGTTCTTCCTGAGGCCAGTGTTGTCTGTTTTTGAGGGAGAGTAACAATGTCCTGGTTTTGTGTGTGCTTTCACATGCATGTATGTGCAGGCACGCACGTGCATGCTCCAAACTGTCTCATAGGTCGCCACCTATGGTGATGAGTGATAACCTGGGTATCCTTGTTCTCCAACAGATGTTTCTTGAGGAGGACTCTGGTTAAGACATGCTCTCAGGTCCAAACCCTTCCCAGGACTCTGCAGTCTCTTCCAGAGTGCACACACATATCTGAGACAGATGGCCAGGAACACAAAATCTCCAGCCAAGACAAAGGAACAAAGTCAAGGGGTCCAACAGAGCCTTAAGCCCAGGACCTTAGAGTCTCTGGTGCTGTTCTCTGATTTCCTGAGCTAACCAGACACAGATGCTGTGGACAGCAGAGTGAACTCCACAGAGAGGGCCAAACCCAAAACTGTTCCTCTGCCCGTTCTCTCACCTCCTACTCTACCCTGTTAAGCAGTTCTGCTGTTTGTAGTTTGTCCCCAGATCTGTCGTGTCTGTAGCACCTAATGAATCTAGGCATCGAGAACAACCTGATTATTAGCCACATGCATATCCACAGCACTGCACAAATTTCCTGGGAGAGGTATTTTTGAACTTGAAAAATAAAATTAAGTTAGCAAAAGATTCCAAAAACTTAATACTCGCTAATCTGTTCTTTTCTGTTTTAATCCCTGTTAATCTTCCTTTTCCCATATTGCTCAGACACAGATAGCAGCAACCCAAAGGGGACCAATACACAAAGCAAGCCTCTCCTCACCCTGCCTCTTGTAAGCTCCACAAGGCAGTTTAAGGGTTTGGGGTTGATTACATTCTATTTCAGAAAAAATAAAAAAGACTTGAGAAAACATACAGCAATAGATTACATGGTATGTGGAAACACATGCTTTCCCAACTACCATGTCAAAACCAAGATGCATGGAAACTCAGGGGAGCCACAAAGCAGTAGGGGGAGAGATAACAGAGCAGGCTTTATGTGTGCGGTGAAAACAGAAGGATCTTCAGAATGGTGAGAGGTGTTTCAGACCTTGTCTCTTCAGTTAAACTGAGAATCGCCATATTCTCACACAACACTCATGGCAGAGGCAACACAGTCGTTATGACCCCAAGGTAGAAATAAAAGCATGCCAAGGTAACTCTTAAGGAGACAGAATGGCTAATGACAGGAAGTCTTCACACAGGAAAATCCCGGTGGGAGGTGGGACTTTCTGAAGATGGCCATGGTCTTCAGTGTTGTGATATAGGCTATATTAATAGCTACTGTCTCACTCCTCACATGATAACCGCCACGTGCTGCCTGGGCTACAGGCTTAGTTTCTTGTGTTCGGGTTTCAGTCTTTAAACTGCACATTGTCTCCATGG
The DNA here is from genome assembly GCF_982192425.1 of Myodes glareolus. NCBI lineage: Eukaryota > Metazoa > Chordata > Mammalia > Rodentia > Cricetidae > Myodes > Myodes glareolus. The sequence goes on from NC_142030.1 coordinate 1,370,543, forward strand.
AAGATAGCTTTTTTTTTTTTTAATTTCCTAATTCTCATAGCATTGGGTACATAGGGTAATAGACTATGGTACTAAATAGTTTGCAAAAAATATTTACGCTGTTAACTGATGAAGAGACATAAAGTAGCTGGCACTTTGTGTATTCTGTACCTCTCTGGTGTTCTTTCAGTATCTTTCACCCTTGTCCACCCATGTCCACTCTTGTCCTTAGGATGGGCAGAGGCAGCCGTGCTATAACATGGAGGTTGCTTGACCTTGACCAGAGTAGAAGGTGATTTGGGTGAGAGTACCAATATAATTGGTCTAATAGAATTCTCCACTTTGGGAATGAAAACTGAGATTATGCTCATCTGGTCTGTCTTAATTCTTCAGTGGTGAGTTTTAATATCAAGTATTTTTTAAATATGTCATTGATAGCATTTCTCGCTGACGAGAGGGAAATGGGCCAGTTGTGGGAACTAGAGATGGTTGATTCACAGATTCACAAATTCAGGAGAAGAGAATAACTGGGAGACACAGAGGGACTCCACAGATCTACTCACTCCATTTATGTAATGAATTTCCTTGTAAAATATCTATACTTTTTATGATCTATGTCCTCTTTTTGCTTAAGCTCATTTAGAGGACGTTCTTGTTAAAAATGTTAGTTCTACAATGTACCAAATGCACTGTGGTGTCTGATGGGCAAGGAAGGAATGGTCATTTGCTAGCCCAATAGAACTACTTACTGAGTGTGTGCGGTGTGCCAGGTACTAGTACAGCATTCAGAGATGCAGTAGAACAAAGATGACAGCAATCTCTGGCTCTCCTACACCAGACCTTACCAGAGATATGTGTGGTGTTGACAAGAAGTCCATTTCCAGGTATGTCAGTTCAGTTGTTTTCAGACACTTTGAGGCTAAAGAGACAAATGGCAAAAGGCTTTATCTAAAGGAGAAGCCCTCTAGACCCTACCAATTGATAGAAAAAAAATTCTGCACTGACTCAAGCTCTGTTTTTGAAGCTCTAGTGACTTTATATTCATCTAGAAACATGATTTGCATAGCTTCTCTCAAACCTGAGTTTCTCCTTCAAATAAACTGAGATAGACTTTGAGGGTATGCATCTCCATTAGTGTCCTAGGTGACATTGTGAATCCTAGGGTGCTCTTCAAATGTTCACAGTGTAGAGAATATGTAAGTCTGGGTCACTTACTGAATTCTAAAATACGTTTACAGGATTAGTATCTGTTCTTTACAAATATAACCTTCCCTCAAAAAAGAAGGGAGAATACTTGAATTCCCATCAATTGATAGATATGAAAAGGAGATATCTCAATACAATGGAATAGTATGAAGCTTTCAAAAAGAATGAAGTACAGTTCCATACTACAACATAGATGAACCTTGAAGATGTGGTGCTAAGTAAAAGAAACCAAACACAAAAGGCACGTATGAAATGTCTAAAAAAAAATTCCAGTCCTTAGATGCAGATTGGTGTTTGTCAGGGGTCACAAGGGACAAAGGGTAGGGAGTCACTGATAATGGATATCTGACAGAATGTTGAAAATCTGTCAAAAATTGGATAGTAGTGACATCTGATTTCTTTCCCAATCCATCATTAGCTAGATGGTAGAGACTCCTGCATCAGAAGACAGATTAACAAGAGAAAAGTATACAGGTCTTCTTTGTTATGCCCAAATCTTCTTTGTTATGCCCATGTGTAAAAGCAAACAACCTTTATTTTAATCAAGTTTGCAAACTCGGTCTCTCCGCATGTCCAAAGAATTGAAATAACTGGAGACCCCCCTGAGCTCAATTAGAATAGGGTTTTATAGTGATAAACGTGGAGGTTAGGGGTCTCTGCAGTTCAGGACCCCTGATTGGCTGACATTTGTCTAGGGGTGTCCTGTTGAGGCGCACTGGCAGGTGTCTCTATCTACAGCTCTTGGAATACCAGGCATTTCCTTTGAATGGTCTGCTCTTGAGTGAGGGTTGGGGGTTCCTCCTGCAGTCAGGCAGGCATTGTCTCAGGGTAAACTATGAGACTCCAGACTCCATTTAAATTTATCGATGGCCAGAGTCCCAGGTGATAATAGTTGGAAGTAAAGAACTTTCTTTGGGTGACCTGTACATATTTAGTTTATCATGGCTGGCCCCCACACTTAATGAATTCCATATGATGGAAGCTTTCAGAAATGAAGACCTAAAGAAGTTGGGAGAACTGCAGTCTCACTTAGACTGTCAGAAGGCTCCCTGTCACGTGGAGGAAGGCATCATGGGAAGCTGAAGCTGAAGACAGAGCCTTCATGTAAAACAGAGACTGATGAGACAATAAGACATATAAAGGATTTGCCCGGTCACTAATGTAACTTTACATTTTTTAAAAAAAATCACTGAAAAATTTGCTTCGCCATCTGAGAATATGAAACTCTGCCACAGTTAAAGCCTCAAATAGGCTTATAATTTCTCAGAGGATACAGTAATTTCTATGAGGCCAAACAGCTAGAAAAACAAGATGGAGACAAGTCTGAAGCCCAGAAAAGCAGACCCTCAAGGCCTATTTTTCCCACATCCTGCCTCACAGAGACCCAATATGCATTTGCTCATGACTCTTAAAATTATATTTTTGGGATGAGGAGGTGTTTCCATTTGTAAAGTTTGTACCCAGCACCCATGTAAAATCTGAGCAGTGCAGTGTGTGCCTACCATTCCAGTGCTGGGGAGGATTCCTGGGGATTGCTGCCCAGTCTAACTAAACTGGCAAGCTCCTCCAAACATTTATGCACATACAGATACACACGGGCAAGAACAAATACACACACAAAAATAAATAAATAAATTGTTGTTTCAGCTGTCAATTCTCTAAGATGTAAAATATTTTCTTCCTGCTTTAGAAGGAAAACAAAAATGCATAGAAAAAGCAGCTAAAAATGGAAGCCTAGCGTTAGCCACTCCACCTGCCAGCCTGTCATTAGCAGCAATTAGGGCCTAACTGTACTCCAAAGCTTTTCCCAGTCGGCCAGCAAGAGCTGCTGTCCACACATTTGCTCTTCTTGACTCTGTTTGGAGACCAGCTGGATCCTTGTCAGGGTGGAGTGATGGGCCCGGGCCACTTCTTTGCACTCCTCGAGGATGCAAGCCCTGTCGCATCTTATCCAAAGATTAAAGAAAGCTGCTCCGTGTTGTGCGTCGAATTGATTTCATGCCAAGATTTTACTCAACCTCAGGTGATAACCATGGATGTGTCAAAGCCTTACACGAAACATAAACACCTCTGATGCAGAGAGCCCTTTGTTTTTTAATGACATGTCGAATTACGCACCTTTCCTTAGATCTGACAATGGCTGGGGCTATTTGCTGGGAAGCAGAAATGAAACGCTTAAGGTCTCAAATTGGAATGGCAGGGAAGTCAGAGGACATTAGACTCAGAGATGACCACGTATTCAGAGCTAGGGGGACTCTCTGCCTTTCTGCACGTCTCACCTTCTTTCCGTGGCTGAGCTGATGACACTCCAGCTCTCTGTCAGAAAGATGACATCATGTGTTTGTCCTCCTAGAGAGCCAGCCCGCTATGTAGGAACTTCTTTAATCTACCCACAATCATGCTCTTTTCAGTCATGTCTGCTCAAGGTGACATGTCTTCAAACAAGCATTCTCAGCAGACATCCTAGCTGTCTGGTGTGGCTAAAAGTGGAGGCTTCCCACAGTGGAGGCTTCCTCTCCTCCCCAGCCTGAGGGATGCATAATCATCCTCTGACGAGTTTTCAAGCTTCTGCTTTCCCTGAAATCTTTTTGTCCAGCTGTGTTTACTCTTTTTATTTTTTTGTACTCGGTCTGAAGAAGACGGAGAATTTGCATAATTAAGAATGACCCTAGCCATCCCACTAATGCCTACACTGAACCTCCGGCTGCCCCGTTAACTAATTACATCTATCATTGTGTCAGGCAGGTAAAAGACTCCTTCAGTCTGTTGAGACAACATTATTCACCTGGGATTATCAAAGGTTTCAATTCTGGCCATTAGCTGAAATTGCTGGGGTCATTCATTATAGCAAACTGTGTATCCCTTCCAGAGACACAGAGTAAATGCAGAATCAGGAACAGATTAAAGAGCCATGCATCAGGAGCTGGAGCCCAGGCTGCAGCCCTTCTGTTCCCCAGAGCTCAAGGCTGAAAAATGAAGAAGAAAATACTTCCTCTCTTTCCCCATGGTCGGCTTCCTGTTAAACTTATTCCATCCATTGAAAGTGAATAAAGAAGTCAGGTGGTGGTGGCGCACACCTTTAATCCCAGCACTCAGAGGCAGAGTCAGGCGGGTATCTGTGAGTTTGTGGCCGGCCTGGTCTACCTGGTCTACAAGAGCTAGTTCCAGGACAGGCTCCAAAGCTACAGAGAAACCCTGTCTCGAAAAACCAAAATTAAAAAAAAAAAAAGAAAGAAAAAGAAGAAAGAAAGTGAACAAAGAGAGGTAGGTGAACAATTATATTTAGACAAAAATATTACGTAGGAGAATAAAAACTTATTGAAGGACATGAAATAGAGGCATGATTGCTCCTATGGTTCGGTTGGGGAACAACGTCAGGCAACAGAGCCATTTTCTTCTAATTCTCTGGCATATAGTTTCATCTTCCCCGTTCTCCACAGAATTCAGTATCTTAATCATAAGCCAACAAAGATATTTTTATATTGATCACAACCTAATATACAGAAAAACTGTAATCGACTTGGTAAAAAAAGATAACAAGTAATAAAATAGAATAGAATGTTCAAATTAAAAGACAAGTTATTTGAATTAAAGATAATCAGCCAGCCAGGTGTGGTGGCATATGACTAGGGAGGAAGACAAGAGGGCCCTCCATGAGTCTGAAGTCAACCTGGGTTACATAAGAAGTTCAGACCAGCCAGGACTACTCACCTGTCAAAAGTAAAATAATAAGCATAACTAGCAATTAAATAACATTGTTCACTAAGACTATATTAGTATGAGTCCTGAGGGGGAAAAAAACCCCTCAGTCTCTAATCATAATGCCCAATTTACCTTCTTAGACACACTTCTGTGGCAATGCACATGGGTGCAATGCTCATTAAATGTGTGCTTGTCTTACAGAAAGAGCAAGCCGAGAGATCACAGACCAAGCCATTAGAGGAATAACATGTTGGTTTCGTCCATATAAATGGTAGAATCTATTTTTTTTTTCCCGTGCAGTTTTTAGAAGTCTGAGATAAAGACTATTCTTTGTTTCCTGACAGTCTGGAGAAGAAAAGACGAATAAAATCTGAGATGAGTAGGCTGCTTCCTCACAACTGCGCGCGTTTCAGTTGTGAGTTAGGTGGTAAACATCACCTCGGGGTGAGCAGGGAATAAAAGACACAGCAGATCCACTGCTGCTGGGCCTACCTATACGGGTGTGGTGCGACAGATAGCAATCCCTCAGTGCAGTAAAGGAATAAAACGATTCTGTATGTTGGAAGGTGACTGACAAATATCGTGGAAGGAACAGAAGTGGGTGTGGAGGCTCAGTGGAACCCGAGGATGTACATAAAGACAGCTGTGTAGCGTCCCATTGAAAGGATCCAGCACTCAAAAACAATAGGGCATGTGGACATCTGAGGAAGAGGGGCAGAGAATAGCACGTGTTCTCAGCTGCTCAGCTGGGAATGTGTGGGACCTGTTGAAGAGACAGATATAAGCAGGTGACATTCCATACAGAGGCAGGAGGGGGTGGACTGGGGTGTGGGATGCTTCTGGCAGGACAGGAGGAAGAAGTGACATGGAAGAGAGAATCCATAGCTTCTTCTGTGCAAAAGTAGAAAGTGAAGTGAGAAGACATGAATTTCTGCTCTTAAGAGGCTTATTCTGGCCTCTGTCCTGAGAGTAGCCTGTGTGCAGGGCTTAGGGAGAAAAGAACGGATGTCAAATATCTGACGTGGGTGGGAGGGAGGTGGCGGTAGCAGATGAGAAGCAGGAGTCTGGTCAGCATTTCTGGAGGTCAGCACCAGCAAGACTTCTTCCTAGACCAGATGAGGAAAGAGAGAGCAAAATGAAATCCTTCACGATGCTAAGAGGTTTTCCTGAGTAACTGGAAGCATGAAGACATCGTGAGCAGGGAATGGAGGAAACACTTTTGACAGGTTCCTAGGAGAGTAAGAACTTAGTTTGGCGATCTCTTAAATGAGATTCTATTCGCCACCCAGGCACGGCTGTTGAACATGCCGACATTTGAATATTCTAGTATAATGTTCTACCTGAGGATACTTACAGGAACTGTCACTATACAGGTGTCATTTAAAGCCATGGAACTGTGTAAGATCACCAAAGGAATAGCATCAAGGTAAGGATGCCAAGGAATGAGGCCATGTGATTTCCAAGCTGATAAGGATACAGATTCCAGAGGTGAATTCCAGAGGGACATTAACAAAATTATCAGGTGGCAGTCATTAGTGAGGGAAGCCGCTCGCACGGAAAGGACTGAGCCACTGTGCCAAGAGCTGGGGTGGGTGACAGGAGACTGAGACAGAAGCACCGGCTTGGCAATTGCAAGAAGTTGATTGACAGACGGGTCCAGTGACTGGGCAGGCTGGTGGTTGTGAAAGCCTGGTTGGATTTAGTTTGACAGAGAACAGACATCACAGTGGTAGGGACTGTTTAAAATAGAAGGAAACTGTAAGAGCCCTACAAAAACACATGGCTTAGTGAGTTCTTGTAAGGTGACCTGTTATTCGACTCACAGCCTCTCTGTCTCATCCCATTTCACATCCACTGTCTTGATACTTTAATTAATCGCCCCAATGTTTATTATTGTATCAGTCAGGTATATATTTCCAGCCACTGTATTTCAGCTTTGCCTACTTAAAAATCTTGTGTTTTTTAATTCCTCCTAATCTATGGATTTCCTTCCATCTTTCCCTAAAGAATCCATGTATCTGACTTTGAAGATCAGTGGTTTTCAATGTTACCAAAAATGATACAAATAGATAACACATGCTGCCTAGTGGGGGAAAAAAACTTCCACCTCATCTAGTCTCAGTGAGGGATCAGACATCAGCTAGATCAAGCTGTCAATTTTTAGAAAAATCAAAGAACAAAAGAATGTTGAATTTCACCAGGAGTATGCTGTCAATCAATTCCACAGTTAGAAAGGCTGTAAAGTTGAATGAATGTCCTTAGTATCCATCACAGGTAGGGTCCACAGCAAAGAAAATTTCATTCTGCTCAGGAAACAGTAACAGCCTGTTTGTAAGCTTGTGACAAAGATCAACTAGCAAGGGGGAAACTAATGAAGCAGGGGAAATAAGGAAACCTGCTGGGACCCTATATATGCAAAGAGACAGAGCCAGGTGATGGTGGGCAGACTTAGCAGTGAGTAGGCATAGACTGACCAAGAGCAGGTACTTACAGAGCACGGGAGCAAGGACAATGGACAAGCTGGTAGGAGGCAGGGATGATCAAACACCTCCAGGTCCTCCATGAAGCTGTCCTCTGGATGGAAGAAGATGTCCAAGGAATAAATAAGAAGGACTTGGAAGAGAAAATACTGACAGCCTTCTGACTCTTGCTATTGCTGATATTTTTGTTGTTTTGGGTTAAAGTTCTCTGGTCTTAGATAGTTATGGAGACCTCATAAGCTTGACTGACAGAAGATTTTAAGCCTAAATTCTCCCAATCCTCACGAATCCCCTTCTCGTGAGTCCTCTCCCTATACAGCATAGGGCAACACAGATACCATCCCATTCTGTCTGATGTTCTACCCAGGATTGACTGTGTGTTGTACCAAGTAAACTACTCTGGGCAACTTCCTGGAATCCACTTCCCTGCAACTGTGATCCTCAGGTACCCTAACATTTGAAAGGCAGAAAGAAGGGAGCAGCTATTTTTATTATTCACAGTCTAATCAGGGCACCAGAGCCATGGTGGCCCCTTACTGGGGTGACTACCCACCATGGTGGTCCCTTACTGGGATGGCTACCCACCATGGTGGCCCCTTACTGGGGTGGCTACCCACCATGTGGCCCTTTCATAGTGCTGGTCCATCTCCTTGGTGACCCCTTCACTGTAGTAACCCCTCACAGTGGTAATCTCTCCATATTGCTCTGATCTACTGACCCACCTCGTTCTAATCTTCCGTTCCCTGAGAAGCCACAAATCTCCTTCATCAGCTTTAGTCTGGAGCATAACAATATACCTCTGTGGCAAAGGGAGACAGCCATTCCTCTGTGGCTGACTGTGACACTAAGGTTAGCAGTAGTAAGAAATAGAAGAAGCTCTTCTCATGGGTTTGTACTTGCTCTGAGGGTCCCTGCTTCCCTCTTCTCTCATCCAAAGCCAGCTTTGTTTCCTGTCTGCTCATCTGGTTGGCCTGAAACAACTTCACAGCTGACATCAAAAGCCAGGCAGCAAGCAGCTCTGCCAGCTTGAACAGCAGCATAAGAGCTCATCTCTATAAAGATGCCCTTGTTTCGCATCATGCTGTGTTTGGCATCTCTGATCCAGACCTAACTGGTACCCTGGCTGATGCCTGCTCCATCATCTTTGCCATGTATTGGCTCTGCTGTCTTCACTCCACTCAAGTTGCCACAGAGAGTCCCTTCCTCCCACAGTCAGCAAAACTCCAGCAACAGCTGCTCTCCTGCGACTGACTTCTCCTCTTGTGGCAGAGAGGCAGAGAGGCCACTGCATTCGACCCAGAGGATGTGTCTTCCCTCGAGTGAATCAAACCACACTCCCAAACGTGGAACAATGTAGCTGCCACGCCTGGACCCGAGATGAAATGCTTTTTATAAGAGCTAATCAGATTCTACATTAATGAGAGAAATATGAAGCTAATCAACACCACAGAAGGTCTCTAGGCTCAGGCCTATTAAACTTCATAAAAAATTAATGACTGCAAGAGCAGGCTCTTTTGTAAGGGGTCTCCTGTGGCTGGATAAGGGCCTGAAGTCCCATTCACCTCTCATTACATTGAATTAGCCTCACTTTCCAACCCAAAATATCATCCATCAAGTGGCGTTTTCCACTGGGTGTTGGACAGCCAGTGTTTGAAAACACTTGTGAAATATTTATTTCTTCTCTTCATTCCCTGGCCCCTCCCCTCTCAGCCAACTTCCTCTCACTTCATTCATGATGGCTTTTCCCATTTTAATTAAAGAGATTTGTACTCCTAAAGCCTTCTGGGAAACATCTTCCGTGATTGTGGTTTGCAGAGGCCTCTGGAGCCGCTTGGCAGCAAAACCCTCGCCCTACGCTTGGAGTGTGTTCCACAGCTGCTCCAAATAGTCAAAGGGAACCGGGCGAGGATAGCGACCAACTGAGCTGAAAAATAATCCCAGAGGCTCCCAATGGTCAGCTTTCTTTGTGTGAATGTTGGCTACTATCATTACACATATTCAGAAACAAACAACAACAAAAACCAAACCTGCCGCAGAAGGCAACGAGCAGCCTCGTTGCAAGAAAATCCAAATGCCCGTCTCCCTCGTTTGCCTTTGATCCAGGTCGTCCCTCATTTCATCGCCGCAGCTTTAGGTTACAGCTCCACTTTTCACCCAGCAGGGTGGCACTGAACTCACGGAGTGAGCAAGCAGATAGTTATGGACAGCGCAATGGGAGGGGCCTTTCTCGCCTATAAAACCACACCACCAACTGGAAGCACCCTACTGGAAGATGTTGGCACCATGCCACACAGGACAATTCCTGAAGGACTGGTTGAGATGGAACCCCAGGAAGCAAGAAGATAAGTGGACTGAATAGAACAAAATTGAAGTGAGAAATAAGGAAAATCAAATGAAATCTTTGCAGGAGGGCTGCTCTCATCCTATCACTTCTGAAAGTCCCCTCTACCTATCTACCTTGCTCAGGGACCTCTAGGACTGACACACCAAGGCCACCCAGATCCTGACATGTGTAAACTTGTTTCTTCTTCCGAAGAGTCTAAACTTGGATACGGCCCTAGAGAATCTGTAATACAAGCCATTAACAGTCCCTGAAGCAAGCACAGGAAAAAGTGAGGAAAGAAAAGTCTGCCCTGCAGTGTCGGCTCCTGTTCCCACCTCTCTGCTGACGTGTGCAAGAGGTCACGTGATTTACACCGTGTGGCAAGAAAGGTGGGCACGCACTGAAGTGCATCAGGGTTCCGGAATCAGTGCACACACACGGCCTGGTCTGACCGTCCCCAACACATGTTTAGCCATTGTGTTTGTACAATGAATACCTGAATACCATGGCTTATTCAAGATGTACAAAACTGTTCTGTTACTCAGAGGTCAGGCTTCCAAGAACAAAGTTCCCAGATCTGACTCCCTCCAAGATCCTGACTTCTGGTAATCTCTAATCCGCAGCAAACATGGAGTAGTTGAAAGGGCCTTAGAGTCAGCACAGAACACGCCCAGTTCACCAAATTCTCAGCATAAAGGAAATTTATTACCCTAGAAGGACAAGTGGGGGCAAGGAGTGTGGAATCTTTGCATCAGACAGAGGTGGCAACAGGTTTCTGCAAGAGTGGTCTTTTAGGGAGAAAAGGAGTGTGCAAGCGGCCTTCTCCAACACTGGGCATTGCTAAGTCCTGCTAGTCATAGTGCAGCCGAATAATGAATTTTGATTGCTGGACCTTGATGTTTTGATAGCTGCACCTTGGAGTTTTGGTCAGGCATAAGCAAGTGGCCTGATGGAATAGACCTTGGGGGCTAGCTGTAGGAATGTAAATTACATTTCTAAATGACTTAGCAGGGGAGAGGGAAGGGGGATGGGCAAGACCTGCCAACACCGTGTTTGGGCCCCTTAAAGAGCCCTTCAGTAGTTTAGTACACAGGGTGGGAACCCCTAGAAGATAGTGAATCATGAGAAAAAAAACCACATGAAAGGAACACGTGCAGGGGTAAGGAAAGATTTAACTGTGTCATTTATCACTCACAGTATTGTCAGAGATTGCACTACAAAGGCATAGTACCTTACTGCTGGATACTCATAACTCTCTTCAAGAAAAGCTGTAAACTATTTTCTCTCTGCTGCCTTTGCTCAGCACAGAAGAGGGTTGTATTAGAGCTGTCTGAATATTATGTGTGCCTGTGCACAAATATATATACACACTTATACACATGTTCAAACTTACACGCATATACATACATGCACATATACACATATATACTTGTGTACACAAATATACATCCATATACACACATATTCATACATAAATGTTCATACACATGTGCTATGCATACCTATACCCATATGGCACGCATATATATGTATACGTTTGCATGCCTGTATGTATGTGTGTGGGTGTGTATTATATATGTGTGTGTATATACACATATATAATACACACAAATACACATACACACATATCTCCTCATATACACACATTAACACTTTGAAATCATAGCCATGTACATATATACCAGGTAACCCTTGGTCCAGGTTACTCTTTGCAGTTTTTTCTATTCAGTATTCTCTGGCACAGTCTCCCCTGAGTTCATTCTCCAGCATATTGGCCTGAGGATTCAGCTATGCATACATGCTGTGTGCCTGCTTCACCACTGTATCCTTTCTGTACATGCCTGAGTTGTTCAGCATCACGTGAGTAGTGTGTTTCACTTCTCCATTTCTGAGGATGAGGTCATCAGATTACATCTCAGTTTCCAAGCAGCGTGTGATGACTAACTACACATTTGCTATTCTTTGGGGTCATCTTTACTCTTTCTCTCTCTCTGAGATCACTGTGCAATAGTGAGTCCCCTTTATTGCTATGTCAAAGTCTATATCTGCCTCTGCCTGGGTCAGCTGGGCAAAGGCTCTAATATTGCTTGGGCCATGGCTGATGTGATGATGAGGGTGACAGACTTGCCACAGACATTTCCCTGCACAACAAAGCAGAGACCAAGCTACACCTTCACTAAGAGTCCTAAAGACCTGGGAAGTGGTGGAAGGAAAATCATTGCACAACATAATATGTGGCTTTCTCACTCTCTGACTACCGGCTGGGAGATGGACAGCATGGGGATCTACATTAGCCCTGCTCAGGCTCATGTTGCCCATACCACTCTCCAAGCTCCTGGAAGCTGACAGTTGGTAGAGGGCCTTCTCCTTCCTCTAATAACAAAACCATCCTTGTCCTAGTTGGATGTAGAAGCAAGTTCTGTGGAGCCAGACTTAACTCTTGTCCATGGACAGCCTGTCTGACTCTGCTTTTGGTCAGTGGACTTATTGCATTTATCCTGTCCTTTTCTGGTGTAGGCTGGAGGCTGGAACCAGAAGTGCGGAACTGGTTAGCTTCACTTTTCAGATGAGGAGAGATTGATTAAGAAAGTTGCAAGTTCACAGCACTTGGTCCTCTTTGTCTGGTGACATTCTGGGCCTCTGTTTCCTTGAGAGGATGCTTCAACATCCTGAGACGGTGGAGAAAGTAGGAAGAGTGGGGGTGTTTAGATGAGTAGAAATATCTGAAGGGATGTTGTCTCCAGAGAAGATCTATGAACTACCAGGGCTCTTCTACAAGAGGATAATCCCCAATTCTTATCTCCTTGGCACAGTGTCTTCTGATTTTCAGGTGGTGGTGAAGATTTGACAGGAAAGATTTGTATAACTGTAATATGAGGACCTGCTTGTTGGGGTTTCTGTCCCTCCTGGCCATTTAGTCCCAGAGAAAATCACAGAGTCTACATTAGGTCATAAACTGATTAGCTTATCAGCTCAGGCTTCTTATTAACTCTTATAACTTATATTAACCCATTATTCTTATCTACGTTAGCCACATGGCTTGGTACCTTTTTCCGTGGGGCACGTCACATCTACTTCCTGTCTGGTTGTCTGGCCTATACTTCCTGCCTGGCTACTAGCCAATCAGCGTTTATTTAAAACATAATTGACAGAATACAGAATTGTCCCATACCACACAACTTTAAAATTTGAGGAGAAACCCAAATAAGTAGTCAGGAACCCTCAAATCTCCAATCTGGCTACCGCAGCTTAAATAACATTTAACATGACAGGCCCATAGTCTCAAGTGGTGGGTTCTTTGTTGGGACTGTATTTGCTACTACTCATGTCTAGATGTTGCAGATACCTTAAGGGAGAAGCATCAGGTCATTAGGTCATGTACCTGTTATTGTTTCTGTCTCTCCCTGTCTCTCTGTCTCTGTCTGTTCCTGCGCCTTTATCTCCATCTCTCCTTTCTCCCTCTCTCTTCGTCCCTGTCTGTCTATCTCTGGATATTTAGCCATACTTAGCCATGACTCTATTATTTCCATGGTGTCCTTACACAATGGTTTTTGTATCATGGAAGTAGTATTTTGGTTAACTGAACATTCTGCTGTCCTACCAGACCCAAAAGTTTCTTGACCACATAGCCCAAGAGCGCTGGCTCTCTCATGACTCCCTGTGATCTACTTCTCTTGGAGCTTGGAACTAGCTGCTGTGAGTGTTGCAAGGAATCTTTTCTCCCCTTCCTTTACAAACCATAGGTATTTCTGTTTTAAAAGATGCATCTTATCTTTTTGTTAACTTCTGAATATTCAGGCAGAAAAGCAGCCTGGCACATAGTCAGTTCTTAATAAGACTGTATTGAATAATGAATGCTGAATACGAACCGAGCAAGTAAGCATTGGCAGGAGGCACAGGCCGACTCACATTACCAGCTCTGCATTTCCATTGGTTTAGCCTAAAACTAAAAGAAAGTTTTGCCCTCATGCAGGCATAGAATCCATTCCAAATAATTTGTGACCTAAGTAATTATGAACTCGGGTAATTGCATCTGACAAGAATAAATCTTTATTCAAGGGATAACCAGCTTACCCAGCAATTCATTTCAGAGTCCCATGGCAGGCTCTGTATCTTGTTCCTTAGCCTTTTTATTGTTGCTGTTGTGTAATCTCGTTGCCCTTAAAGAGAATCCATTACCAGAAAGTAGTCTTATCTGTGTCTAGCTCTGAATGGTTCTAACTTAGTCTTACTTTCTCATGAAAGGAACTGAAATCTAATAACGTGGAACTACCCTGCCTACTTAGCATCTCATGTCTATGTCACCTGTGCTAAGACTAGCTTCATCCAGCCAGCCCTTTTTATCTCCATTCATCATGGGTAATACCACCATCTTTATCCTCAATAATATTATAAAGAGAAGTGGAATCAGCACTGTGATGGATGAAACCATCTCTGTGATCTGAAACCACTATTAATCAGCCCTCTGTCATTTTTTTTCCTCTGGTGACCAAAGAAGCTGAAATGGTTGGAGGCTTTTTTACAAGACTCCTTGAGCCCTAGTGGTCATGGATTTGTCTCTTCACTTAAAGATCAATAACTAACTTGCATTGAACATGGTTCTTCAGTTTCAATTTCAGACTGCATTTAAGTTCAGTGACTATAATTTGCTATGTAGAAATCAGGGGGTTTGTTGTGGACTTTTGGTGGCATGTTCCCTGGGTATAACACAGTAATAAGCAACACCAAGCATTTGTTAGGCTTTCTGTTAAGAGACCATAATCTCTGCACCATCTACTCTCGATTACAAAAGAATAATCTCTTAGGGAAATTTTACAACCGATGGATGCCTCATTCATATCCCAGTGAACCAGGAAACTACAGAGTGAGTTCAGTACTTCATTTCTAACTCTTCTTTAAAAATTAATTTCATTAGTTGCTAAACAGTAGAGGTCAATAAACAGTCTTAGTCTCCAGCCAGGCCTATATTATTTGAATTAAAAAACAGCCCCTTCTTCACATGACTCTCTGTAATTGTCCACCAAGAGCCATCCCCAGGGTCAACTGTGTCAAGACAAGGGACAGGCAATTTCTAAGAAGAGACCATTGCAGATGTGGTTCAGCCATTATCATCATTCCTTTCTCAAAGTGGGTTCTGTTTCCAAAAATATCTTTAAATTTTGTACCCTCAGGTGATATCAAACCTGGTCACAGAAGTCATTGGTAAACAATTCCATTCCTGGTGAAATGCTCATCTTGGCAGAGATGCCAGGATGAATTTGGAACTATCAATGGGAGAGGCTCAGCTTCCTGAATCCAGGTCACCTATGAAATGAGAACTGTCAGGATTTCAAAAAAAAAAATCATCATGTGTCTCACTGTGAATGGTTTACTTTTCATATTTCAGAAAAGCCGGGCTTTGACTGGAGAGAGTGGATTGGGCTCCCTGTTCACTGTCTGCCCCATCTCTCATAACAGCCTCAATGCCTTAGGTGAAAAGTGGATCAAGGAGCCTGAATCCACAATGTTTACATTTAATTCTCATGTCCTTGAGGAATGCCGTGGGATGCCATTGCGAACCCACACTGTACCAAATGCATCAACTCTGGAAGCTGTTGATAGAGGCTGAGGGGGGAAGACAACAAATCTGAATAGTGAGGAGAGTGTGAGCAGGACTCTAGCAACTCCCTCTGCCTTCCGTAGTCATTTTATAAGATGCCTGAAAGATTAAAAATGGCTGCATGAAGAACAAAGAGAAAGAGTCCAGAAAGAAACGAACACAGCTGTAACCACCAAGTTATGACAGTGTCAAAAATGCATATAAGAAGCACCCCCTTCAGAAAATGGTGCCAGGAAAGCTAGACATCGCTCTGTAGAAGAATGAAACTAGGTCCATATCTCATACTGCACAAAAGTTGACTCAAAATGTCTCAACGACCTTAATATAAGCTAAAACTCTGAAGCTGCTTCAGGAAAACATAGCTAAAACACAGCAAGATGTAGGCATAGGTAAAGGGCTTTTAAGAAAAGGACACCAAGAGTTCAGGGAATAATTAACAACTGGAATTTCATGAAATCAAAAGGTCTCCACACAAGGAAACAGCCAGCAGAGTGAAAAAAATAGTATGGAGAAATTTTTTTTTTGCTCTCTATACGTCATATGGGAAGCTAATATCTGGAATATATAAAGAACTGGAAACACTGTGTCAGAAACCAAACCAGTCAGTAAGTGGGCTAGTCAACTGAACAGACAGTTCTCAAAGGACAAATAAAAAAAATGCTTTAAGAAGTGTTAAGTATCTCCAGAGTCCATCACATCGCAGTCAGAATGGGTTTTATTAAGATGACAAATGACAAAAAGTCCTGGTGAGGGTGTGGGGAAAGAAGAACCTTCATTCGCTGCTGCTGAAGGCCCCATAAATAAACTAGAAACATAACAACAGATGGAACTGTTCCACTCCTGGGTATAAACCTGAAGGACTCTAAGTCAACACACCACTGAGATACTTGCACATCCATGTTTATAGTTTAACTATTCAACAATTGCCAGAAAATGAAAGCTGCCTAGATGCCCGTCGAAGATAAATGAACAAAGAACTGTGGTAAATACAATGGAATTGTAGTCAGCCATGAAAATGAAGTGTTGACAAAGTCAAGGAAATGGATGCAAGTAAATCATTATGCTGATTAAATAGACCAGACCCAGAAAGAAAAGTCACAATGTTTTCATGTATGTTCAGGCTCCAGCTTTAAGTGTGTGTGTATGTGAGTGCGTGCATGCGTGTGTGTGTGAGAGTATGTGTGTGGTGAAAGCAGAGATTGTGAGGTTGGATGCATGGGGCACGAGAGCAGAATGAAAACTGCATGCAGAAAGAAGGCAAGCAGCCAGAGAGGGTGTGGTGGAGGAGGCTGCCTAATAACAGTGTGGTGACATGTATGCATGAAAACGCCATATTGAAACTCTTTGATGTGCTAACTCACACCATAAAATTAAAAAGAAATTAATGGTTAAAGTTACGGGGTGGCATGATACTTACAGGTGATTTGCAAATGGTGGAAACGGAGACTCTACAGAAAGCCAAGAATTTTGGTGCTACTTTGAGTTGTATTATGCTAAGACATTAATAGGCATTTTATTTAAAAAAAAAAGTGAGGGACTAAAATAAGCTTAGGGAGCCCTGGGCTAAGCAAGTCTGATAGCCTCTTTAGTCAAAGACATACGATTTATTTAATGTACTGTGTTATAGTATGAACTTTTATCTTATATAGAAAGTGACGGCAGATGTGTGTGTGACAGCTATGTAATTTGGTCTCTTTGTAGGGCTCCTAGCAATGAGATCAGGACTTATCCCTGATGCTTAGCTGGCTTTTGGGAACCTGTTCCACATGCTTGCCCAGCCTTGACACAAGAAGAGGAGCTTGGTCCTGCCTCAACCTGATGTGCACGCTTATTCAAGTCCATGAGAGGCAGGCCTGCCCCTTTCTGAATGGAGATGGAGGAGGAGCAGAAGAGAAGGAGGTAGATAGATGGGAGGGAGAGCTGGGATGAGAGGAGGGAGGGGAAACTGCGGCCAGTATGGAAAACAAATGAAAAAGAAAACATTATTTAAATAAAACAAAGAAGAAAAAAGAAAGTGACTGCAGATTAAAATGGATTATTGTATGCGAATATAGGCTATACACATGTATTCTATGCATGTGTAAATTTTAGAGAACTGTAAACACATCATTTATTGTAGAAGAGCAAGGCAACGTTTTTCTAAGTTTAAAATCCAAAGGAAAAACCATGTTAGAGTTTTTAAATGTTACCCTTAAAAGTTCTAAAATTATTTTCCAAATCTGTGTGTGTGTGTGTGTGTGTGTGTGTGTGTGTAAACGTTTGACGTTTGTCTCAGTACTTCCAGCTACTTGTCGCACAGCTCGGACTCATATTCTTCTATTTCCTATTTATTCTTAAATTGTATTCAAAATCAATTTGGTGGAATCAGTATTTATTCAGTACCTAATAAGATCCTTACGTGGGAAGTGTGTGCTTCGGCCATTACAGTAAAGGTTCTTGGAATCCCATTTTGAATAGACTTAGCACCCAGAAGCAATGAGACCTGGAGGGGTCAAGAAACTTGCTCATGTATTTTTAAAAATCAACCAAGAAATTTCAAGGCCACAATTCAGCAACTTTGGTTCCAAAACCCACACTTATTTCACCATCCCATACAGAGACTGAGGCTTCAGTTCTAACTCACTTTGTGTTCAGAAATTTCAGCCTCATTCCTCATTGGGATTTAGTTTATGTTTTACCGAATGAGAGTGAAGACTGTTTGGGTTTCAGGGCCTTGGTCACCAA
Organism: Myodes glareolus; assembly: GCF_982192425.1. NCBI lineage: Eukaryota > Metazoa > Chordata > Mammalia > Rodentia > Cricetidae > Myodes > Myodes glareolus. Next base: position 1,388,556 of record NC_142030.1, read on the forward strand.
GAAGGCAGAGGAGCAAAGAGACACTGGAAAGAGAAAGGAGCCCAAAATCTGACTCCAGAAAAACTCACCAGGTCTGTTTCCCAGAGCTAATGAGACTCCACTGCAGTCTTATCCTCCAGAGGCTCCATGGAGGTCCAGCCCCATTAGCTTTTTGTAAATGAAGAAATGACACAGCAGGATGCATCTGTCTTCACTTCATGCTACATGTAGGTTGTTCTTGGAATAAGTATCCCAATTGTGAGTGGGTAGAGGAGGGCTGATGAATAGGAAGGGGCAGTGGCGATGCCTAGGGAAAGCTCGTGTAACTTTATCAGGTTGACTTTTCACCTTATTCATAGTTTGCTCTGGAAGAGCATAGCACACATTTCCGTGGCAAAGATAATGATTTTCAGGAAAATTAAAAGGAGGGCAGACTGCAAAGAGGTGAAACATGTGCTTTATCTAAATATTGTCTGGTATATTGTAGAATGCTTGGGCTTATGTAGACAACAGAGGGGGTAGAGGGAGAGGGAGGGAAGGAGGGAGGGAGAGAGAAAGAGAAAAGAAGGGAGGGAGGGAGGGGAAGGGAGGGAGAAAGGGAGAGAGAGAGAAGGTAGAAAGAGAGAGAGAGAGAGAGAGAGAGAGAGAGAGAGACCAAGACCTGAAAACAACACTGGCTTTGAGTCTGAAAAAAACAGGGATCAAACCTAAGAGAAGCTGAATCTTATTTCCATCACATTCATCGTGTGTTTGGTTTCTATGGTATTCTAGAACTGCCAGGTCAAGGAAACCGAAGCTCTCCCCATATCCAGTTGAACTAACTGAAAAAGTTTATATGCAGAAATATGTCCAGTAAAATTATTGCGATGGAGCCACAAATTTCCAAGCTATATATCCTAGACAGCACGGTCAATATGCAGGAAGGTTAACCTGGGTAGTATGCAGACTCAGGTTGCTGAGTCTGGGGCAGCCCGAGACTCTGCGTTTATAAGACATCCCTGAGTTAGCTGAGACCATTGCTAGTTCATGGACCACATCTTGTTTCCTTTAGGCAAACATGTGTCATGAGATCTGAAGAGAGGGAGATGGAAAGCCACAGTTGTCAAACCTCTCCTCATCTCCTAAAAAGATGGTTGAATAAGAATCTAACAGGCTCAGACATGCTGACTATTTAGGAATTCGTTGCCTCCTGTGTGTGCTACGTGCTACAGGAGCTAAGCCTGTGGGGACTCCTCCACTCCTCCCCGCCTTCCTCTGATGTGGACAATCTAACAGAAGCTTGTGCTCCACTGCCCAATACTGACAAGGCTGTGAGCTTGTCATGCCCAGAGTGACAACTGACCCATCCCTCCATTCAATTCTGCTGTGAACAACCAAATTAAATTTATATACTCCTTCCCTCAGTGGAGGGGTGTGCTGACATCCAGGGAAAATTGAGGGTAAGGAGGTCATTGCTGCTTTATTTAAGGAGTGAAGCCCATTCTCCATGCTGTTTGACATTATCCCAGATACATTTTGAAATCTGTAACAGGAATGAAGAGCTGTAATTGGTTTGAGGTACCCAGAGACTTCTGAGCAGGCTGCAGCTCAGTCTTTGCTCCTGAAAAAGACCAATGACTGGATATAGAGTATAAAGTATGAACTACTTATACTGGCCAGAGTACCCAACTTTTACATTTGAGAGGCATGGACCCCCAACTCTAGGGACTCCTCATGACACAATCTTATTTTCTGTGCAGAGCAACAAGTGAGGAGCCTGTAAGTAGCCAACTCTTTTCCTCTTCTGACTACTGTGCACAGGAGAAAGACATGATGTAAGGTGGTGAGGGTCATGTGAGCGTGCCATCAGGAGCATGGAGGCATGCTAGCATGAACTCATGAAGTTAGGTGCCACATAATCAATGAAGTTTACCAACTTAATTGCGTGTATAACTCATCTCTTCCTCTGAGACAATCTTCATTCCTTGTCTCAGTCAGTGTGGGCCCAGCTGCTGGTCTTTCATCAAAGAGTCCTGAGTAGGCAGAAAGAATTTGTTCTGAAGTTATAATCGTGAACTTTTGGGGCTCTATCCTATTTCCCTAGGCTCTACCCTCTTCTACTTCACCCATGGCTCACGAGAGTCAGACTCCGAAAAGTATCTGCAGTCGTTTATCATCAGATAAACGCGCGAATCACTTTCCCAGGATGCACATGGGGGCCATCGGAAGGCACAGCATGGTCTTCCAGCTACAGTTTGCCATCTCAGCCTCACTCACTTCAACCACTTCCCCTGTGTTGTTCTCAGAACAAAGACCCAATTCTAAATTCTACACACAACTTGACTTCACCTTCGCTGCACCTGTACTTCTCCACATCCTAGGCTAAACAGGAATTGGAGATGGCTTTCTGTCCCTAGTCTCCAGCTTACAGGGCCAGTCAGTGACTTTTCCAGAAGTTCCCCATCACGGTGCTCATCTTGACATTAAAGGGAGTCAAGTACACAGTATTTGCTGGACTACTGCTAAAAAATATGCTTCTTTATCTTTACCAGTTCAGACAACTTTTATATTCAGTATTGTTTGGTTGTGTTGTTTGTCTCCTTGTAGGGATGCACTACCAGTATCCAGGAATCTCATTACACTGAATTCTGTAAACTGAACATTTTAATGCCTCTTACTCAGGCTGGTCTTCCAAGAGCAATCAAGATAAGGGTCCAAGGGAGATTTTTTATAACTAACAATGTGGAAAGAAGAAGAAGAGGAGGAGGAGGAGGAGGAGGAGGAGGAGAGTGAGCGAGGCAGAGACAGAGGCTGAGAGAAACAGAGAGTGGGAAAGGAGAGGGGCGGAGAGGGAGAGAAAGGAGAGAAAATCAAGAATAGAATGGAAAGGGAGAGGATAGAGAGATGAGGGAGGGGAAAGAGAAAGAGAGAAAAGTGGAGATGGAGAGAAAAGGAAAGTGAGGAAGAGAAGCGGAGACGATAAAGAAGGGCAGGGAGGAAAGGGGAGAAGGGAGGGGAAAAGGGAGATGGGAGGGGCCACTGCCTTTTAGCTGATGGACTTCTTGTCATAGGTCATTTAATTCTGAAATTCCATTAAGATGCCATAGTGACTTGGGCTTGCCTTGAACTCATTAATTGATATGAAACATTAAACAAATTACACACATACACACACCCGCCGCCATTCGCAGAAAGTTTGGTTTCCTCCTATCTGCTACACTGCTTCAGTGCTGGTATTGAAGAAAGGAAACAGAAAGAGAAGGAGTGACAGGTGGAGAACTAACACAGCTCGAGGAGTCATACAGATGAAACCTGACCCTCCGTTCGAGTAAAATGCAATGCTTTTTATGAGGGCAGATCTCAAGCCTCATGCTTACTGAGAGTGAGTGCATCAGGTGAGTGGTACCATTCTGAGGGTAGTGTCTTCACTCTAGCAAAGGGACTGAGTGGTCTAGTTATCAGGTCAGGAGTTGGCAGAATCCCAAGGTGGTAAAAAACTATTGAGAGGAGGAATAGCCTCCTAGGCCATCTGTTTTAGTCAGGGTGACTATTGCTGTTACAAACATCATGACCAAAAAACAGCTTGGGGAGGAAAGGATTTATTCAGCTTACACTTCCACATCACTGTTCATCACTGAAGGAAGTCAGGACAAGAACTCAAACAGTGTAGGAACCTCAAGGCAGGAAGAGATGCAGAGGCCATGGAGGGGTGCTTCTTATGGACTTACTACTCATAGCTTGCTCAGCCTGCTTTCTTACAAAAACCAGAGCCACCTGCCCATAGGTGGTACCACCCATAATGGACTCAGCCCTTCCTCATCAATCACTAATTACAAACATGCCCTACAGGCTTGCGTATGACTTGATCTTATAGTGGCATCATCTCAATTGAGGCACCGCTCAGATGACTTTAGCTTGTATCAAATTAGCATAAAACTAGCGAGAACACCATCATTCAGAAACACTGGGTCTCCAGGGAATTTTGACAAAGGAGCTCAGAGGGCCAAGGCTTCACAGGAGTTGGGGGTGAGGGTGGATGACTACCAAACTCCAGAAAGAAAAACAAAAATGGAAAGAAAACATGGTTTGACCAGTCGAGAAGATAGCAAATACTGGTTTAAAACAATGTCAAGCAAAATTTTAATACTGAAGATTCTTGTATTGAACACTAGATTGATTGCACTAATTCACATACCTGATTTCGTTTAATCTTACAAGGTCAGTCTTGTCAATTATTAGCCCCACTTTGCAGAGAAGAAAGCAGAAGTAAAGTTGGTTTGCTATGTGGTTAACCTCATAATAAAAACAGATTCTAGCTCTATAGCTGTCTCTAGATACTCAGGCTTATGACTATACCATCCTGAACACACCCATCTCAACAAAGCCCAAGTTCTCAAGCCCACACATTGCTGTAACCAAACAGAAAGAGCATCTTCTTCTGTTTTTCTTCTTAAATTTGAGCCTTTCTCAGGTGATGACAAGTTAGTCTAATATCTCAATAGTTTTTACACACTATAGAAATTTAGTCTTTTATTGAGCAGATCAAAATACCTTGGAACTGGAAGACAAACGGCAGTACTACCAGGACTGACTTTGCAGCCTTTGTAGCTGGGGAAGAAAGTTAAAGGCTGAATACAAATTTACAAAAGAGAATTAGAGCGTCCTAAGCAGAGAGACTGTTACACTCCCTTTGACACAGATGGAAAGATGCCAGTTAGTCGGAGACTGACATGTTCTAAGCATAAGGCTGTAGAAATGCCATTAGTGCAGGCAGGCAGGGTGCAGGGAGCAGGGGAGGAAGCTTACTACTGGAATCCCATAATTAATTGTGTGCCATTTGGAGTGGGGTGACGCAAGATTTCCACTCAGCTCTAGCTCTCCAGGGAGATGTCATTGCTTGGAATTTGTAGGATGAAAGGACTGAGGACTACAGAGATCATCTAGTTCAGACACCCCAATTAATAGGCGAGGAAATGGAGACCCCAAGAAAGGCCAATACAAGCCAAAGGCTACAGAGCTAGTTAGTGCCAGAGCAGGGCAGGACCCTGATTGCCTGATTTTTGTTCCAGGGATTTTCCCACCCCACCTCCATAATGGGTCAGGGAGAGAACTTCCCAATGCCTAGTTACCAACAAGCAGCCTAGTTTCATAATAGGAGTAGAGAGACAAGAGGCCAAAAGAACAAAAGCAACATCTTAATTATTTTCATGATTAAAGAAAAAAAACTTCTAACTATGAATTCACCTGACCAGCTATTATCAGAACAGCAGCCATGAAGTGATCGCTTAATTTGGTATTTCAGAGGCCAAGAGAACCCCAACCTTTCAGGAGTTGCTGTAATTGGAAGTGGTGTCTAGACATTGTGGGAGCTCAACTCTTGCACAGAGACCTAGAGATGGAGGAACTTAAACAGGTAACTAGGGGATCAGTGGCACTGTGAGCAGAGGAATTTAGACCTTAGTTCACCATCCAAGGGTTCTTTGGCCGGCATGACAGCTTCTCTTCAAGAACTGAGGATGCTGGCTGGGTCCATAAGGTCCAGGAGAAGTCACCCAGACTATCTCCAGTTCTTTTATTAAGAATTACTTGAATCATCCTTTATCCATTAAGTAGTTTTGGAAGAGTGATGTGTGAAGTGCAAACTGCAAATATGAATCTCCTGAAAGTATTTCTCTGAGCCCTAAGACAGCCTAGATGCATTGTAAAATGTACTGAGCAGTGCCTCCTTCTCGGAGGGCAACCTAGAAACATCCTGTTCTTGCTAGTTTTTATGACAACTTGACACAGGGTTGAGACGTCTAAGAAGAGGGAACCTCACCTGAGAAAATGCCTCCATAAGATCCATAAGATCTGCCTGTAGACAAACCCACGGAGCATTTTTTCTTTCTTTTTTGTTATTGCTATGGGAGGACCCAGTCCACTGTGGGCAATTCCACACATAGGCAGGTGACCCTGGTTAGTAGAAGAAAACATGCTGAGCAAGCCGTGAGGAACAAGTCAGCAAGCATATCTCCTCCACGACCTCTGCATCAGTTCTTGCCTCCCCAATTCCTCTCTTGATAGACTGCTCTGACTCCACTGAATGATGAACTACAAGTTGTAAGATGAAAGAAACCCTTTCTTCCCCAAGTCGCTTTTGGCTTTAGGTGTTTTCCCCACAGCAATAGAAACACTCAGTAAGATACAACCCTAAGAGCCAAAGGAGTGCACTAAAGTAGCTGCAGAGCCTGGTTCACAAGTCTCTGCATTTATAACGAATGTGGCCTGGCTCTGGGAATCAGCTATGCAAAGGAAATAAAATTTTCAGTTCCAAGCTACATAGAAAATTTCCCACCTAATGCCAACTCATACTTTTTCGCGAAGCCCAGCATGGGGCAGATGGATATCTCTATGGTCATTTGGCCACACTGAGCACACACAAAATCAAGACTGTGAGGTGTCGTTTAGATGAGTGTTTCATTTTATTTGCTTTATGCTACACAACCACCAACATAAGAGAGATCTGAAAGGAAATTTTCATCCTACAGAAAAAAAATATGAACAAACAGAGGAGAAATTGTTTGAGTAATGTTGCCACTGGAGATTTCTTTTCATGGTGAGAACAAGAGAGGAAGTCAGACAAGGTCCTGAACAAAATCCTTCCAGAAAGACTGGTGGGACAGCCATGCTTCACGTTCCCTCGCCTGTACCAGATCCCCACTTCTTACAAACCCACTAGGACCTTCTAAAAGGGTCATTATTATCTAATTTCTCAGTGTGGGGTGGTTTCTGGTGTTGTATACAGAAGAGCAAACAAAAGTCTGGAGGCAGAAAAGGCCTGAAATAGAATGGTAGAGTTGGCATATATCCAATAGCATAATTCTGGTCCTCAGTCTTGAGACTTGAGCCAAGTATCTTTTTTTCCTTCTGGTTATGCAGACCAAACAGGTTTCCACATTATCCTTTATATCCCCGGGGTATTTCTGAGGCTAAAGAAAGATCTGAGAGAAAGCTATAGCAATGCCAGCTGAAGTCTCAAGTTTTATTTCAAATGGACAGCCTGGGGGGACAAGAAGAAACTGGAACCCAACGCATCTGATACCAACTTTGGAAACAGCAGAAGCATGTACAGGGTCAATTTCATGGGTCACGCTCTCTGATCCAATGAGTAAAACATTGAGAGTGAAAAGCTGTCAGCGATCAGAGGCAATGAGTTGTTCCGAAGAGCACATCTCCTGGGAATGAAGATGGACACAGACCAGAAAATTTCAGGCCGCGTGTGGGTATCGTCTGAATGGTTGGATGATAGTTCTTAAGAGCCATGGTAAACGTGGGGCTAGAAAGATGGCTTAGTAGTTAAAAGTACCTGCTAATTCGAAGACTAAGGTTCAGTTCCCAGAACCCACATTGGGTAGTTCACAACCTCTTATAACTCTAGCTCCGGGGAACCCACAGCTCTCTTCTGGCCTCCCAGAGAACCTACAGACACATAGCAAACACACAAAGAGATTTATATACATACACTTAAATAAAAAATAAAAAAAATAAAGCTTAGTAAAATTCACGGGAAACAGAGCCAGTCTGAGTGGTGTTCGTCTTTTCCTAAGGATGGTAGAGATGGAAAGTAGAAGACTTGGCTCAATATCTGACTTCTATAAAGGTCATAAAAATGAGAAGGAGCCCCACTTAACCTCTTAAAACATTCCCCAGATGTTATTGATCTGCTTCTGATGGAAAGAGGTTTGTGGGATAAAGATTATTGGAAGTGGAATAAAATTCAGAGAGAAATATGTGCACGAGATGCCTTAACCCTCACTGCAAAAGATGCCCAAGTGCCTGCTTCTTTTTCTCCACCTCCATCATACCCATTATCTATTTCTCTCATTAAATATAGTCACCAAGTGGTATTGAAACAGAAGCTATAATTAGCACAAACACATCCCTATCCACAAAACACAACACCCACACTAACTAATATAGAGGAAACCACATGAGCCCCATTTTACTTCTATAGCTCATTCTGATCTATGTATAGTTCTAGATGCCTAAAGAAAAACAGTCCTGACAGTGGCCTTGAACACATCTTCCTGTTCTAAAGATTGTACCACTGAACAAGCAATCCACAGAACCTAATCAATCCCAGCTAAGACCACCAAAGGTTGAACTTTATTTCACCCTAAATCCTCTAGAATTCCTCCCTGCAGTTTTCAAGAGAGGCCTAGATCCTCAGAAGTGTGTTTGTCCTTACTGAAGCAAATAGATGCACTGGACTTTGTCTACAGGTGAACTGCTAGTGCTATTGGGTGGTGGCCAGGACTTTACTGAAGGGCTGCTCTTCAGGGAAATGAGGGGTCCCCATCTATTCCTGCTCACTGTTCTCTAGAACTGGCTCTGCAGCTGGACCACTATGCTCAGTTTCCTCTAGGCAGACCAAGTTCTGATGTCAGTTATTCCTTGGCTGATGTTGAGGAGACACCGCCTGCATTTCCTGGCATAAGGGTCCATTTCTCCTCGAGACAGTACATCTGGAGCTGACTGTGTTCCCCCATTCAGGACACTGCTCTATACTCTCCGTTGGTCTCCTCCTGATCCGGGAAGCTCCTTTTGTGCCTGTTCCACTGCTTGGAGACTCCTTCCCTTCTCCAGTCTTGTGCAAATTCTTAACCAAAGTCACAGCCTCCCTGGCCTTCTGAGACAACACTTCACCACTGAGAGTTCACTGCTGAGAGCCCACCAGTGACTTCCGCGTCCCCCCTCCTGACTTTTCTTGTTTCTCTCCTTGGTGTTTTCCATCACTTTATAATTTCTGAATGTTATTCATCTCTTAATCTTGTTTGTTGCTGGTCAAAATCCACCCGCATAAATCTCTGTGAAGATGGTGATGTTACTTCCAACCCCTAGGAAAGCGATGAGTTACCAGTGACCAAAATCAATTAGTTATTCTGAAACCTGACTGACGTTAAAATCATCGGGAAACTGTGGAGACATTTTGACTGCACATCCCAGAAACATTCATTTAAAGAGTTTGAAGTGAAGCCCAGACATGGACCAAAAAAAAAAAAAGTGTTTTTAAAAAGTGAATTGGATGTGTAGCGGAGTTGGAAACTATCAATTTAAACTGAGTATTTCAACTCACCCACCCCGGTGTTTTCAGTAAGTACACACCATTATCTCTGACTACAATAGTCTGAACTGGAACTGGACACTATCGTCAGCTCTTCAATGCACACCTGGCCTGACAAAGAATGCAGAACAACATTTGGGGGAGAGATAGAAGGAAAATATTTTGTTTCAAGAGCAACAAACTCATATGGTATGGTAGAGTAAAATAATGGAAAACTTCCAGAAGTTTTGGAAACCAGCAATAAGGACAAACAAATGCTGATTCCTAGGGCATTTCAGAGAGATAGAAGAAAAGTCCCAAAGCAGGAAATGGCTCATATTTCTATAGCTCTATGTGGGGATAACCAGATTCATAAGAAAAATAATAAAGCTTTATTTGTAGGTTGTGTAAACTAGTGGAATTTCAAAGCCTCTTATATCTGAATGTGGGCCTCCCACATCTCCCTCTAAGGTACCCCCCTAGTCATCCTAATTGATGCAAAACCTATTAAGCCGTAATTGCCGTGTAGCCTGGTACTCAAGATGGTGCTTGCTTATGCACCCAGAAGCAATTCTGGTCCTCACCAGTGCTCCCATCTGCATGGAGAAAATAATTTCTTGGCCACCCCATGCTGAGCAGAATCGAGGAGCTGAAATTAGGGTTAACGTCACCAGCATGAAGCTCCGTGATTTCATTCATCAGCTACCTGCTCTCAGAGATCTGACAATGTTATCAGGGCAATTTTGTTCTTGGCACATTTAAGCGGCACAAGGGGGCATGGGGGACTCTACCAAGGCAGTAATTTCCTAGGTAATCATTCTAATGTCTTCATCCTGAGTGCATTTGTTCGGCTGAGTTAATTAGGGGAGTTAATTTTCGCAAATGGCACAAAAATGCCCATTTACCGGTAACACAGCCTTGTGCCAACGCCTGGCTGAAGGTAACCAGGAAAGAGAAGTTGATGCTCTGCGTTCTTCACGGCTGCCAGCTTGGACCAGGAAGGACCACAGCTGCTGGCTTGGCAGATGTGACCAGGTCTGGAGTTTTCTAAAGGTGGTACAAAATGTATTTTAAGCTGTCACTAGCAGCTAAACAACATGGTGGATGCTGTCTCCCTATCTGCTTAGCCAGCCCTTCAGTTCACAAAGAACACAGAAGCTGCCACAGGTGGTGTGATCCCAACAGAGAAGGTCCACACACTGCTAAAAACAAGTCAGTCATGGTCTCCAGATACCCCAGTGTCTGCTGGGCCAAGATTCTCTGTGGAGAGCTCTGAAGCGGTGGTGGTAGGGATGACATGTTACAGTAAATGGAATCCTGGGGAGCTTGGGTATTTCATGCTGCCTCTGATGACTCTGGAATGGGACCAGATGGTGGCAAAGCTATCTGTTCTCCCGGAGACCAAACATTCTTCTCATAGGGAGGTAGAGGAAAAGACGAAGGGGAAAACAGCGCTGTTTGTCAGCTGACGATACACTCCACTATGAGGACAAAGGAGAGGCTGGTGAGGAATTACTCCAGGGCAGAGGGAGGCCGGCAAACTGCAGGAAGGGCAGAAAGCAGGAGCTTGGTCATAACTCTAAACATTTGTTTTATGAATTCTCTGGTATCTTCAGGTCCATCTCATTCTGTAATTCCTTAACAAAGAAAGAGTTACCTGGGCTTCTAACTTGAGACCTTCATTAGTTGTTCTTCCCGTTGCTGGAATGACACACCTGACAAGAAGCCATTTAAGGGAAGAGAGTGTGATTCTGGAGTGGTTGGTAAGTGGCTGCGGAGCAGAAACATGAGATAGCTGCAAGCTCACATCTCTGTGGATCAGAACGCAGAGAACGCTAGCGCTCATCTCGCTTTCCCATTTTTTTCCCTTTACCCTTTTCATATGTTATAGTGTGTGTGTGTGTGGGGGGGGTGATGAATCCTTGAGGGCATGCATGCCATGGTGCACAAGTGGAGCTCAGAAGACAACTTTGTGGGGTTCTTCCTCTCCCTTCACCTTTCTGTCGGTTGCAGAGATGGAACTCAGATCATCAGGCTTGCAGGGCAATTACACTTACCCACTGAGCTGCCCCTCTTCTCGTTTTCCTTTTGATGCACTCTCGGACCCCAGTCCATGAATGGTGTACACCACATTTATGATGGGGATTCCCCCTCGGTTAATCAATCCTCTCTAGAAATACCCTCAGAGGCACACTCAAAAGTGTGTTTGGATACTACCTGAAGCACCTCTTAGTCCAATGAAGCTGACAATCAAAATGAGTCCTCAGAATCCTTACTGAGCTCTTCCACTGTATTTAAATGTCTATCTTGCTGAGTTAATTTATTTTGGAAGTATGAGTCCAAATATTCTCCTCAAAGAACCAAGTATTTTATAGGCAGCACCCTGTGTGTAGCAGACATTGATAAAGGCCACTTCCTTTCTGTTGCATCTGGAGTCTCCCACAGGGAATGGTGCATGTTTTCACACTGAAGTTATAAGAAGGTTCTCCGACCTAATTTTTAGATTCTGGTGACTTTGCTGCTATGAAGTGGCATTCCATTCCGACCATATCCAGAAGTTGAAGGTGGGCGTGGCTATCGGGATTTGGCACTAGCTGGTAGAAATACGGTATGACAATTTCTACTTCACCTTCTTGCAGGGGAAATACATGCTCTTCCTAACACAGTCCTGGCAATTGTCTGCACACATGCTGGAGGACAGGAGGACGATTGCCTGGCAGAGCTAATCAGAAGCCAGATGTATCTTGTCAAGCACGAGTTCCTCCAAGCACGCCCGCACTCTGAGAAGTGCTCAGCAGGTCCTTACAACTCCAGCAGCCACCCTCCAGTCTCCCTTCTTGTACAAAATTGTCCTTCCCTCTGCCGTGATTTGAGAACTTACCAACTTTAAAAGGACAAACAGATCAAAGCTGTACTTAGAATGGGTGCTCAGAAAACATCATTCTTTTCCACTGTGTAAGAATAAGTCTTGGAAAAGATAAAATAAAATATTAGATACTTTTCTGTCTCCATGACAAAATCCATGACAGAAATAATATTAATGGAAGGAGTTTCATCTAACTCTGTGTTATACGATTCAGTTCAGTCATGAGTATGTTGATTCTGGGCCTATGGTAAGGCTGAATGTCATGGAGTGCACTCATGTGACAGAGTCTGCTCACCTTGGTAGAGGAAGCAGAGCAAGCAGAGGTCTAGGATTAGAAGTAATCTTTAAAGGCATAGTCCCAGTGACCTGTTTCCTATAGCTAGGCCCCAACTCCTAGTGTTTCCATTATTTCTCAAACAGTTCCACCAGCTGAGGACCAAGCGCTCAACACATAGGTGGGGGGGTTGGGTGGGGACAATTCATATTCAAACCATAACAACAACGGAAGACACCAGGGAAGGAAGCCGGAGAGCACCTATTCCTACTAAGTACTCATAAGTGAATGCTAGACAAGCAGAGCTGTCTTGTTTGCTTGCTCCTTTTATTTTACTTCCTGTTTGCCTTGCTTCCATTCAGAGAAGCAATTCCTAATGTTTTCTCCTGTAAGATCTGAAACTACGAATGCCAATTCCATATAACATATAGACCTCAGAAATCCTTGACATGACAGTCATGAAATGTCACCCAGGAACATTCTTTCTGAATTCACCCCCATTCCTCTCTCTTTTCCTCCCTCCCTCCATGGAAAAAGGCAAGGACTATCTTAAGAGAGAAAGCAAATACAAAGGGAATTTACCCATGTCTTTCCTAATGATTTACTACTTGTTATCCAACTTTCCCAACAGCCTGTAGAAAAGAATGTTTTCTCTGTTTTCCATAGGAGAATGTTTCCTTGGAGACAGGTTTTCTGAGATCCACATCACCACTCCCATAAAGTAATGGAAGTAAAATTTAAACCTAGCTCTGTTCAACTTAAGAAATTATATTTATTATTCAACAGGAGCTCTAAAGGGAATTCTTTGTTCTTGATCCCTGGGAAAAAGCAGAAGAGGAACTTATGCAGGAAGGCAATGAAGGGAAGGTCTGTTGGCGGGAGTGTGCCGCAGAAGAAGCTGCTCTACTTCTGGAGAGAACTTCCAAGGAGAGGAGCACCTGGCGTACAGCAGGAGAGCTTACACTCAAGTCACACCGGCTTCCAGTTAAGGAATATCCTTGCTGCAGCCTTATTAATGTTGGGAATTAGCAGCAAGCTGGAGAAGGGGTCTTAATATAAGACTTCTATTTTTCCAAAAGCAAGCACCGCTATGGCTTCCACACATTCACACATTTGCTCAACGTTTATTGAATGCATTTGCTTTTCCAGGCCCTACACTAGGAGCTAGTCCAAGGTGAGAAAGATATGAATCCAATCGTCAAAGATCAAAGGGATGATAAATTAATGAGAAAACCTCCTGGTGGAGATTCACACACATAGTGACAACGCACAGCACACGGTGAGTAGCTACCACGAGAAAATGATGGATCACGTACCATGTGGTTCAGAGACCTGGGAGGCTACTGTCAGCTTCATTCGTCAGAGGTGGCTTCACAGAGGAGATGGCATTTTATCAAGGATTTGAAGCACAAATAAAAGTCATATGCCTACTGGTGGGGTACAAAGCACAAACAGAGGTCAAAAACTTCCTTGTCTAAGCACTTTTTTTTTTCTTACCTTAGTTTCCTTTTGAGCCATTCCATTCTCAGCCTGTATTCTTCCCATGGTTTGTAACAAGGACTCAAAAATGCTCTCTTAAGAGGCTTCTCTACCCAACCCCATTAAACTCGAATATTTGGGACAGATCTTAGATTCAAGTAGATAAAGCTGTTAAGTGTCAACATACAGAAAAACAAGCAACAGAAAGACACACAAATTCTTTGTTTAATGAGTGAAGGCTCCTGTAACTCAGAATCCACAAAAATGTGAAAGTGGTAGCAAGCTTAACAGGCAACTGCATAGATCTGGTGTTGCCAAGGAAAATGGGCCACCTCACCACCAGCAGTTGGAAAGGCTTAGAATGGTAGGAGCTGGGAGAAGTCAGGGATTTGTTAAACCGTTGGATCCCAGTCTCCAGCCTGTCCAATCAGTCAGCTGTTTGTCCTCTGTTCATGATGGAATAATAGCCCTACAGGCTCAAATAACATGTGTATTTGATCCTATTTAGTACAGGTCACCCTGTATTAGAACCCATCACCACTATACACTATAGACACTGATTGAAAGCCATTTGGTGTTTCAGCTATAACTAGGAAAAGACAGGCAAGAATCATCCAATACAAAAGATGTGAACTAACATAAATGACAGTGATTCAGAAAGACAAAAGGAAAACTTAAATTATGACTGATATTCCCCAATTGGTAATAGAGACTATGTCTTCCATTTAATTGGAGCAGATGTTGTCATAAAGAATAAGAAAGACTAAGCTGGGGGTGATGGTGGTGCAAGTCTTTAATCCTAGCCCTCGAGAGTCAGAGGCAGGAAGATTTCTGTGAGTTCAAGACCACCTTGAACCAGATTATCCAGAGCTGTGCAGTAAGAGAACCCTGTCTCAAGAAACAAAAAAAAAGAAAGAAAGAATAGAAAAGAAATGAAGAAACAAACAAACAAAAAGAAAAGAATAAAGAAGAGGGAAGACCAGTGGAGAAGAAAGGAGAAAGGGAAAGGAAGGAAAATGAAAACTCCAAAACAATGACCCATGATCCAATCAATCAATCACTTCTCCAACACCTCACCTCTGAGCACTGGGCTGGGGACTAGACCTTCAACACATGAATTCTTGGAGCGTTTCAGGTCAAATAACAGCAGCTTACAAAGTAGGCCGACTCCAGGCTGTTCTGAAAATTCTATTCTATCTCCCGCTCCTAAAAAAAAATGGTTAAAAGGGGGTTTTAAACCAACTAATAAAATGCTCCTGCTCATGGGGAGAAACAATTTCTGACTTATAACAACTGAATAGAGGCTTTCTAATTTCTAAAATATAGGACATATATTTAAGTTATTGTGTGTTTTATTCTTATTCACTTGTGAGCACTTATAGTTGAAAAGTACCTATTAGCTTTGAGGGAAAACTTAGAGTTTGATTGAATGAGAAACAAATACATATAATTGGGTCTTATATGTAGCCAGGCACTTACCTAGTGGATAAAACTAACAGTTACAGGGCACACCTAAACCTCTGTAAGCCTTTCTTCTTCGGTTGGTAACACAAAATACATGGAAGCGTTTTCCCCCAAAAAATATAAGCTCAAATATAGCGTTCATCTCGGCATTGCCTATAATAATTAAAAGTGTGAAACAAACACCCGTGTGAGGCCTCTGACACCACACACCACAGGGTGTTTACAGATTTTTGTTTGTATGTTTTGTTTTGTTTTTCGAAACAGGGTTTCTCTGTAGCTTTGGAGCCTGTCCTGAAACTAGCTCTTGTAGACCAGACTGGCCACGAACTCACAGAGAACCACCAGCCTCTGCTCCCAAGTGCTGGGATTAAAGGTGTGCGCCACCACTGCCCGGCTGCATAGATGGTATTTTTTAAAAGTAGAAATAAGCAGTATCAGAAGTCTTGTGTGTGTTTTCATATGTGACACCCTTTGTTTTACACAAACACGGTAACATTTTACTTCAGTTAGAATCCTGCTGTTCCTCTGGATAATTTTATATCTAAAAGTAACTTAAGCCCTTAAATCTTCTATTGGGAACACTAATGCCACTTTACTCCTGCAGTCCGTGAAGGAAACTGTCACCCATACACTGAACATTTCCTGGCCTGTGACTCCCAATAGGAGATGAACAACTACTATTGTGTGATCACTGGCGGGTGGGCTTCTGGGAACACAGGGTTCTCTGCTTACCTTATCCATGACCTTTAGATTTTCTCTGATCTGTGTTTTGATTTCTTATAAGACAAAAGATTCTATGAACAAGTTTAAAAGAATATGTCTGGTAATAGAAAAAAAATAATCTCTAACCACGGTGTCTCACAGGAAGAAAGGGTAAAAGTAGTCCCTTCCCTTTCCTTTATATACCTCTTCTGTCAGTGCATTGTGTGTTGACAATGTTACCCAGCCAGGATCGACTCACATGACCAGGCTGGCTATGTAGTTTAGGGTAGCCTTGAACTTCTCATCCTTCTGTCTTTACCTCCTCAGTTCTGGGATTATATGTCTACCCTACCAACTCTGTTTTATAGAGTTCTGGAGATTGACCTTAGAGCTTTCTGGTAACAAGCAAGTACTTGACAAACTGACTTATATCCCCAGTCTTGGAGAAAGATTTTTCTTTTTAAATTTAAATTTATTTTTTGCATGTGTGTATGTGATGTACATGTTCTCATGTGTGTGGGGGCATGTATGTGTATGCAGGTGAGCCTGCGTGTGTGTATGAATGAGTGTGGATGTCACTATCTTCCTCAGATGCTCTCTCTTTTACTGACTCAGGCTCTGTCTGCCTATGAACCCAAACATAAGCCATCAGCTAGTCTGGCTTGCCAGCTTGTTTAAATGACCTCCTCCCCATGTCTGCCTTTGAGAAGCTGGAATTACTGCTGGCCCATGCCCGCCCAGCATTTTTGTGGGTTCTGGGGATCTGAACTCTGGTCTCCACACTGGTGAAGCGAGTATTCTATTTACTAAGTCCTTTCAGTAGTCCTGCAGATAGATGCTCTTCATAAGTTATTAAAATTCATACTTATAACTCCATTGATGATTCTAAGAAGTTACGCTAAGTGTATCTCAATATTCTGGGAGCTTACATATTGCCAGCCTATTTCAGGACAAGGCAGTGTACGTCTGGAAAAAGGAACTGCCTTAATAATGATGATGTTCTTTTGTTTCAAGAAGTCCCATTGGCTTGACACCACACTGTGGGAGTGAAGGTTTGCATGTGGTCTGTACTGAACAGAAGAAATGCTAAGACATTCTCCCACACAGTCCAAAGCTACAAAGAACTGGGTCATTCAGTTTCCTACATGAGACATAGCTTAGATTCAGCAAACATCATATATCACAATAAACTTATATTGTTAATTTAAACTTTACAGTATTGTGGTATTATTTATATTTAATTTTTACAAATTCGCTTGGGATTTATAGCACTTTAAAAACCTTAAGATTTTATTAGGAGTTTATACTCAGTTTTATGTTTATATGCTTAAGTGATAATAAAAATCAACATTGGATGTTTATGGGAATTTTTTCTCTAAAGGGAGTTCATGCATTCAAACTTGATAAATAATGTGCTGTGTAAACTTTGATTAGAACAGAATTTTAATTTAATATAATTTAAATATTTTAAAATCTTTATTTTATTCTTAGCACTGGGCTACCGCCCTTGGTACTACAGACAGCACTTGCTCTGTGAGCTTAGTATTGACAAGTGTCATAATTTTTCAGATGTTATCCATAAACTATTAAATAGATATATAAGATGGCATGTGGTTAAGGTCCTAGAGTTATTCACAGACAACTTCCTAGGAGTTTCTTTCAAAGACTGTGAGAGAACCCTGTTGGGCAAATGGGAGCCTGATTTTTGGTATTGAAGGAGAAGTTCCATGGGGAAGAAGGAGGATTCTTGTGGAAGAGGAAGAGGAGGAATTTCATGGAGAAGGATAAGGAGGAGCCACACATAGGGGGATGGGGAGCCCCATGGAGAAGGAGGAACTAGTCATGACAGAGCTGCATCTTGCTTGGGTTTGTTTTGGGGCTCAGTGGAGGTAGGAGACAGGGTCTAAACTATCCTGGTACAAACATGTTACCTCAATCCACACCAGACCTAGATACAAAGACCCCAGCTATGTCAAAGACTCACCACCAGAAATGTAGACCTGATGAAGACTGATGACTGCTTTTGCTGCTCCAAACAAAAAAAAAAAATAAAGAAAAGTGTAATACTCCAAGTGATAGCTGCACTCTGGACTCTTCTTGGTGGGACCCTTATCACCATAGTGCTTGCTGTATGGTGTTCTCAACATGCTGAAGGGAACAGAGCCATAAGGACAAGGAATATTCCAATATGTGTCTGAGTGGTTGGGTAATTTCCTTAGTAAGAGCATATAGACAGAGTGAGCATATCTCTCTCTCTCTCTCTCTCTCTCTCTCTCTCTCTCTCTCTCTCTCTGTGTGTGTGTGTGTGTGTGTGTGTGTGTGTATGTGTGTGTGTGTGTGTGCACGTCCTGTCAATAGGGATCAGACATTAGTGTCTTCATCAATTACTCTTCATCTTAATTTTTGAGAGATGGGTTCTCTTTTTGGCCTGTGCTTATTGTTTAAGTGGGTCTGGCTGGCTAGTGGGCCCTGGGCACCCATTTATCTCTGCTCCCTCCTCAGTACTGAGCATTAAAGACATTACAATACCCAGTGTTTTATGTGGAAGCTCAGGATTCAAACTCAGGATTTTATGCTTGCACAATGTGAAGGTTAGTTTCAGGTGTTAATCTAGAATCACTTGGGAAGAGTCTCCATGAGGTCGTCTTGTGGGCATGTGTGTGAAGGATTTTCTTCAGTTTGCTAACTGATGAGGGCAGAACCATTTCATGGGCTGAATTCTGGACTAAATGAAAAGGAAAGAGGGAACCAAGCACTTGGAAGCTTGCTTGCACACATTCTCTCTTTGCTTTTGACGGTGCATGTGACTAGCTGCTTCAAGTTCTTGCCTTGACTTCTCTACAATCTGGAACTGTAACCTGGAATTCCGAACTAAAATAAATGCTCTCCTAGAAGGTGCTTTTTTCAAGTGTTTTATATCAGCAGCAGGCTGTGCTGTGGATATATACTGGCTGTGCGATCTCCCAAACCCTGGTGTTGATATTCACATTGTACTAGTAATAAAGGCCACACACTGGCTGTCAAAGTTCTGTATTGAGAACTCGACTTGCCATCAAGGTTTAAACTCTGGCTCCACCCTAAATTCTGAGACCTTATACAGGTCATTTAACATTTTACTATTTCAGATTCTCATTTCCAGACTATAAAATGAAAGTCATAATATCTTACAGATTTGGTAAGAGAAGATACCAGCAGTACTTTGCATATGTACTATTCAAACATCTTTTTGAACTTGTTTTGTTACTTTTCTTCATGTTGCTTCTTGGGTTTGGTGGGGAGAATAGTGGGGATGGGTCAGGGATGGGGACAGAGGAAGACAGGACACTAATCCTAGTCTTCCTAGAGGTTCTAAAGCAAGGTTAGACAGCTCCCTAGACACTCATTCACTGTACTCATGCACTGTGCCCCTTGTGTCAGTGAGAGCCTGGGTATGAACAACTGGGCTGTAAAACAAAGCCCACAAGCTGACACTAGTGGCATGCCCAGAGTCACAGCTCTGAGGTAAAGGCATCTGAGATGGCTCAGAGTGACTTAGGAAATGACCAGAGATCAAGGCAGGGAATGAGCAGAAAATCAGACTTGGCAAGCCACACACTGCAGCTGCTCAGAGCTCAGATGCTCTGCCATTCCATGCCCTTTCTTACAAATATAAAGGCAAAGAGAAGACAGTGTGAGATCCGAGGGAGGTATCACTATGTGATATTTGCCCACGAGAGACTTCTGAAGCCTGAGCTTCCAGGTGGTCCACAGACTGGCCTCCAATGTTGGCGCTGGACCCAGCTGGTCCTCTTTGTTGGTGAACACAAAGCCCTGTAGTGTGAGAAGTCCCTGTCCTGTGTCCATCCTGAATTTCCTCTCCGACAAACACCAAGGTGAATGTGTGGAGAAGGCATGTAAGTCTTCCACGCAGACCATAGCTGCTCCCCTCCTGACTTTTTCCATAAAAGGTCATCTGCTTTATATTCCACTGTCCTTCATCTGGCCCTTGAATTAGCTTGATAAAAGACTAATTTTCCAGTAGCAAAGATAGAGCTTAGAAGATGTTCTCCTATTTAAAGATAAATGGACTTTATATACATGTCATTGCAATCAGAATATAATTAAAACATAAGAGAGCTTCAGTGAGCCCACCCACCAGTTCTGTAAACCCAAAGGAAAAGTGGAGAGACAGATCACCCATGGAAGCGACTCTTGGTTTCTTAGCAACCCATTTGGACAGATTTGAGTTTTAGCTTTTTTTCTCCCCTATCAGTTTTTCCACTTCTCTGTTTTTATCAACCCCAGCTTGAATAATCAAGTCATCTCTGAGTATGATTAGGCCTGAGAGCCCGGGTCCATCGGGGATAGCCAGATGGTCAAAACAAGACCTTTCCAGCACAAATAAGTCACAACCTATTGCCATGACAGGGAATATATCACACACTGAGGTATACCTCTGACACCTGAATTCCAACTATTGAATTGGGAACATCTTCATCAGATGGTTTTGCAAGGGGCCTACGGTGTTAACTGTCAGGGCCATACTCTTAACCAGATGGAAAACAATCTTACAAAATGAGTTTAGTCATAGACCTGAAAAGGAGAATTTTATGCATTGCATTTAGTTCAACCAGCATTAACTGGTCATCTACTGGTGTCTAACATTACTAAACTACGTGTGATTCTGGTCACTGAGTTCAGCAGTGGGAGTCAAGTTAGCCTACATCATCTTCTCCACATGAGTTTAGCTAGCCTACATAATGCCCTATAGCTCAACATTCTTCTTGAGCACTGGATCTACTGAACCAGATCTTGGCTACATAGTATATATACATATGTCCTTTTTTCCTACCTAAAAATGATTGAGTGATCCCCTTCAAGTCTTGTGTTGTCCTATTTCCAGAATGGTGGATATAAAGTTTTCCTTTATAAACAGGTATGAGAGGCTGTATCTGTGTCCCATGACCCATGGGATGCATATTCTTCCTATCCTTAGTCCACACTATCAACTCACAGAGGGGAGATATGTTTCCTTCCCTTCAGTTCTGTCGGGCTAAACAGGCTCAGAAGATAGAGACAATCTCTGAAGATAGACAATGAATCCAGTCTCCTTTGCTTCATTCAGAGAGAGATGTCTGCTGACACACACTCTTACCTTTGCTGGATGAACTGCTGAGAAGTTCTGCTTACACAGGCACTGGGAAAGCCCAAAGTCCCTGGATTCGTGAAATTTGCAGTGCAGGCTCCCAGAGTCAGCGCTGACCCAAACCTCTTAGCTTAGCTGTCTGCTGCCTACGTATCTGAGGCAAATGGCCCTGGGGTGGAAGGGAGGAACAAACACCGGAGAAGGGGAACAAAGCTGCTTAGTACTGTGACTTGGGTGTATGAAGCCACTTCATCTTACACAGGCAAATTCTGAGTATCTTAGTGAGTGGAGGACGTGGGGTGTTATGGGGAAAGCCACACAGGCCAGGCACTATGAGAGAGCTGAGCTCTAATTTAGCTAGAACAGTTAATGATTTTAATGATTTGTTGTGATCTCAAAACAACAGTTAAGTGATAAATCCACACCATTAAGGCTTTTATGATGCTTGGCTTCATTTAGCAAATAGTGGTGGGTCAGGGGCTTAGGCTGAACATCTGAGGTTGTTTTGCTGTGATGACATTCACATTTAAATAAACTAAACAAAACAACAACAAGAAGAAGAAAAACCCAGCTCAAGGGCCCCAGGAGCAACTGGCTCCCAAATACCCAGCAGGCAAAATGGAAAGATGTCCTTGAAAACTTAACCCAAAGGTTTGCTCAACTGCCTCTGCTGTGTGTTCTGGATAGAAGGCAAACAAGCACAGAAAATTGAAAGTTGATTGTTTTCCATCTTGGTTTGAAGCTCTGGTCCAGAGGGAGAGCGCAGTTCCTGGTGCTTTGACACACTGGGGGAAAGTCTGATCGTGCTTCCAGATTGAAACGCCAAAGGAGGTCCCGCTGCTGTGTACAAAGGGGAGTATCTTGTTCAGAGTTTTCTCCGCACAATAAAGGCCCAGAACTGTCAAAATGGTGACCCAGAAAATTTGACAATTTGCAATCCACTGTTATTACAGGTTTATGTATAATCTGTGACATGTTGAACAATATGATTTAAATAAAGATTCTAGGGTTCTTGATATAATCTGAAATGCCCCTACCTTTGTCAATAAAGACCTCTATTTACCCAAACTTTTCTTTGAAATATTTTTGCTTTGATTAGCACCAGCTCTTCCTGGAAAGACTGCCCACCCTGCAGTAGATTAACTCAGAAAATTCTAGAAAACTTGAGAACCCCATACCACAGGTCATACTGTCTATGGGTAGTGTTTCTTATCATCTCTTCCACACCTGCTTGTCGATTCTGTCCTCTTCCTCCTGAACTTCGACATTCATGCCACTAAATGATGTCCTCCCATACTGCCCTCTACAGAGATCAGAATGATGAATTAAGCCTCTTTGCTGCTTGAAACTTTGAGCCCTTATTAAAACTTCTGTTCCTTCATGTGTGTGTGTGTGTGTGTGTGTGTGTGTGAGAGAGAGAGAGAGAGAGACAGAGAGACAGAGAGACAGAGAGACAGACAGAGAGACAGAGAGACAGAGAGACAGAGAGAGAGAGCGCTTGCCTGTGGGGACCAGAGGACAATACCAAGTGTCTTCTTCAGTTAGATGTCGCCATATTCCTGAAACAACATCTCTCACTGAACCTGAAGCTCACTAATTTGGCTACACTGCCTGACCAGTGAGCTCCGGGGGTTATTTTGTCTCTATTTCCTCAGTGCAGGGACTGGAGGTGTATGCCACTATACCCAGCTCCTTACATTGTTGCTAGGGATCAAACTCAGATTCCCATGCATTCTCTCCAATATAACCTGTCACAATTGTCACAATTCTTCCTGATTTCAGCATTTGGGGAGCAGTATTTTCCATATCCTCCTAATCCCATGATTTGCTCCTCTCAGTGTGTCAATCATCCCACCCTAAGGTCCTTTTCCATCCTCCATCGTCATCGATAGCTGCATCTCTTCCTCAAGGTAAATTAAACACATTTTTATACTCCAGCAACCATCTTGTCTTTCCAAGTCATTGTAAATTGCCACAGCTTCAACAATTTTTCCTTCCAAACTTGTCAAACTCACTTAAAATTCTTCAGAGCCCATGAACTTCAGTATCTTTTACTGCTTTGTGAAATTATTTTCTTAGCATGAGTTTAAATTCCATGGTGAACAATTGTCATCAGCCCCCTGCACATATCCTCTGTGTCCTTGACTCCCTTCCTCTTTTCTCTCCAACATAATCACCCAGTAGAAGTCCCATGCATTTAAATGTGTCTAGAAAAAAAGCACCAAATTTTGCTAAATAGATTCATGATCTTAACTAAGCTCTTGGTTTTCAACACAATTTCCTGCCAATGTCTTTCTTCCTCCCTCTTTCCTGGGTAGCCCTTGTGTTCTTTGTTCTCTTTTCTGATTTCCATTTTCTCCTCCCCACTTATCTGTGACAGATGACCTTTGTTTTTTCTCAAGGAAGAGAGTGGAATTTATCAGTAAAGCCTTCCCAGCCACTCACCTGCCCCATTGCTGCACATGTGGCCTGAGTGAACTGTTCCTGAGCTTCCTGTTCTGTCTCTTTCCGCTCCTCCAGCCCCTCTCAGCTCGGACTTAGATCATCAGATGTTCTCTCATGATGGATAGTTCCTGGATTACACAATTACCTGATAATCGCCAGTCATTTCTAACCAATGCCGAAGTAGAGGCATCACTTCTAACACTGCTCTTTCTATCAGCACACGTATTCAGAATCATCCTCATCACCTCCATTGTTATCATCTTGGTAGAAGCTGCACTGTTCCTTCCTGAGATTGTTAGAATTGTTTATTAACTGATTAAGCGACGTCCTACCTCTTACTTCCTCGTCTTCTGGCTTCTGTTTATTCTCAATACGACATTAAAAAGTATTACAGTAAAATATCGGTTCACTTATCTTTTCAAGGCCCAGTGGTTGGCCTCTTACCAAGTTCCCTTGACAGCCTTCAAGGTCATTTCATCCACGACCTCAATGATCCTGTATATAACCGTTTCTATCTTATTTTATCCCCTCCTAGACATAGTATCTTTCTGGGTTTTCCATGAGTAAAACCATCAATCCAGCCCTAGTTAAAGATGCCTGTGCTAGTCTAATTCCTAGTGAGCTCTTTTAATACTCAATGTAGCATAATGTCTCTTCCTTTCTCAACAGCCTGACCTCCATGACTCACTTCAGTTTTTTCCCTATCACCGATCTCCACTTGATCACAGTCAGCTGCTATCACTGGAGCACAGAGTCTACAAGAGGAGGAACTGAAACCTATGCTGAATGTTGATTCCTGTTATTCACAAAATGGTTTGTTACATCATGAGTACACAGGTGCCTGCTGAATGAGCGAGGATCTAACCCAACACGTACATGAGCTGCACAAGTATTTTAAGAACTGATAATCTACCCAGACCTTACACAAACAGACATGTATATTTACGTATTCAGCCTGCAATCTAGACAGTAACATGATTATTGTTAAACTATGTATCATTATTTTTATCCCACAGCACAAGGAGTCAAGTATAGTCCAAAGCAATGGTCTGCAGTTCCAGCCAACAGGGAAACATTTGCTACACAGGAAAATAATGTCTCAGCTTAAACCGTAGCAAGCAGATGCTTCTTTGCACTTAAAGGAGCAAAATAAAACCTTGCTTCTTCCAGAATGCCAGAGAAAACACAGAGAATTCAACAGGGGAAGATACTTTGTAAGCTTGGCAGAAATACTGTGCATATAAAAATGTATGGCAGGGAGAGAAAAAGTGAAAAGGGAAGGATTCCAGAAGAAATAGACAAAACAGGGAGTGTGGACTTCAGAGCTGGGTGGAGAAGTGCAAAGCTTCCTAGAGCATGTCTGTAAATTGACTATGTCAAACAACAGTTGAGTAAGCACAAAAGGAGTCACCATCAGCATTAGGATTCCAGATGCACCAGGGTGGTTCTCACTGGAACACACAGGAACAAAGACAAAGACGTAAGTGCACATGCTCAGAACCAGCAAGGCAAGGAATCTGGTGTGTCTAAGTGTTGGCTCTCCCCTTGGCCACACCAGGGAAGGAATCTCAAAAAAATAATAACTTATTAAAGAGAGCCTGAGTGGTGTGGTGGTGGCATATATCTGTAATCTCAGCTACTCTGAAGGCTGAAGCAGGAGGATCACAAGTTTGAAGCCTGCCAGGGCTACAGAGTAAATGTAAGATTAACCTGGTCAGTTGCTAAGACTTTCCTTCAAAACACAATTTTAAAAATATGAGGCGTAGCTCAGCAATGGAGTGCCTAGTATGCATGAGGTCTCCCTGTTCAAGTTACCGTATTACACTCCCCTGCACCAAATAGCAAACACCACAACAACGAACACAGCTTTGACAAGTCTTGAAAACTTTGTATCAATGTCAGCTACTTAGAAAACTAAACTCTGTACGACGTTTTGCTAGAGGAAAAAGAACACAGGTCTGGTCATTATCAACCAGATCTGTTCCAGTAAGAATTTTATTGAGAGTGCTAGTTCCCCAGGCCCTCGTCTACAAGGGTCACATTCCAATGGGTGGAAACAGGCAAAAAAACAAGCAATTTATTTAAATTTCTATTTTATGTCAGATGGTAATCAGAGCTGGAGAGAAATGTAGAGAAAGAGGGTGTGCAGTGAAAATCAAATTGTTGTCTGGCTAGGTAGCCTATTTGACTAACTAATACTAACATGAGAACAAAATCCAGAGGTGAGAGAAGTGGTGACCTAAGCTTTCTCAACAAAGGGACAAGCAAAGACACACCTTGGGGTGGCAGAAGGCTTCTTGCATAGCCGTAACAGAGACATAGGCATGACCAGACTACTGAGGGGAAAGAGAGGTCACATTGGGAAGGTAATCAACCACCAAGTCTATCTTTAAGGTTTTAGCTGCTTAAAAACATCAGCTCTGAAAGGCACGGGGAATCAACAGAGATTTCTGAAGAGCAGAGTTCTGTGGCCTGACTCATGGTATATACCATTCTAGGAATCCATTGTGAGCATTCTGTGGGTGGGATGGAGGGCAAGGGTTACTCAGCAGACTGGACCAGGGACTGATGCTGCAACCTGCAGGATTGAGGTGGTGCTGAGTCCCCGGGAAGGACTGCATGTTGTGTGGTTGAAAGCTAAACTGTAGTTTTTACAAGTGGGTCTCATAGACTTGAGAAAGAGAAGCCCATCCTCAGGAAATTTTGTAAGGATAAAGTTGCTATTTACAGAGCCAAAAGACTAGAAAGTACAGGCCTAGATGGGAAGGAACAGTTCATTTTTGGATTTACTGTGCTAAGATGTTTTTTAGACCACATGGAGGTATACACATTTGGATTTTGATATGAAGGAAAAAACCAGCCTTATGCTGCTTATACTAATGTTTTTCTATCTATAAAAACAAGAAACTAAATTCTGATTTGGAAAATGCACCTCCTTTAATATTATCAAAGCTTTTCGTGTCTATGTGTAATGCATAGTGTAATGATTAAGTGCCAAATTATAAGAAATCAACGAAAGGCCAAAGCAGTGTGGAAGGAAGAAAATCAGCAGGAATTAGTGTCACTGAGAAGCTACAGAGAGTGTGACACAAGGCCATCCCTGTGACAAGTGGGGATTTGAGAAGCATCAGAGATTGGATGCATCACTGGTTGGAGTTACCAGCAAGGAGACCAACAGAGAAGATCAGGAGTGAGGATTAGCATAGTCCTGGGTAGATATGAAGACACCTGGTAGGTTTCTCGCTGGGTTGGCATTCCTCAACTTCTTAGTTTTGAGACGGGAAGTACCTGTGCTACAGAACCCTTTGGGTGGTTCCCACAGGAAGATGAAAGATGCTTCAAGGAGGAATAAAGTATACATAATATTCATAGAATACACATTTAATGAATTCAGGTGTGTGTCTGAAAGTGTGTTTGTTTATAAGAGATGGTGTGAATGTGTTTGTGTATGTGTATGAGAGAGAGATGGTGAAAGTGTGTATGAGTGTGTTTGTATGGGATCGAGAGATGGTGTGAGTGTGTATGATTGTGTGTGCACATGTGTAAGAAAGAGAGATGGTGTGAGTGTGTATGATTGTGTGTGTGCACGTGTATAGGAAAGAGAGATGGTGTGAGTGAGTATGAGTGTGTGTATGCAGGTATATGAGAGAGATGGTGTGAATGGGTGAGTGGGGTTTTTGTGTGTGAGTGTGAAAATGATTCAATTTAGTTATATTTTTAAAATATTTTCCCCATGCACTGCCTATCTCCCAAACAACTCTGCAGCTATGACTATGTAGCAGGACACAAGAGTCTGATGCTACACAAGATTTGAAACACTGGCCCTGTTGGGGAAAGGGACAACAGGACCTTGGCCCAGCTCCTATTCCCTTCAGGGAACCACCAACTATGTGGACTATCCTGGCCAGTCAAGACCACAGACACACAAACGAGTGGGAAATTTGTCAAAGAGCAATAAGCAGGGGTTTCCTGTTTTCTCTACCACCCAGGAGTTAATGCAATTTAATTTTTATTTCTAGTCTCTGGGTAGAGAGGATGATTGAATAAAGAGTAACTTCTTTGAGTTGTCATGAGAGTTGATTGCAGAATTCTAGTTGTATTAATGAGAAACATAGTCTTCACTGGTCACTTTTGGAAGTCATAATAGAGAAGGAATTGTTGGGTGGACACACCTGCAAACTTTACCCACTGAACCATTTTCCCTGACCCATGAGGAGGAGTTTGGAGGAGCTATTAAAACACAAAGTTCCAGTGACACATAGGACTTCATTCATTTGCACCATATCACACATGGGGGATCTGCGGCAGAGAAAGAAGCCCAGAGTTCCCAGTCTTCCATTATGCCTCTTCATGATTGCTTGTCATGAAACAAAATCCATTTCATTTACATAGAATGGAGGCCTGAGGATGTGCAAAGGACTCTTCTGGTTCACCTCTCTATGAATGAAGCACTTCAGACCACTAACAGTTATTGCTAGAGAAAGCCATCCCAGGATGAGACTAAACAAGGTCAATGGTGCATGTGTCCAACTGTCTGGATCTGTTAATTGTACATTTTGCCCCATAAATGTTGCTGTGGTCTCATTTGCAAGGTCCATGGTTCTCTCCATGAACTACCCACTGGATGAAAGGACAGAACATCTGAACTCTTCCCTCACAGACCTTACGTTCCTCTATCCCTACTGTATCTCTTTAAAGAGGCTCCATATCATCTGTAGGCCTCTGATTGTCATGAACCCTTAAATGGGGATCTGAAGTTTGCTATGGATACGAACAGCCTGTGAGAAGAGGCCAGGGTCTGTAAGCCCTGCTCCACTGATGCACCTTGTAATGAGTCTCAAATGCAGTAAGTACTTGAGAGCATGTGTTGACTTGCAGAAGAATCTGTGAAATAGGTAGTGAGAGGCATATACAAATGCATTCTTTCATAAAAACCACATCTGGAAGCCAGGAGTGCTGCTGGACACCTTCAACCCCAACAGAACATGAGGAGTTCAAGGCCAGGCTCAGCTATATGAGACAAACAGCTAGCATTCTTATAAGGTAGATATTAGTCTCCAAATTCTTCAGATGAAGAGAGGGGACCTAGAAGGGATTTTCTAGCTTGCTTACAGTGATGCTCTGATAGACCTGAGGTCTTTCCACTATTCTTAGTTCTCTCCTGACTCTTGGTCAGACTGCCCTATCTATAACACATTTCACATCCATAATGTGTTTCTGATGTGTTCTTTCCTTGAGTGAAGGTTTTCAAGATCTGTATATTTTTTTGAGCAAATAATAATTGATTGACCTGTGCTAGGAGCTTATCTACAGTTGGCCCTCTAATAACTGCATATGTGACGTTGCAGAACCTTGCGTTTAGACAAACAGTTGCTCCACTGTGGGGAGGTGAACTCAAAAACTAGAGTCAACCAGCTAGAAGACTAAAATTAAAACAAAATAATGAAAACTCCAGATGCCTAATCTTTCTGATTCAATCTTTAGGTTACTATGTAGAAAAAACATGGAACACAGCAACTATTAGCCAAGATTATCTGAAACAAACCCATTCTGAGAGGCCTTGTGATTTGGCCCCCTGTACCTTCCTAAGTCACCATCATTCTTTTAAAAATTACATTAAGGTATAAAAAAGGCTTAACACAAAAGAAGTCAAGAACTGAACAAAGTCCAACTATTCCAATAAATACAGCAATTTTCATTTGTTCCTATTCAGAACTTACCCAAAAGACATAATTTTATATAATTTAAACCACAGTAAAGGTGCATTTTATTGTTTAACCAAAGATTATATAATAAATATTTCTTTGGAGTAAAGTAAGCCTCAAATCTCTCATTTTAATGGTTGCATAATATAGTATTTTATTCTGTTATATTGTCACTTATTTAACCATTCCTATACTGCTAGCATCATTTCTTAGTCTCAAATTTATAAACAATGCTACAATGGATCGTATTTGCATATATAACCATTCCTAAAACCATTTGCTGTGGTTTTATTTCCAGAAGTAGGATTACAGAATCGTTTTAATATAAATATTTTGGATTATTTATTCATTTTGAAGAATTTATTTCTTGAAAACATTCTGCCTGCCTCCTACCATCATTTGATTGTACCAGAAAGCTTTGCCAAGATGTCACCACTGCCATGTCTGCGTTCTGGACTAAATGCTGTCAATATCCAGAGTCCCGCTGAAGCCCTGATCTTTAGCTTCAGTGTTATGGCATTTTGAAAGGGCATCTTCGAGAGCTAATCAGATTAGATAAGGACAGGAAGATGGGGCCCTCCTGTTAGAATTAATGTCTTATAGGAAGACCCTCTCGGAGCTGGCAGCTGCTTCTTTCCACCCACTGAGCCCATGAAGAAGGTTCTCAAGAGGAACCACACCTATGACACTTTAACTGCCAGTCTCTAGAACTTCCATGATGAATGTCTGCTGTCCAAGCCACTCAGTCTAGAGGATTTTATTATGGCAACCAATCTAATACACACTTGGATTGTTGTTTTGTTTTGTTTTTACTATGCTAAGTTCCTAATAACAAGCTTAAACTTAAGGGAAGTAGAGTTGACTTGGGCTCATTATTTGAGGGGATACATCCATTTTGACCCATGAGGCAGCAGAAGTATGAAAATGTGTGTGTGTGTGTGTGTGTGTGTGTGCACGTGCGCGTGCACATGCATGTGTTAGGGGGAAGGGTTGTCACATTGCTCTATAGTCAAGAAGTAGCAAAATCATAACTTTAAAATAAAGCTTTGACCCATCCATTGGATTTATTACTATTATCATCAATTCCTCTATAATCTCTAGCTAATTCTTTCTTATTAACTATGATTTTGTTTGAGCCTTTGCAATGGAATAGACATCATTCTACATGCTTAGAAATAGAACTGCATGAAAAAAATGTTAAAATGTTCTGTTCTCAAGTACTTAATTGTCTAGTTGAGGAGTCAGATTGTAAGAAAAGAAAGATTAAATTACATATAAGATGACATTGGAGATAAGTCCAAAGATTAAGGATGCACAGGAGGAGAAGACATTCACTAAGAAGGAACATCCTAGCCAATTAAATTGCCCAGACAGTTGGTTAAAGCACTTGTCATTATGCCTGAACCCTAAGTTAGATCCTAACCTCAGTTAGATACCCAGAATTCACATGTTTTAAGAAGAGAACTGACTTCTGCAAGTTGTCCTCCTATGCTTCCACATGAGCATGGTAGCCAGAGGCTTTTCTCTGTCTTGCCTGTTTCCACTGAAGAGAGATGCCAGCGAGCCACCCATAGACAGGATGCCAGAACACCTAAGGTAATGCCACGGTCATGTGTGATATACAGACTATTCTAAATGGGTTAATTTACAAGTGAGAGCTAGCCAGTAATTTACAAGTGATAGCCTAAGCCATCAGCCAAGCAATTATATTAATACTAGCCTCTGAGTGATTGATCATTCTATAAATGGTTGGATTGCGGGGACCAGCGGGCAGGAGAGAGGGTTGTGGGGACCAGCGGGAGGGAGAGAAATTGGTACAGTAGACCCCGGGGAGACAGAGAAAAGCCTTTGGCTACAGAGCACCATGGTATATAAAGCCCCACCACATAAACTAATGTAATTAAAAAATTAAGTAGCATCAAATGTAACCTTGAATACAGAGTTTGCCTTAGAAAGACCAAAAGGGGTAAGTTGGATGGTCAATAGGGGTAGAGAACTAGGGAGTAAGTTCTAGGGAAGTGATAAAGGAAAAGCCAGAGAGAGTTAGCCTAATTCCAGACATAAAATACTTGGTGTGGCCAGCCAGACCCTTCAGACATGATTGCTTTGATTCTCACACCTTCTTACGCTTCCTTCTTCCTCTTCCAGTCTTCCCCAATGTTCACCGTGTTCCCATGCAGCAGTCATTGTACTTGGAAATGGAGAAAACAAAAACCTGCCTTGCTCCTGGGCTGATATGGGGTGATAAGCTAGGGAGCGTCTGGCTGGACTCACTTCTTCTCTCTTTTGAGCAGAAAAGAATGTGTAGATAAACAGCACACCGAAAATTGCCATTCCAGCAGTGCCAGGAAGACATGGTCGGCCTCCCCTCTCTGCTCCAGGCAAGCCCCTCATTCATTTCTTCAGACATCTCAGAGATTGCCAGAGTGGATTCCCACTGACAGATTTCAGTACTGCGCTGTGCATCTCTCCACAGCAGATAGGGAGATGAGACAGAGACAGAGAGAGAAGAAGATCTGCTGTGCTGGGAATGTTAGGCTCGCACAGGTGGAATTCATTTCCACTGAGTTAGAAGGCAGGGCTCAGCGAGGATCGAATCATGATGTTCCTCAGTAGAACAAAGTGACAAAGCATGCAGATAAGATTCCATTATGCTGTGGAGACATTCATGTCCAGGTGCTCAGATTTCTCCTGGAAACACCAGGTCTTCTGGTGGCCTTTGTGCCCCACACAGCTACAAGGATTCACCTTACTCCTAAATAAGGTCATTAAGTGCTCCAATCCTTTCTGATTCAACCCCTGAAGATGGCAATACAATGTCACCAAGTCCTATGACCTAAGACAGCAAACAATACTTTAAGCTGAACACTTCGAATGGAGAACACTTGGGGAGACATCTACTCTATGAGAAAGAAAGTCTGTCCCTGGGAGGACTAAGTCATGTCTTGCCAGGCTTCTCCTATTGGCCCCTAAAGGTAGCAGGAGATTCTAAGCAGTAAATCTGGATGCTTGTCCTGCACCCTGTAACTTTTTATTCTACCCTCTTCCCACTGCAGCTCTGGGACAGACCCCTTCTTACAGGGTCTGACTGCTCCTTAAATTTAGCTCTGCAGCTCACCGATAGATTTGAGAGATATTGTGGGGCTTTCTGTGGTTTTGTTTGTGTATTTTAACATATATCATGTGTTAAGTGTATATGTTCTGGTAAAAGAGTGCCTCGTGCATTCTGCCTAAACCCCCAAAGTCAAGGATTTCCAGTAAAATGAACATATTCCATAGCTGTTACTTTCCTGCTACTGTGTGTGATTAAATGCCATGCCTGGAGCAACTTTAAGAAGAAAGGGTTTATTTCTGTCTTACAGTCTCCTAGGGTTAAGATTCCATAATGGTGGGGAAGCCATGGTGTGGTGGCATGAACAGAAAAGTATAATTTATCCACAAAGGAAACAGAGGGTGAGAACAGGAAGTAAGTCAACTCGCTAAATCCTCAAAGCCCACCTCAAGTGACACATTTCCTCTAGCAAAACATTACCTTATACGAATCCATACTGTTCCCTAGTGTCACCATCTGAGGACCACGTATTCAAATGCATAAGCCTTTCGGGCACATTTATCATTCAAATCATCCCACACTCTAAATTACCAGCTTGCTAGGCCTGATGGCACACACCTATAATCCCAGTTACGTGGGAAGCTGAGGCAAACACAAGATCAAGGACTTTTGGGTCAATTATCATGAGCTTAGCTCAAAACTGGAGAAATTAGGAAGAAAGATAAAAGTTAAAAGCTAGGGATGAGGCTCAGTAGTAGAATGTAAGCTTCCGCACTTTTCTGTGGACACCCGAACCTCGAAACAGGCGCGCGCTTTTCCTGACTCGAGCCCACGAGAACGGACGATTGTCCTAGGGGTTAAAATACATGACACACACACAAAGAGACCGGGCTCATCTGCCAAGGAGCAAGTGGCAAACGGCAGCTTTATTAAGCATAAGTCGGGTATATATACTGTGGGGCAGAAAGACACCAGCCCCCCATCAGGAACAAGGAAAGAAAAAAGTCAGGGGGCCGCACCCAAGGTCGGAGAGCAGCTGGACAGAGAAAAGAGGAAGCCAGGTGGGCTCAGGCTCAGAGAAAAGCTGACCCGGGAACCTTGCCTGCGGGGAGAACCTTGCTTGCAGGTGGAATTACCATAACAGTAAAGGGAGAGTTCTCTCTAAGCTACACCCTTGGGCCGTAGGTGAAATTAACATAACAGGAGAGGGCAGTTCTATGCTACACCCTCAAGCTGATGCAGTGGAACCAGGAAGCAGAACAGCCCTGCAAAGCGCCTCGGGAAAAATGGGGAACCTGTGTACCTACAGTAGAACAGTTGCATAGAACATAGTCACACTGGGAGACCCAGATTCCATCCTGATCACTGCATGAAAAAGATGAAAATGAGTGATCAGTCCTCCAGATTTGACCTTCACCTTACAACTCTTTCTGGAATTGGGTGTTTGCCGGTCTAGCTCTCCTGCTGTGTCATTACATGTGGCACGTGCATTTTCTGAAGGATTGTGATGAAACTCTCCCTACATGTGTGTTCCAAGACAAGGTCACCTTGAAATCATTTTAATGAAAAGAAGCATCCACATCTTTACCCAAGGACTAACTTGGCTTGTGTCCTGCAGTGATGTAGTGCATTGGCAAAGTTCTCCAGAGATAGGACTTTGACCCTTAGAATCATGGCTCAAGGCACCAACATACAGGTAACATGAAGACTGACTTTCAAGCCAGCTGATATCCTAGAAGCAGACAGAATCCACTGTCAGCTACAGCACCGCAAAAAAAAAAAACCTTCAGATGCTGTGGTCCCCAGTTCTCCTTGAATTTTGTCAGCTCCCAAACATGAGAGAGTCAGGATACCCCTAACATACACTTTGACTCTGTAACCAAATTTAAATAAATGAAGGTTCTAGAGAGCTCACCACGGAGCAACGACTACTTCTAACAGAATGAAGATAGGACCTTTATTATTCTTTTTGTTGTCTTGAAGCAAGTATTCACCACATAATCTGTATAAATCCATGCATAGAAAGAACATGGAAAATGTCCAATCACAAGCCATCCTACTTAGTGCAAACCTCCAACAAAGAACATCTCTGAAGATGCCAAGCATAGAGAAACTAGAAATCAAAGCTGTGACAGTTCCTGGATTTAGCCACCAAAGATGCCTTCTGCTATTAGCAGGGGCTATGCTGTAGAGGGGCCATATCTGCAAGCCAGATAAGAATGTTATTGTCAATGTTTAATAATTTATACATTCCTTCCTTTGTAGCTTGCTTTATGGTTTCTTTAATTCGAGTTGGGATTGTGAGGGAGCAGAGTGAAGCTCGGGTGGGATGCATTCCTCATCTCCCTTGGATAGCTTCCCAGAGGTTGGGGCTGAGAAGGCTCAAGGACTTTTCCTCTGTAACAATTTTGAAACAGATGGCTAAATGCTTGGCATTCATTGTTTAAGCAATAAATATATAGTTAGTTTTTCTTTTAAAAAGCAGAGGGAAGATGGGGGGGGGGACTTCCAGTTAATCATATTGGTTTCTGAGCAAATCCCTGTGGCATGGTGAAAAATAGAGACAATAAAAGGGGGAAGAAAGTGGAGAGGACTCAGGGCCACGAACATGCTCCTCTCTGTTGTTTTTCTCCTTATCCTATCCCAGACTAATTAGACACTGGAATGCACCTACCGGGAGTAGGACACAAGACACAGTTGGACTTGGAGTTCTGAACTGGATTCTTTGTTCCTATATAACCCTCTGGAACAGGGCCTGTCCATCCTGTGCTACTGTGAAAAACTCCCTCTGGGTAGAGCAAATATTGTTTAATTTGCTGCATGGCGGTTTCTGTAAATAAATCACACATTGGTGAAAGCAAAGAAAATAAATAAGAAACTTTGCCTGGGAGGTTAGACACGTTGTGTAGGACTTCAAATGAGCTGGGTGCACACTGCAATTCAGAAGATGTATGTAGCTGCATAGCACAAAGGCAAGGGCTTTACTAATACATGCATACGATGCTGTGTACAGCATGGATGTATGAATATAAACTTAATCTTACTGTATGTGCCTTGTTCCCTTCTCTACAATAAAGAGCCAGAGAAACAATATTCCCATGAAAGCTTGCAGCACCACACCCTGTCCCTCTGAATCCTTTTTTATTCATTCAGCAAGCATATGAGTAATACTGGAAGTTGTACTTGTTATTAGGAGCCCAAGGAAAACAAGTGTAATTCCTGCTTAAAGATTCGGAAAACTAGCTGCTCTTCATTCAACTTCAGTTCATGCAAAATACCCAGTGATCTCAGAGACACCTTAAATCATCGACTCACCAGTGTTCTCTAAGTACCTGTTAAGTCCAGTCCTAGTGCTGACTGTTGTATCTACAAAA
This sequence comes from Myodes glareolus, assembly GCF_982192425.1. NCBI lineage: Eukaryota > Metazoa > Chordata > Mammalia > Rodentia > Cricetidae > Myodes > Myodes glareolus. The sequence goes on from NC_142030.1 coordinate 1,424,082, forward strand.
ACAGAATTAGACACAGTCACTTCATTCTGAGAGGTTATGAAATAGAAAGAACAGACAAAATTACAAACAAGTTATGAAGATAGGATGAGGAAGCAGTACGAAGGAGGGCATGATTATAATAGACTGGTGTAGCATGATTTCTGATTGGTCTTAATAATAAAAACATGAGATGAAGCCAACTTGATCATGGTGGATATATTTTTTTTGGGGGTGTGTTCTTGGATTCGGTATGCCAGCATTTTATTGAATATTTTTGTGTCTATGTTCATGAGTGAGATTGGTCTGTAATTCTCTTTCTTTGTTGAGTCTTTGTATGCTTTTGGTATCAGGGTAACTGTAGCCTCACTAAAAGAGTTTGGCAATGTTCCTTGTGTGAAGAAGGACGCTGAAAAGAAATCCCACACTAGCTCAGAATTGAGTATGATAAAAGGTTATTTGTTTAGGGGTAAACTCACAGATCACAATCCTCTGCATGAACAGGGAATAGGAACTAAATCATACCACTGAAAGATAGAACCCAGACACACATGCTTTACATGGGCATTTATATTATAAGAAGCCATGCCTAAGTGCGCAGGTAACTTCAAGGCTACTGGCTGTAGGAATTCCCACAACACCTCCCACTTTTGTTTAAATAAGAAAGTTCTAAGCCTAATACAAAATTATATACACTAAGAACAAATATCAGGTATAAAAATTAGAATTATAACCAGCATAAACAATATCAAGCAAGAAACATGTGATAAATGTTTCAATAATTATCCTATCCAAAGGAGTTTAAATCTTTTATTATAAATAACTTGGCCAAGTCATACGAGGAAAGCAACTACAACTATCTAGTCCTCAACCCTATCGAAGACCTGAGAAGGGAAATAATATTACTTGAATAAACAGGAAGTACAACCAAGCAACTTCAAAAATGTACAACAAATGACAGAGACAACTGGCTACCTGAGCAATCACCCAAAGTCTCATTTGCAACATTGGAGCAACCAACTTTGGCCAAGGCCTAGAGTAACTGAAAGACCATTTTCAGATGCAGGGAATTTTTCAAAACCATCTTATCCAGTTATTGCTGTGTCCCATACAATGCAGGGAAGGATCCAAGTAGTTCTCTTTATAAGGTTAATTCTATCACTTGGGGATAATTGCTATAAATCTCTCCTAAAAATTAGCACAAACTCTTTTCCAAGGTTCATTGTCTTCCCATAATTTTTTAAATTTCATCAGAAATAAAAGGCACCATAGTATCATCATGATGAGCCTATACCTGCTAGTTGATGAAGTCTAAGTTTTCCTTTTATAATTAATTCAGAGACTTTTTCCACGTAAGTTTTTAATTTTTTACTTGGTTTATGTGGTGAAAAGATCTATTCTAAGATAATATCTTCCCTTTGCATTAAAATTCCTGTGGGAGAAATTCTGGAAGGCAATATGACTAGAATGCAATTAAGATTTGGATTCACCCTATCCGCTTGTGCCTCCTGTAATTTTTCTTCAATGACAATCAATTCCTTTTCTGCTTCAGCTGTTAAGTCTTTGGGTCTATTTAAGTCTTTGTCACCATCTAAGGCTTTGTTTAAATGAACTATTAGATTAGGTGTTCTTCCAACAGTTGGCCATAGACTGGAAATGTCTCTGAGAAGTGGATGGGGGGTGGGGTGGAGGGGTAAGTAGAGGGAATGAGAGGAGGGGAGGGAGTGGGAACTGGGATTGGTATGTAAAATGAAAAAGATTGTTTTCTTTTTAAAAAGTAAAGTATAATAAGTTATAAAAACAGAAATAAAAATAAAACAATAAACTGGAGTCAGATAATAGGGGTGAAAGCTGAAAGATCAGAGAAGCAGAGCAGCCAACCACTAGTTCTTACCTCTACAAAATCCTCAGATCGAATGGGGTATCCTGTCTTTCAAATCCTCAGACTGAATTTCTTGAGCTCCTGTCTCCTCCTGCCTCTTATTCCTCTCTCCATTCATTCATTTCCCTTTCTGTCTCCACCTTCCAAGTGTTGGCATTTTAAAGGCATGTGACTCCCAAGTACTGGGATTAGAGGTGTGAGTCATGACTGCCTGACTCTGTTTCTCTTTTAGACTAGATCAATCTAGTGCAGTCAGGGTGGCCTTGAACTCACAGGTATTCATCTGCCTCTGCCTCTTGAGTACTGGAATTATAGGTATGTGGTACCACTGCCTGGCCTCTATGACTAACTAGTAGCTCACTCCTTACTCTGATCCTCAAGCAAGCTTTACTTGTTATAGCACAAACAAAATATCACCACAGACTGGTGTGAGGGAGGAAGAGGGGATTGTTGGAGGCCCAGGAAACCTCTACACAGAATATCAAAACTGGGTTTTGAGGAATAAATAGGAATTCCCAAGGGAAGACATATAGAGGAAGCAGGATATGGAACAGCACAGAGGACCCCATTTTATACTTCATACATTGTTTAGGGAACTTTACATGAGTATATTGCCCCTGGATCTAAACACTGTATGAACATGACAGAGGGTAAAGGAGTGGAAGCAAAGAGGAGAAATTTGGAAGGCAAGCCCTTTTCCAGGCTGTGGATAGCTGGATAATTTAGTGGTGGACAGATAGTGCTGGGGATGATAACCTTGACCAGTATCTCTCCATTGCCTTCCTATGGAAAGGAGCTGGATCACACCCAGTGAGGCAGCACCAGAGGCCGGAAGAGTCAACCAAGAAAGGAACCAAGCAAGTCTAGAAGACAAAGGGGTCTGAAGGGCTTACTTTGAAAAGGGGCTTACTTTGAAGAAGTGCTGTCTTCAGATATTTGCAAAGCAGGAGCTCCGCTGGCCACACAGGCCACTAACAGGCTTTAGCGGGAAAAAGTCTGAAGCATATTTTGACTCCATACAAAGCAGAACTTCCTGATAGTCAGAGCTATTAAAGAAATGAGCGGTGCTGCGAGTAGGTACAAGTTCTGTGGACAATGTGTCCAAGCAGAGGTCAATGCCACTTGGTAGGACTGGCAGGAGCAGAGGGTAGGACTGAAGGGAACATAAGGCAGGCTTTTCTGAGGTCCCTTTAAGTCAAGTATCCTATGGTGAGACTCACAAGCACAGACACAAGAGGGCCAGGTTGAACAATGAGCGATGCTCACAGAAGAAAACAGGGAGTCGTTAGGGTTACAGCTAACTCCACAGATAATAAATAGAAATATCACATTTCTTTAAAATAGTGATACCATGCATAGACCAAACCAACCCTTTTTATGGGCTTAATTTGGTCTATGGGCTGGGAATCAGGGTTCTGGTAATATGATTCCCAATCTATAAGTTGTTCTTCTATCAAAGTCCAGCCTTCTGCAACCCATGAGATGCTTGGATGGTCTCTGTAACTTGCCCCTGCTCTGATTGACATGCCAACCAGAGGAAAACTCGATAGCACAAGAGGACAGACTAGAAGCTACATGGGCAGGAAACACCGTTCTCCTTGGGTCTCTACTGTTTTCGAGGAGTTATGCTGACTTTCAAAGTTTCTGCTAGAATGACTAGACATGAGTCCTCTGTGGTTAAGGAGCCTGCCCTAATCATCTTGCCAGCTTATTCTGTCCCTTCTTTATATTAAAAATTACTGAGATATACAGAGCTGAATCAGTCTATGCACCTGCCACCAGAGCTAAAATCATCTCTTGAGCACCATATGTCTTTGTTTATTAGAAATATTAAGAATGTGAGTTCCATGTCTCTGTGCACCTCTGAAGCCCCTGAACATACGCCGTCCTTTCCAAAAGCAGTCTTTTTTTTAATGAAAGTAGTTCATACCCTGTATTTATGTTTGAAGTGCTTCTGTATGGACTATGACAATTCCTATATCCTATTATCCTTCATATGGTGTCATATTCTGTGTATGTATAGGATCTACAAGCTGGTATGTCCAGTCTTTATACTATAACGCAGTATTTTCATCTACAAATTCTATACTTGAGAACTATGCAAGCCATTCACAATGAAAAGGTTGTAAAAGCAAAGATCTAATAATGTTGCTTGTTTATGGTTTTGTGTTGAGCAGCATTCTTGGTTATCCTGGGGAGGGGAGCATGTAGCTTGTAGATCACAAATTAGACACCTTGATTCTACTCAACATTCAAATCTTAGAAAAACACCCACGTTGCAAAATATTTAGGTCATGAATTATTGTCACAGAGTATTACAGGTTAGCAATAAATTACAATTTACTTTCACATTCTCTTAACTCTTCCCAAATTTTTGTTTGTATATTTTGAAATCCATGATGCCCTTACACAATGTCACCATTTTCTTGGAAGTGAAGTTTCTGGTTCACCAGTCAGCATTGTTCAGACTTTTCCAGCTCTTAGCAGCTCATTCTTTAAAGTCTGGACATGAATTCCTGCTTCCTGTCGCAAGGGTTTCAATTCCAATTTTTCATCAAACGCTGGTTAAACTTTGGCAAACTAGGAGCTCCTAAACTTTTGTCAATCCAATGGGTGAGAAACCCGAAGTTCAAACTGCATTTCTGATGGGTGAGGATGGATCTATTTTCATCTGCATTGGCAATTCTGGCTTGCTCTACTTTAACCAGTTTCCATCTTTTGTCTTTGATTGGAATATATGTGTCATTCTGGACCTGGTTGACGGGAATTCTGGAATTCCAAACATGAATTTGTCACTTATATGTTGTGTGGACTTGGCTGTGACATGACCTCTCTGTGGTTCAGTCCCTTCAAGAGGAAAATGGAGATTAAAGTAGTATTCTGTGGCTTTATTATAGTGGTTCAGAGAGTAAATACACATTGACCAATCTAACCAATTAGATTAGATAGCAGCATTCAGGAAGTGATTAATACACCCACCATATCTAGCATGGGGAGAAATGTTCTGTATGTAATTTGGATTGTTTTCTCATCTACAAAGCATTTTGCAAAATTCCTTCCCATCTTGTTACTTTGTCAGGCAAGTATTTTAAGCCTTAATGTAAACTTATTGTGTTTTGTTTTTATGTTTTTATTGTATATAATTAACAGTTTTTGTTGTGAAATCATAAAATTGTCACCCTACATTGTATTTCTAAAATATTTTGACGAGATTTAAGCCTTTCCTTTACCTGAAATTTATTTTCATAGAGATGAATCTCTAATTATCTTTGTTTCCATACAGATGACTAATTATTTCAAAAGGTTCTGATATGTGAGACCACCTCTCTCATAAATACAGGTCCCAGCGACCCTAGCATCTATTTCTAAGCTCCCAAGTCTAACTAATTAACATACTTTAACCCTGTAAAATACCACACTTCTAATTATCCCTGCCTCAAAATAATTTATTCATCTATTTAAAATAATATCCAGGAAAGTAACTTTTCCCATTCCTGTCATACCTTGTCTTGAATATTTATTCATAGTTAAGAATTTAATTTTTTTAACTAAAGTACCTTAAAATATTTGTTGAAGTTTTTATTGAAATTACATTGAATTTATTGATCAACTTTGAGGTTTATTTATGTATATGCTCATAAGTTGAATTTTCTTAGTCATAAATTGGATTTTTTGCGTGGATATTTTTATAACTTTGTTGTATAAAACTATTGAGTATTATTTTTTGGTTGTTTCTCTTAGACATCATGGAAGTTTAAATGCAATAATGAATGGGTGTTTTTAATTTTATTTTAAAGCATTTACTTATTATCCAGTGTGTATCTGTGTGTGCCTGAGTGTAGCTCTGCACACCATATACAATCAATGCTCGACATAGACTGTGTTTCATCATAACAAATTCCAACTGCATCCCTGGGCTTGCCAATCTGGACCACAGTGAGATTGGAGAGACAGTTTCATTTCTTGTATTCTGTCTAATTTTGATATCCTGTGATAGACAGTTGCTGTCTTTTGTCTATTCATTTGAATACATTTTATCAAACAGGTATTTTAATTTTTCTCTGATTTTCTCCAGGATTTTGTCTTCCATAAGGAGAAATGTTTTAATCATAATTCAATGTTTTATAGATCATAAATTTGGGAAGACCCAGTTACACTAATTTTATTGTGCTGCAGGAAGGTAACACATTTTGTACATCAGGAAAAGTTTGGAGACCTTTTGTAAACTAATATGTGATAGACTTTAAAGTGGTACCAAAAATAATCTTAGCTGTTCCTTACACCTTGAGCATGGAGATATAGCTATTTTGACAACAATGTTTCATGTTCTACTAACTGAACCACAACTATACTGTTGAAGCCTTATCTAGCCTACCTATATCAACATCTTGATCTATGAAAGTCTAAAATGTGTTTCATTTTTTTAAAAAAAAACCTTTGCATTCATATAGTCTTAGCTTTTTGGTGTTAATCAGAATTTAACTTACAAATTTAAATTACAAATATATATGTAATTTCCACCATAGCTATGGTTTTAGTTGCACCTTCAGTATAGAAGGCTTATTGTAACTTGAGACTCAGAGCCAGTGATGAGCAGTTGAGAGTGTACAGTGATTGCTTCTGGACAGAAACATTCTTTCCAATAGATAAGGTGGAGGTCCAAAACCTCAGAAAGGTCTGGAAACATACAAGATTCACGTGTTCTCCTGGAGGTCACAGAAGCGGTAAGTGAGTGGTGAGGAAGAGGAGACTCTTGGGGAGACTCAAGTGATGGAGTTTTGTGAGTACGCATCGAGGTTGGGATGAGTGCTCCATGATGCAGTTGCCTTGTGTCACCCAAGCCTCTGTAAGTAATCTATCAACTTGTGCTCCTGTAGTTAACACCTTAAACTCATTGATTCAACAAGCTAGCTGTGAGCAGAGTCATTTCTTTGGTGTATTGCCAGTATGAATAGATGCCTGTTCACAACTCTACAGAAAATTGTCAAATATCCTACAGACAACACTAGAGCTGGTGTGGTCCTTCATTATGGCTCCCAGTTCAGATAAGGGTGCCAAGACTTCATACTCCATTGTCAATTACTTATTCAATGTGAGCTGACCTGGAGAAAGTGTGGTTTGGGGCCAAGCAGACTTGAGAAATCAATGCAATCCCTGTGGAAGCTTCTAGAAGACAGTACTTTCCCACCAGAGTCCCCAGAAGCTGGAATGCAAGTCCTTCATTAATGAAGAAGGAACTGTTGGTAAATCCACATGTTCACCACAGACCACATTTGGAGTTGTGTGGGCTCACCTGGATTCACCAGCTGTTCTTGCAATCCAGCAGAAGAACAGAGGATGGAAGCTTTTGTGTTAATCACCACTATCACTTCGTTGCTATCTAAATTGCAGAGCAGATCCTCTTGTCTACTTTTCTACATCTGTGATCTTCAAGACTTTCTTGGGATATGAGTCAGGAGTTCATTCTTACTATCAAATTTTGGTCCAGGGGTCCAATAAGACATTCAGTGTATCACCTGGGTCGTAAAAATACTTCTCTACTCTGACTGAGTAACAGTACCCCAAGATGGTGATCAGGAGATGAACCTCATCGAAACGTGGACCCCTTTAAATCTGCCATCCCTTCCTGCCATGTAGTGTGTAGGCCAGGCAAGCAATACTCAGCTCTACAGCCCTACAAACTCTACCTGGCACTTTGTTTCCCTTTTCATGCTGGGAATTGAAGCTTCAGTCATCTGATCCTTGTTTTAGAACGGCATAAAATTCTCATCAGGCTACAAACAGAAGACATTTTAGGATCACGTTGGCAGCATTTATTAAAATGTAGGCTGGGATTTGGGTACATCTATAGATTGAATCGGGGGAAACTGATCTCTTAGCAATATTGAGTCTTCAGATCTATTAACAGTCTCTAATTGTCTGGGGCACAGCTTAACAGAGCCTCCAGCCAGCATCTGCTTCCTGTTCATCTGGTTCTGTGAATACACAGCACTATCAATATAGTGAACAAATGAGGTATTCTGCCCAGACTTCCAGATGGTCTCTGTCTCTTCATACTATATTTTAACAAAGGGCAGAGGATTTAACACAGCCCTGGAGCAAACTCATAATGTATCTTGTTGACTGTTTTAAATAAATGGAAACCTATATATTTCCTCTCTTTCTAAAGATAGGAAAATGTATTTTCTAGATCAGCAGTTATCTGGTGCCGTGAGCTGTGAGCTGAATGTAAAATGCCCTCCCAGGCTCATGCGTTTGAAGACTTTTTCCCCATCTGGCAGTGATGTTTTAGGGGGTTGTGGATCCTTTAGGACATGAAGTCTTGTCAGAGGAAGTGGAGTAGTGGGAGTAGGCCTTGAGGTTTTAGACATGTCCAATTTTCTGCCTGTTGTTTCCTGACTTGGACACAATGTGACCAGTTACTTCATGCTTCTGCAGCCATGCCTGCACCACCATAATGGATTACAGCTTTTCAAACTGTGAACCAAAATATACTCTTTTTTTCTTTAGTTTTCTTCTTGTCAGGGATTTGGTCATAACTATGAGAAAAGTCACTAACACACCATGTTAATCTTCTTTAGCAAGGACACCATGTGTGCTTTGGTCTACACTCAGGCTATATTTGCACCTGTTCACCCTAATGAGTTTCGTGGGTTTGCACGACTCGTCTTGCTGAGTTAATGGGGACTGATGGAGACCATTATTCCTCTATTCTTTAACAGAGTTAAATGTGGGACTCACTTCAATCACTCAAATTTGACAATGGTTTATTTTTAAATGTATTGGTGTGAATAGTGAAGGGGGTTTCCATTTGTCCTGTCCTACTAGAAAGCTCTGATACTACAGGTTGAAGACCCAGTGTGAAGGCTGTGAAAACTGCTAGACATGTGTATTATGGTCATAAATGATTAACTGTGTGGGCTTACAGGCATGTTAGCACCCCTATGAGCTGGCCTTGGGAATTTCAGGTCTCTGGTGTGGCAGAGGGACAGTAATGACACTTTGGCATCCATGTCAATTTGGACTACATAATCGTCCCTAAAATTGATGTGGGATTCCCCTCTGTATGTGAATATATTTTATTATATCATTGGTTAATAAATAAGCTGTTTCACCTATGGCAGGGCAGAGTAGAGTCAGGTGGGAAATTCAAACACACACACACACACACACAGAGAGAGAGAGAGAGAGGCAGAGAGAGAGAGGCAGAGAGAGAGAGTGGATGGAGTCAGGAAGATGTCATAATAGCTGTAGAAAGAAGAGAAGACACTGGAACCTTAAGAAACTTAACGGTAAGCCACAGCCTTGTGGTGATACACAGATTGATAGAAATGAGTTCATTTGAGATGTAAGAGTTAGCAAGGAATATGCTAGAGACATTGATCAAACAGTTTTAATTAATATAATTTCTGTGTGATTATTTGGATCTGGGTAGCTGGGAAACAAATGAGTAGTCTCCTACTATAAAATGGCACCCATCATCTGGGGCATGGGTCCACATAAGACCTAAAACAAAACCAAAAAGCTTAAGAAAAAAAAGGGTACTTCTAGACCCACAAAAACGGGAGCCAGGTGCAGCTTCTTGGTAACTGCGTTTTTGTTTTTTTTTTTTTCAGATAGGCTCTGTGTTCCAGCCACAAGCAGAGGCACAACTCCTTTCAGAAGGCTTCCTGGTTCATACTGGCAGCACTAACAGCTCTGTCTCTTTCGGGAGGTCCAGCTGCAGAACATTAATTGGGGTTGTGAGCAGAGTGCTACAAGTTGCTTGATGGCAACCTAGACCCACTGCGTCCCTGGAGCTGGGGCAGTGAGAATGACTTGCAGAACGCTGTGAAGGTATCTCTGCCTTATTAAAAGGCTAAGAGAGGCAGAGCCAGCATCCAAGGCTGCTGTGACCACACTGCTTACCATTTTAAAATGCTACTTGTCAGAAAAGGATTTCAGATACACAATAGGAGAGATTCAAATATAAAAGACCTCTAAACGAGACACATAGTGTTTAAAAATTTATGTAGGCTTGGGAGAGAGGGGAAAAAGAGTATAGAGAATTATGAAAAGAAGTAAAATCTTTAAAGAGACAGAAAAAGTAATATAAAAGAGTACAGACTGTAATACATTGAAAGAGCAAAGAAAAATAAGCCACGTAAAGATGGAATATACACGGACATTATGTATATTATTGTGTTTTCTTTGAATTTTTTGACTACAGAGGGACATTTGATTCTGGGGACTGCTAAGTTAAACCACATAAAGGTATCTTGACTTCATATTTTGAGTCTAAGGATATGTTGCTTTGGAAAAGAGGTTCTGCTTTTGTTTTCACAAACGTTGAGAACCTGTGGATTCCTTCCAGGCTAATGTGGTTTGATGGAACAAAACCCCCTGAAAGTTCTCCATGAACCCTAAAAGTACTTTGCCCTACAAAACAGGAAGCAGTTCGGAGAAACAATGCCAAGATTCCCAAAATGATTGTTTATAAATGTTTGTTTTCATTTAAAAGGGGTTCGGTATAAATTATTAATGATCACAGTCAATCTCTTTTTTTAAAAAATAAAGGAAATATGATATAGAGATGAATACTTTGCATTGGTATGTATTTGGTCTATTAACACAAATTTAAGGTCAAATTTGTTATCTGTATTTCTGTTCTTGTTTAAGGTATTATGTTTAGACAGCTCATTTAAAATGTAATCTCTAATTAAAATTTATAGATTAATAGACAGTCATAATCGTCAAACTTACAGTCATGTTAGTTAGATTTTCTAGATATACAGAGATATATTTTAGTTAGGTAGATTACCTTCAATACTTCAAGATCTACAGAATATAGCATTTAAAAATATTTTAAGAACATAGTCTTTTCCAAACTGTGAGACACGTCTGCTTCTGGCAGCACCAATTCAGAGAGGTTTATGAACACTGAAGAAATTTGTTATGGAATTTGCCTTCAATGTGACAAGTTTAGGCATTTTAACAAAAAACTGTTCATGCTTGGACTGCTTGATTGTATGTTGTATGAACTGGACATGCAGGACCCACAGAAAAGTGACTGCTGAACTTTCCAAAAGACGGGATGATCCTTCAGGGTTCCTGCTTCATACAAGAAACTGTCAGATATTCTGTAGGCACAGCAGAAAGCAACTGATGAACTTTGCCATTACAAAGTAAAACAGATCTTCAAACTTTCTGCTTCATGGAAAATTCTACTGGACACTATGATCCTGTAGGCTGAAGATGGATGCCCAATATTACAGAAGAATTTGGGTGACTGTTCAGGCACTCAGAGGTCTCTGTCAATTCTAGAGTTTTGGAAGCTGCTTACAATGAGCTTCCTGTTTACTTAGATAATATTATATCCTTCTGGGGTCTTTGAAGAGCTGAAGACAGACAGTTATAGTTATGTTTTCTACAGTTATGATAAAAATAAATTAGATAGAAAGCTTTAGACCCACAAAGATAGGATAGATGATAGAGTATTTTCCTTAATTTGTCAAATGTAAATACACTAAATATTATAACTAAAATTCTTGCTTGATAACTATTTTGTATATGTAATTTTACTATGTTAAAGTTAAACCTTACTTTTTATTTAATCAGAAAAGTGGAGATGATGTGGGATTCTCCTCTGGGTGCTGTGAATATGTTTTATTACCACTGGGTAATAAAGAAACTGCTTTGGCCTATGGTAGGACAGAATAAAGGCAGACTGGAAATCCAAACTGAGATATATAGAGAGAGTAGGCAGAGTCAAGGAGGAACCATGTATCTGCAGAAAGGAGAAGAACATACTAGAACCTTAGGAAACTTACCAGCCTCGTTGTGGTACACAGATTGGTAGAAATGAGTTAATTTAAGATGTAAGAGCTAATCAGGAATACGCTAGATTCATTGGCCAGTGTTGTAATAAATATAGTTTCTGCGTGATTATTCAGATCTGGGTGGCTGGAAAAAGAATGAGCAGTCTCCTACTACAGGAAATGTTTGCATATTTCTTTTGTGTATGTGGAGTACAAATGTACAAATGCATGTGTGCAGAAGCCATAAGTCAACCTTAAGTGTCCTTAGGAAATTTCTTCCTTATTGAAGATAGTCTCTTACAAACCAAATGGGCAAGGTGGCTGGCCAGTGAGCTCTAGGTGTCTACCAAACTCGATCTCCCTAGGACTGGCACCATGCACACGTTTTAAAATATAAGTTTTGTGGATCAAACTCAGGTATGAATGTCAAGTAATTGACCAACAGATCTATCTCCCCAGCTTTCTTTACAGCACAATTATTTGGTGAATGGTGATAGATCTCTCCAAGGACATCTGAGAGAAACACTGCCATTTAGGTTACCATGGCATTACAGGCTTTTTTGAAATAGTGTTGTGTTAGACAGTTTTATGCCAACTTGACACAAGCTAAAGTAATCTGAGAAGTGGGACCCTCATTTAAGAAAATGTCTCCATAATAACATTGGCTGTATACAAGTTTGCAGGGCATTTTCTTAATTAGTGATAGGGAGGTGCCATCCCTGGGCTGGTAATACTGGATACTATAAGAAAGCAGGCTGATCAAGCCATGGAGAGCAAGGCAGTGGGCAGCACCCATCCATGGCCTCTACACCCACTCTTGCCTCCAGGTTCCTACTCTGCTTGAATTCCTGACCTGACTTCCTTTGATGATAAACAATGATACGGAAGTGTTAGCCAAACAAACTCTTTCTTTCCCAGCTTGCGTTTTTTTGCTCATGCTGTTTCTATAGCAACAGAAATCCTAACTTAGACACTACCTCTTACTGGTACATGCTGGTGCGCCCTGCCATTTCACTGTCCTCTTCCTAGTCAACCTAGGTATATGGGAAATCAGTGTGACCAGGTTATGTCTGAACGGTCACTGTAACTCCTTTTATACTTTAATAAGATACTATAATTAATTCTGAGGGTATAATAACAACAGCTATATATTGACCGTGTATATCATGTACTTGCTAAAGAAAAATCATCTTTGTTAAGTTATCTCCTCTTACTTTACAGACATAGAGGGAGAGAGGGACAGACCTTGGGTGGAGACCTGCTTTTTCATCATCTCTAAACAAGGTAAGAGTACCACTGAGCGAGACAAAATGGGTGGCCTAATGCTTACAAGCTTCAGTGGTACCTGGGAATATGATTTTCAGGTCCGTCAGCTTGAGTCATATATCCCTACTAGGTGCTGATCACGGCATGTAGGTTTAGGAGTAGGAGTGTAACCTTATTGGTGTTTATCTCCCCTTACCATCATATCGTGGGCCTGGTCCTCATGAGTGGGACAACTGAGGCCCTCCACTTGATGTTTTATGATTTTTAATTATTTATTAAAAATTCTTAAGAATATATATTTTTTTCTTCCTTTAAGCAATATCTATCAGAGGTAAGTGAACATAGCAACTGAGGTTTGTGGACAAATTTGAAAAGTTTACTAATCTGTGAATGGAAATGTGGTAAAGAATAAAGACCAAACTTTTCTAGTGAATATTCTGGAAAATATTGAATCTTCATAAAAACTTGCTAATGTAAACTTGAAATGATGAAGAATATCCATCATTAGTATACAAGAATCGTGTGACAATTCTCAGTGAGGCACCCGGTTTACTTTGACTTTGGATTTACTTTCCACATGTTCTTTTGGCTTCTTAAACCTAACCACCTTTTCATACTCAGTCCTTTATTTATGCAATTATAACATATTATTCCTCTGATCTGACCTTTCTCTGATTATTCATTTAACACCACACTTGACTTTTAATAGCCAATTGATAATTCTGTTTCTGTTATCTTTCCCCAAAACAGTCAAACCAGCATAATAATAATCTCTAAATTCTTCCTTTTAGTCAAAATGCATATTTTAAAAAGTAATTTATTTATTTATTTATTTATTTTTAAAATTAACCTTTTCTCATTTTACACACCAGTTCCAGTTCCCACTCCCTCCCCTCATCCCACTCCCTCCATCTCCGCCTCTTGTTCACTCCTCAGAGAGGGTGAGGCTTTCCATGAGGAGTCAACAAAGTCTAGCTCATTGCTTTGAGACAGGACCAAGGCCTTCCCTGCTATATCTAGGCTGAGCAAGGTATCCCTCCAGAGAGAATGGGTTCTAAAAAGCCAGTTCAAGCAGTAGGGATAAATCCTGGTCCTACTGCCAGTGGTCCCACAGTCTGCCCCAGCCACATACCTATCCATCACATTCAGAGGGCCTAGTTTGGTCCTATGCTGGTTCCCTCACTGTCAGACCAGAGTCAGTGAGCTCCCATTGGCTCAGGTAAGTTGTGTCAGTGTGTATCCCCTTCATGGTCTTGACCCCTTTGCTTATATTACCCCTCCTCCCACTCTTTGACTGGGCTTTGGGAGCTCAGTCCGTTGTTTCGCTGTGGATCTCTGAATATGCTTCCATCCATTGCTGAATGAAGGTTCTATGATGACTTTTAAAACCTGGCACATGCCACCATCTTAGGCACTGGACATTATTTGTCTGGATTAACATTTACCTGGACTTGTAAACACATTTGTCTTGATTTTCAAAGGTTGTTGTATTTTTTAAAAGACTTTTATTTTTTATGTATGCGTGTTTGTGTCCAGAGAAAAGAAGAGGGCTTCAGATCCCCTGGAACTGGAGTTACAGGTAGTGATAAGCCACCATGTGGAAGCTCAGAATCAAACACCGTCCTCTCCAAAAGCAATGAATGATCTTAATCCCCGAGTCATCGCTGCAGCCTCGACTGTTGCATTTTTCTTCCATGTCGTATTTTCAGAGTTCATGCATAGAGCAGAATTTTTTTCTATTTACAGTCTGCCTTTTAGTAGGTTAATATATTCTCTCAAGCTCATGATGATTTGTTCTCATGGTCACCATCTTACTTGATGGGTTCCATCTGCCTTGCTTCATTTTTATCAGATGGGCCACATTTACTTTGTCCCTTTCTTCTTGCTAACTCTTTTCCTTTCCCTTCAAGTAGTATTTATATTTGTAACTTTAATCACACAATTAACTAAACTAAGACCAACCAGCTTCTTTTCCATATTATTGAACAAAAAGGAGTTTACAGGGATTTATCCTTGAGACTCCCTCATCTGACGTCTGGTGCTCTTGTTTCATGGCTTGCTCTGCTTTGACACACTGACCTATGTGTCCCCACGTGTTTGGCCATCCACTGTGATGGCAAAGACTTGTTCTTCCCATCTTGTTTCCGAGTTCAGTGACTTCATGTTCTTTTCTATCTAAATTAGCACTCAGCACCAACAGAGATGTTTCCCATTTCTGCTTGGAAGGATCCTTTGATTAACTTCTTCACTTCATCCTTGAACCCGCATAACACTTAGAAAATTCATGTCCTTCATTCAGTCAAACCATCCTTCACTTAAACCATTCACCCATTTATTAGTCGCTCCTTGGACATTATTACCTGAGGCTGATGCTATCGCTGGAGTTAGGAAAATTCACTTCTGTGTATCTTGAGAATATTTATTACGTCGTATAAAAGGGAGGAAGCGGGTGCACGTTACCTGGGGCTCTTGTAGTTATCCATTTTGGTGAAACATTCCTGGGAATAAATGCTCTCCCGAAACAGGGCGGACTGGCAGAGGCACCGCAGCCACTCTATCAGCAATGATAGCAGAGTTTTGATTCTAGCAGCAGGCCTTAGGGAAAGAAAGCCCATACAACGAAATTCAAAACGAAATTGAAAACTTACTGCAGGCCAAGTCCTTCGCCTTCCTTTTAACCTGGGCTACCCTCACTCCTGGCGGAACACACTGGACCTCCAAATAGAGCTTACCCTCTATCATCTCTCCATTCCCTGTCTTTCCCAGGGCTCTGATGGCTCCGCAAAGCGCAGGGCTCCACTAGGGTCACTGGCAGGGCCCACAACTCCTCAAAAATCTGTCTTGATCTCTCGTAAAATGGACTGAGATGCTGTTTATTCTGATTTTATTTTTTATTCTGGTTTTCTTTCTTCTGTTTTTTGCTTGTTGTTGAGACAGGGCTTTTCTATGTAGCCTTGGCTCTTCTGGGACTTACTTTGTAGACCAGGCTGGGCTCTAGGTCACAGGGATCCACCTGCCTCTGCCTCCTGACTGCTGGGATTAAAGGCATATGCTGCCACTGCCCAGTTTATTCTGATTTTCTTACTCATTCTCTCTTCCTGGCACTCTCATCCACTGAGTAAGCATCTAGGAAATCTCTGTGTCTTCAGTAATAATCTATGTTTCTCTAGGTGATGAGAGCAGCCACTGAAACACAAAGCAACCTCCCGGGGCCTCCTCTCTCCACACCTTACTCCAGAAGCACTTGGCCTTTTCCTAGCTCTGAAACTGTTTCTTAGGCTCCCTGGAGCTTCCTGTCAAGTCTCAGTGGACTGGCTTCCATTTTCAAGATCTGCTTCAGCTAAGTAACTCTTAGGCACTGTCCCTCCCACCCAAGGGATTGCTTCCTCTGGCTCTCTGACACCTCTGTCCCGTTGGCAAAGTGCAGTAATTGTGGAGCTGCTTAGGTCCCAATTTTCATACTCATCACTCCTTATTCTACAAAGAATTTCTTTGTTCCTTACTAAACAGATCTGTAACTAAACTCTCACTTGACCATGCCCAGGACAGAATCAAAGGCTCATTCAATTTCCTTCTGGCCTCTGACAGACAAGGAGTTCTCTTAAATAGTCCTGACCCAGGTGGCATAAGGAATTTATCAAATAGGTGACAGCCATTTGTCAAGTTGTTTGAAGAATTGTACATTTAAAACCATGAAATGGAAAGTCACCATAACCCTTCTTCTCTATTTTAATTTGATTCTGTGGCTAATATTAAACATTCATTGTGTTATCTAAGTCTACCCTCAGAAAAGTCTTGGGATTTAAAGCTCATCTGAAGAAAAATAATGTCTTTTTAACTGGAGATAATAGACTTGAAGAAGTAAATTATCCACCAAAATTCCCCCATCTTTTCCCAGTGAATGAAGAAGTTGGAGTTTGAGCTCCATGGCCTGGATTTGCAGCCACCTTCAGAAAAAATAATTGATACTTTTTCAGGTCAGGCCTAATCTAGTACCAAAGTCAACACAGTTTGTGACACACTGTTATTTCTGTCAACAAGCACGCACCAAAGACAAGTGTGAGCTTCAAAGTTTTCAAAGCATCTGACAGCAGAGGCCGAATGGGCAAAGGCAAAGGTTGTTCTCCAGTGGGGATCCTGTGGGTCTACAGGATGCTCCTGTCCCACGAAGAGAGATTCATCTGCAGGGATGGGGGCAGCAGAGGGAGAAGCTAGAGAAGGAAGATCTTTTCTGGGTATATAACACAGATGCAGAACATTCTGACATATGTCCCATAGAGGCCAGAGAAGCTTCCTACAACTTGGAGCTAGAGCAATTAAGTCCTGGTTTGCTCCTGTTTTCTGAGGCAGCTCTGGCTTCCATAGGAGAAAAGTTCCATTCTGTGTTAAGGTTGTGGAGCCAGGAAGATTGCTGGGGCTTCTTGTGTTTTATGGAATATTGATTGACCTTAGACGGGATTTGAAACAAAAATGAAAATAGGAAGATCAGTCATTCAAAAAAAGTATATTATAAAGACAGTTGCTAGGAATATTCAGTCAAGAGGACAGAGGCTACCATTCATGCAGTTTAAAGATTAATAGGAGGTGTGGATATGTAATATAATAGCCACATGTGACATGTTCATATTTAGAAGTAAGAATAACATAGCATAGGCATGCAGAAGAAGACAGCAGCCCTCAGGGGGAGCCACAGAATGGGTTCAACATCCAACTGTCACTTTCAAGCAAGGCTTAATTTCTTAGGGCTTTATTTTCCCTATCATTAAAGTGAGAGCTTTGGATTATAACCAAGTGCTCAGTTTTAAAATAAAGTGACAGAAGATTCAATCATTTTATGATACCACTAATTTAATAATAGGACTTGATTTATAAAGTTCAGCACAGAAATGTAGGCTAACTTCTCTGCAAACACCCACTTTCTTTTTCTTAATATTAGATTTTTTTCTCTGAAATAATGAAACATGAGATAAAATTTTTCAATGGTGTGAATATAATTTTAAAGAAAAATGAAATCATGAAACCAATTCTGTCATGTGCTGAAAATGATGCAACTGGAGTCATCATGCTAAACAAAAGAATCCAGGCTAAGAAAGATGAATGTCACATGGTTCCTCTTATACAATTAACCTAGATTCAAATTATATATAATGTATATATTTGTGTATTTTGATAATGCAGCCACCTCCACTGCTCCAAGTTTATCTACAAAATTTATTCCCATTAAATTATATATGTATATATATATAACACATATATATTCCCCCAGAGATGAATGAATATATATAATATAATTTTTATACACACACACACACACATATATATATATATACATATATATATATCTCTGATTGATTATGCTCCAAGATAGGCCTGGCATCCAAGAGTATTTGATCAACACAGATTGGACTCTATAGTATTAAAAAGAAAGAGTTGTCATAAAGTTCAATGGTGTGTGTGTGGATGAATCTAGGTAGAGTTGTGGGAAGGTGAAAAACATGATCAAAATATATTGCATAAACTTTTCATAGAATAAAAATTATTAGTTGCAAAAGGAAAATGCCATGATGAATCCCATTACTTGGTTTGCTGTCCTAAAGAGATTATAAAAGTTTTTTAAAAAACTAAAATTTCCATGTTCAGAAAAGTCATTAGTAAGGGGCGTTTAAGAGTTTCCTATGCCCTTTCTTGTTATGGCAGAGACACATCATAACAGTAGTTTATGATCTTTGTAGGGATCATTCCTAGAGAAATCAAGGTTCCAAGAGGTGAAGTAGGAAGAAAGGGATTCCAGGATGAGGGCATTAACAGCATTAGCAGTGTCTGAAATCTCTCTAGGATCTCCACCACGTCTGCTATTTACTCTAGTTAAGGGTCCCCAGGAGCCCAGGAGGCAAGACCTTAGGAAGCTAACTACTACCAAAGTGTACTTATTGAGTCTAGTGACTTCCTTTATAATTTTTCTGATTAGATAATATGTTGAAGTGATAATATATTAAATTGAGACAGAAAAAACAGTTTGATGAAGAAGAAAAAAAGGTTTGGAAAAACAGCACCATGGTGCTGCTCTAAGGGAAGAAAAAAATGTCAACAGTTCACTTAGAAAAGCATCAAAAAGTAAAGTGAAATGACACAAGGAAATTATGATCCAGGTCACGGAGGCTCTCTGCTGAGTCATAGTTAGTGAGTCATGAGGTCACTGACTCTGAGTCATCACTGGTTGTCTGCTAAGTTATCATTTGATGGTGTTCTGAGTCATTTGACAGTTTGCCAAGGCACCTTTCAGAGTATTGCTGAATCATCCTTTTCTGTTTGCTGGGTCATTACTGGACTTTTCGAGTCATTTTGCCTTCCTATGCAATAGCAATGATGCTGTCCTGAGTCATTGATAGGTATTGTGGTGTGGCACTGCTGGGCATTTTGCTGAATCAGTACTTCTCTGGCCTTGACTACTTCCCTCAAAATTCTCCTCACATGGCTTGGGATGTATTGGAATGATCTTTATCATTTACATGAGAGAAAAATGTCATAAGACCATCTTGACTGAAACATATCACTTCATCCGTGGTATAATGTAGTTATGCTGGAGCAAGTTATCTGATTTCTGCTTCCTCCAGCCTACAATTCTATAACCTTGCTGTGAAGACGCCAAGAAAACAGGATCACTTAAAATCTACACTCAAATGTGATGAAACTCAAGTCCAGGAAACATACGAGAAGTTGCAGGACCATCTGAGCATCATCAGGACCATAATTTTGGCTTGACTTCTCTAATCATAGTTCTTTTTCTGTCACCGTGGTGGGCTCTGGTTCTGAAGGTATGAACCTGTGACTGTACACATGCTACCCCACTCACATCCTTGCATTCCTATCTTCCTTCATTATGTTTGGACGCATGCTCTCAAAGGATGTGTGGTAGGCTAAGAGTTTGGTGCTCAGAATTCCAAGCGGCCGTTTCCCAGCTCACCCTAAGTAACGTAATTGCTGCTCCTGAGCAAAGCTTAAGGTGGAACTTGACTTCTGGTCCTAAGCAATGATCACAAGAAATGGCTTTCTTGCTTCAATTTCTTCATCTGTCTAAAGGGGATAACAACTGGATGTACTTCTTTAATGTTGCTAACAGCAATGAGTGAGTTCATACATAGCAAAATGTTTGAAGATCTGGCATACGAAATTAATAAGAGACTTACAATGAGCCCACAGGTCTCCTATCTGTAATTTATTCAGGTGTAGCTATGTATTACAAACCATAGGGTAACCACTAAAAGCATTTCAGTGGCTTAAATAATAAACTAACTGCGGAAGTAAAATGGAATTATAAAAATGCTTAGTGTGAAGCTGGAAAAGAGGTTTTAAAAATAGAAAAAAACATAGAAGCAACAACAGCAACAAAACTCAAGCAAGATGGCTGGCATCCCAATAATCATCAACTGCCAGGCACGGTGGCACACGCCTTTAATCCCAGCACTTGGAAGGCAGAGGCAGGTGGTTTCCTATGAGTATGAGACCAGCCTGGTATGCAGAGTGAGTTTCAGAACAGCTATATAATAGATAAAACCTGTCTCAAAAATAAATAAATAAAATAAAATAAACACAAATCATCACGATATCAATAACCACATTAAATATGAATACTTGAATGCATCAATTAAACAGCAAGACTGGCAATTTGAATAAAAAGAGCAACCTTCAACTATATACTCCCATTAAGAAATCAATTTTAAATGAATTTTAAAGATAAATTCTAAATTAAAAGTTAACAAAAAGAAAAACCTTGTGATTCTGACACAATATGCCTAAAAACCAATCCATAGACATCAAGCAAAACAAGGACTTCAAAAGAAGAAACAGTGGGGATAAAGAGATACATTATGTACGGATTAAGAAAACATAATCCTCAACGCACATGATCTTATTATCAGGAGGTAAATCTACATGGACCCAAGGGGCAGAATCACCACTACAGCTGACTGGAGACACACTCACCCATCTCTGTCCTTGACAGGGAATTCAGAGAGAGAGAACCAGAAAAAAACAAGCATTGACGTTATTGATCAATTAGGCCTTCTTGATGCTGATGAAACATTTATCACCAAGTAGCAAAATACACTTTCATTTTTATACGTGTAATATTCACCAAGCAAGATCATGTTTGAGCATCAAATATATCTCCACAAATTCAAGAGACTAAAACTTGTAGCAAGGACTACAATTCTCAGACCCTAGCAGAATGAAATCAGAGATGACCAATAGGAAGAGGAAGAGGCAGAATCAAAGCTGCAGTCAGAGACACTCTCACCTCTGTCATTTAGCAGTCTGCAAATGCTTGTGAATGGACTTCACAGTCACAAATAACCTGTGGCCACAGAGGGAGTCTCTAAAGAAGAGAATCTCTAAGATGATTGCAAGGTGAGGGAAAGTGAGCATATAGCTCCTCCAAGTGTGGGGAATCTTCCCAGAGGAGCATGTGATGTGGGGTACACTTCTGTATGCTGTGAATATGTTTCACTACCATTAGTTAATAAAGAAGCTGATTTGGCCAATAGCCAGGCAGAATAGAACCATGCGGGAAATCCAACAAAGATAAAGGGAAAAAGAAGGCAGAGTCTGAGAGACACCAGTAGTCTTCGAAGAAGCAAAATGTGAGGTAACAAGACACGAGCCTCGTAGTAAAATATGGAATAATAGAAATGGGTTAATTTAAGTTGTAAGAGATAGCTAATAATAAGCTTAAGCTAATAGACCAAACAGTTTGTAATTAATATTAAGCCTTGGAGTGTTTATTTGGGAACTGGCAGCGGGGAGAGAAACCTTCAGTTACAGACATAAGTGGTAATAGCACAAAGTGTCTTCCACAAGAAAGTGAGGGTTGACAAGATGTCTTGTGGGAGAAAGGCACCATCTGTGAACCCTGGCAACCTGAGTTTGATAATAGGACCTGAGTAGTAGAAGAAGACACTTTACTGTCGTAAATTCCTCACCGACCTACACACATGCCATGGCACGCTCAAGACCCATTCCCAGCTACCAAATCAGTAAATGCCATAAAAACATTTTAAAAGAAAAGAAAGTTCAAATCACTAGCCATCAACTTTTCCCTTAAAAAACTGGGGGAGGGAAGCAAATCTAGCCTCAGGTAAGCTGGCAAAAATATGTAATAAAAATTGACCAGGAAATACTAAAATAAAGAATGAAAAGCAGTAATCATTAATGAATATAAAACGTTAACTTAACAAAATCCAACCTCCACTTACGGAAAAACTCTCAAAAACAAGGAATAAAAGAAAAATTTCCTACCTAACAAGTGTTCATGGAACATCACACTGAATGAGGAAAAACTCACCACCTACATAGGAAAGCCTGGTCTCTCTCCCAGCTGTTTTCCACAAGACCTGAGCAGTATAATCAAGCAAGAAAAACTATAAAAAAAAATGTAGACACCAGAAAGAGAAAGGAGACCATATGTACTGGGCCAGCGAAATGCTCGGCAGATGTCTGATGGCCTGAGCCTGGCACACTCAGGAGAGAACCAACCCCCACAAATTGGTCTCTGCCCTCCACACATGGCACAAGAACAGACACATGCACACACACAGGCAAATAAAAATAAATGAAAGATAAATTCTCAATCAAGTCTACAGCAAGTGTCACATTAAAAATTGAAGCCATTCTTTCGCGCTGCAAAGAACTAAAACCACAGGAGATGGCTGAGAGGTGGGCAGGGAACCTGAGTGCTTTGCTGACCATCTGGATATACTTGGAAATATAGGATCCTACTTAAAATAGGATATAAAAAAAAAACCATGTGCATTTACAAGTATGCTACTGACTAGGCAAAAATTTCCCCCAAAGAAATATTCTTAGACTAATAAAGGAGCTTGGTAAAGTCACAGACTAAAGTTAGCAATTTGAATTCAAAAACAGGTAAGAGAGTGACTCTATCATAATGCCAAAGCATATCTTAATCTTAAAAACCATATACAGGATCTATATGTAGATTTACAAACTAAAAAACGCGGATGGAGGTTTAAAAGTGCTAAATACTGTTAAGGCGTGATCAATAGCAATGGCTTTGAAGGCTTGGTGGAGAGGTTCTGCCCAGTTCAAGTCTAGCACACACCTTTGTAAACATTGCTGCAGTGATTCTAACACAAAGAAAGCAAAGGGACCGGGGAAGCCAAAATGATTCAGAAAGAAAATATGAAAGAAGAGGACACATTTTCTCTTGATTTGAGACATTTCGTAAAGCTACATCGCGGTACAGAAAAATGATAGACACATAAATCAGTGGGTAGACAGGGAAAGGAAACAGATGGCAAAAATAAAACACAGTGGGCTGACTAGGAAGGTATGCATTCAGCTGACGAAAGACTTACAGTGTCTTCACCAAGTACAGAATACTTGCAAATAAGCAAAAATAATGTCACCCTTCACCTCACGTCATATGTGCCCTCAACTCTAAACAGATTATAGACATAAATATAAAACCTGAAACTAAAGACCCAGGAAACATCAGGAAAAATCTGTAAAAACTTGTATTGGGGGAGAAACAGCTAGATCAGTAAAAAATAGTGAGAAAGTTTAGAATTCACCAAAATTAGAAATGTACAAGACCCACCTGGGTTGCATAGTGAAACCATATATATATATATATATATATATATATATATATATATATATCCACATATATATATGTATATATACATATACAATATATTTAAAATAATAATATATACAATATATAATATATGTTGTATGTATGTATATATACACGCACATACAGTGTCTGATTTTATTAAAAGGCAATAACTCAGAGAAAATATTTGTAAATTACAATTTGGTGAAACTTTTTTCTCACTAGGATGGATGACAATCTCTCAAATCTCAGGAATAATAAATCAAAACTCCAACCTTACAACTGACAAGAGGTATGAAGTGACATTCAACCAAAGGAAATTCATGAATGGCAAATAAACCAAGAACAGCTATCCTGTCATTAGTCATGGGGAAATTCAAATTAAAGCTACATGAGATGCTGAAATGTACCCAAATAAGGCAGTGAACATTTCTGTCAGCAGTGGTGGCACACACCTTTAATCCCAGCACTCAAGACGCAGAGGCAGTAGATCTCTGTGAGTTCAAGGACAACCTGGTTTACAGAGCAAGTTCCAAGGACTGCCAAGGCTACACAGAGAAACCCTGTCTCTAAAAAATCAAAGCAGCAACAATAACAACAACAAAAAAGACAGTGAATACTTATAAAGGATTTATTTTATTTTTAGTTATATGTATGCATGTGTCTGTGTATGTTTACTGAGGTGCAGGTAACCAAGCATCCCAGAGGTGTTAGATCTTCTGGAGATGGAGTTACAGGCCATCATTAATGTGGAAGGTGATGTATACTGTGACTATGTTTTATTGCCATTGGTTAATATTAAGAAGCTGCTTTCAAGCCAATGGCTTAACAGAGTAAAGAGATATATGGAGAGAGTAGGCAGAATCAGGGAGAAGCCAGGGAGCCATCAGAGGAAAACAGACGCAAGGCATCAGCCAAAACCTTTCCAGTAGGTCATGAGCCCCGTGGTAAAATACAAAATAATAGAAATGGGTTAATTTAAGATATAAGAGTTAGCCAGAAATATGCTTAAGATATTGGCCAAATAATATTGCAATTAATACAGATCTCTGTGTGATGATTTTGGGAGTCTTGAGGCCAGGAAACAAACAAGTAGCCTCGGACAACACATCATGAGCTGCCTAATGCAGCTGCTAGGAACTGAACTGTAACCTCTATAATACCAATGCAGGCTCTTACCGCTGAGCCATCTCTCCAGTCCCACTGCTCACTGTATTTTAAAACATGACTACACCAAGTGGTAGGAATCAACTCCCACACTAGCACACAGCCACTGAGAAGGAAAACAATTGCAGCATCTTTGGAAAAAGGTTTTGGAGTTCCTACAAAATTAAATGTGTACCTACCATATAATTCTACAACATTACTTCTAGTTACCAACCCCAAAGAAATGAAAATAGTGGAATACTAAACACAACAATACATGGGAACAAACTATTGATTAACAAACCAAAGGATCAACTTTACATTTATTTTGCGAAGTTTGAGAACTTCTGTTCAAAATGTACCCTGTGAAATGATTAAATGTACAAAACACTCTAAAGAAGGAAAACAAAACATTGGCTTCCAGGAGTTTCATAATAAGAGAAACAATTATCTATAAAGAGAACAAGAATATTTTGGAGCTGACGGAACTAGTTTGTAGAAAACTGATGACAGATACATAGATATCTTCACCTCAAATCATCTACATATTCCTCAAAACCCATAAAGCTGTTCACCAGAAAGAATAAATTTAATCACATTTGAAAACTGTTCCTTTTCAGGAAGTCCATCAGTATCAAATTATTATGCAGAAACAATTATTACATTACCAAAGGAACCAGAAACCATACTTTCCATGTGGAGAATCCTGGAGACCAAGTCGTCAGTCAGTGATCAATGTTAATATTAGTGTAGTAAGACATATTATAAGAAAATAACAAGACAGTCACATGATCTCTCAGATACCCCTCTCAGCATTAGAGTCATAAGACACAGTAAATCAAACACTCTGACATAAGGAATCTGTAAGATGGCCGCAGCACCTCTCTGAGTAAGTGCCTTCCACTTACTCAGCAAATCCAAGTAGACATCTTTCCTAGAATCAACTCATGGATGTTCTCCATAAATGTCAAGGCCGTGAAAGACAAGGAAGGAAAATCAGAGAGACTTAGACAACTTGAAAGACACTAAAATCAGCCTGCAATGTGGCACCTGGGATTATATCCCTGAATAGAGACAAGAGACCGATAGGAAAGGTGACTACTCATAGGTTCTGCTGGTTCTACTTTTGTGGAGGAACCCTTACTGACAGGGAAACCAGAGCTGCTTTTGAGACACCCATCTACTGGGTGAGTCTCTACTTCCTGTTCCTGATCCTCACTTGGCCCCACCACTCACCAGGATGCTAAGAGCTGTGACTCCCATGCTATGGCCCCTGTCAAAAATGTGGTTCTGTTCTATCTGGGTCTCAGCAGAAAGGTGGGACTGGGACAGTGTCCCGCGATACCTTCTCGCCAGCAAGAACGACGTGGGGCACTTAGGATCCTTCTGCAGCAAAGCTTTAATGCGTCTTGAGTGGGAGAGCATAAGCTTACATGGCGGAGACCCAGAATGAGGGGAACCCAGCCCTTATAAAGGAAACAGTCCTCGCTTCTGACGTGTCACTCTTGGATTGGTCCACTGCCCATTATCCCAGAAGATGCCTCGGAAGTAGGCAGGGACGACGCAGCAGTAGAGAGTTACCAAGCACATGCGCTGGGATTAAAGGCGTGTGCTACAACACCTTGAACTCACAGAGATCTGCCTGTCTCTGCCTTCCAGGCATTGGGACCAAAGGTGTGTACTACCACACCTTGAGGTCACAGAGGTCAATCTGCCTCTGCCTCCCAGGCATCAGGACTAAAGGCGTGTACCACCACACCTTGAGGTCACAGAGGTCAATCTCTACCTTTGTCCCTTGAAGCAATGGAGAATGTGGTTGCGGCCCTCCACAGGACAGGACATGTTTTATTTTCTCTTGGATTCCTCAGTATTTCAAAGATAAAAAATATAGTATTATACAGAGTTCAGAAACAAATTGGGATGGCTGAAGTGAATTGTAGCATAAGAGAAAGAAGAAGAAAAATCTGTTCCCACAGTGCAAGTGAAAAACACAAACATGCAACCCCATATGTAAACATGTATTCTACCCACAGGCTCCCTTTCCTTACCTTTCAATCTGTTCTTTTCTCAAAAAAGCCTTCTTCTTCATATACCACCACGGCAAATCATGTCACTCTTTGTGATGAAACCCCCAAGATTTAACCTGGCAGGGAATGTTTCCTACCATCTCTTTAGTTCAAGAAAACTCATGATACTATGAAGCATGATTAATAAAAACTCAGAAAGAGAAATTGGGGTTCAACCTGAAGATTCAAAAAGCAAAAGAGCCAGCCGCTGACTTTTACCTTGACCTTAGTCTGAATTGGCAATCCTGCCTCCAAGAATCTCAGAATGAGATTGTGTTTGAGAGCTGTTTCCTCCCGTTTTATAATCCCCCTCTAGTTCTATGATTAAAGGCATGCACCACTGGGATTAAAGGTATGCACCGTCCAGTTTCTGCGGCAACAAGCATGGCTACTGGGACTAAGGTGTGTGCTACTGTGGTCTGGTCTGTAAAGCTGATCGGTGTGGATGTTTTATTCTCTAAACTTCAGGCAATCTTTATTTATTAAAATCCAAATGAAATGCCACTACAATAATATATAACAATACAACCCTTAAATCGAGGTTATCTGTGTGAAAGTATACAAGATACTATTACAGTCTGGATATTATTTCCACAAATACAAGATAATTTGGAGAGACCACCCACAAACCTGCAGAAATATATATGATTTTTTACTGTGCCTTTTCTCAAGTCACACAGCAATCCTAAAAACTACCCAGTCAGTTTGGAGAAGGGCCTGCTTGTTCATCCCGGCCACCTGGCTAGCTTAGCCCTGAAATAACCACACAGAAATTGTATTAATTAAAACACTGCTTGGCCCATTAGCTCTAACTTATTATTGGCTAACTCTTATATTAATTTAACTCATTTCTATTAGTCTGTATATCACCACATGGCAGTGGCTTTCCAGCAAAGATTCTAACTGGCGTCTGCCTCAGGCAGAGGATCCATGGCATCTCTCTCTGACTCTGCTTACTTCCTCCCAGAATTCAATTCTGTCTTCCCCACCTACCTAAGTTCTGCCCTATCTACAGACCAAGGCAGTTTCTTTATTAACCAATGAAAACAAGACATAGACAGAAGGAACTCCTACACCACAGTCATATTGAGAAACATCCATTCTATACTGATCTGTGTGCACTCTTCATGGAAGGAAATGCTTGCCATACTTTAATAAGGTAGGAGCTATTCTTTGTACTTCTTGATACAATTATTTTGAAGTGCTTGATATGGCTTTCTTGAAAATCTGAATAGTGATAATGGATTAGAGTCTCATATGTTGTATAATTTCCAACTCAGATAAAGCTCTCTTAATATCAAGTGAAGGCGATTGATCTTGTGACATGCGTTATGTAGGGTACTGAACCCCCCAAACAAACGTTCGTCTTGACTGCCCAGAAACTCTTACTTCCATTGTGTGATTTGGAATTCCTTAAAGTCAGCAGTCGTTCAGCGAGGTGTCTCTCTGGGAATGCAACCAGAGAGATAGGTGTTGACAGATAACCTATCCTGTACCAGAAGTTCCTTTATGTTCAGGAAATGAAATGCTACTGGGAGGAGAGGTTGAATACAGGTCAGGGTAGCCTGGAACAGAAAAGGAGAGTTTCCAGAATTCAAAGATGTCAGGAATGCAGCCAAGGCTGAGTTCCGATGGTATAAACACCGGGCTTATCTAGGGACAAAGCAGTGAAACTGGGAAGAAAAGCGTCAACACATTGCCCAGAGACAATGCTGAAGCTGTTGGGCATTTCCAAAGTCATGGCTGGAGTTTCTCTGAGTTCTAAAGGACCTGGAATGGATACTGACTTTGACAGGCCAGCCTATTTCCTACCTAGCCTCTGAGGGCACTATTGGTAACAAAAGCCATACATTCACTAATTGTAAGAGCAGAGCCTGGCATCTGGCATCTACTGCCCCATGACTGCAGCAAGAAATGCTCTACCCATTTCCCATTGGCTTAAAAATAAATAAAGGAGAGAAAGAGAGAGGATAGATGATAGATAGATAGATAGATAGATCGATAGATAGATAGATAGATAGATGATAGATCATACACAAAGAAAGAATTATTTTTTATTAGTGGTTCCCTGTGTCTTCTGCCAATGGGGAGGCCCACCTATATGAACGCGCGCAAGCGCGTGCACACCCACACACGCTTGAGTGTAGTTGCTTAAGGAGACCAAAAAAGGCAGTCAGATCCATAGACCTGGAGTTTCTGGTAGTTTTTAAGCCTCATATTGTGGGTGCTGGGAAATAAACTTGGGTCCTCTGCAAGCACAGCATACAGACTTTGCTCACACTGTCCCTGGAGGGCTTCCCTGTCACTTTTTACGAGGGAAGCCAGCTGCCATGTGATGGTATACCTGGTGGAGAGCTACATGGCTAGCCAAAAGCTATCAAAGAACTGAGGTCCCTAGTATAAGAACTGCTGAGGAACTGAGTCTTGTCAGTGGCCATATGAGCATGCTGGAGGCAGATCATGTCACTGAGTTGAGTCTGTCGATGAACTGGGAATGGCATCTTGACTTAACTAGCAAGACCCTGGGTTACCATTCCCAGATTTCAGAGCCATAGGAACTCTGGGGTTGTAAGCATGTGCTGATGTCAGTAGATCTGTTAAACACCAGTAGATAAGAAATATCTTAAGCATATGACTACTATAGACATGGGTATTTAAATAATGATAATCATATTTTTTTTTAAAAAAAACTGTTACAGCTTGACCTGGAATTCCAAAATCCTGCCATAAGTTCCTTCTCTGTGAAAGTACAACCTTCCTTTTATGCTTGCCCCTGAGTAACCAGTGAAACACTGAGACAAAAAACTAGAAATTTGAAGCTAAACCAGTTGTATTTGTACCAGTCTTCATAGTCTCGAAGTTGAAGAGTTATATGTGATCTTAGATCTTTCTCTCTCTCTCTCTCTCTCTCTCTCTCTCTCTCTCTCTCTCTCTCTCTCTCTCTCCTTTCTCTCTCCATTTCCAAAATTTTTCACAATAAACATATGCCACTATTTATTTTCCTGGTAAAATTTTTAATTACTCAAAGAGTAACCCACATCCTGGGTCACCAGGTCTCTTGCTCATCCAAGACTGGTCTTGGGTAGCTTTCTCCATTCACCTTGGTCTTTCTCTCCTAGCACTGACCCACTAAACCTTGTCCACCTGTCTGATTGTTTTTCCTGTTGGTCCAGGTATACATCACAGTCTCTGTATGCTGCCAATCTAACAGAACAAATACCCCGTGTTTCTATGCACTGTAGTCCCCCAGGGCACATGCCCCTAAGCACAGCAGGTAACAGCCCTTCTGTTTGAAGCAAAGGAGCTCTCAGTGCTAGCAAACTCCTTCCAGGAATTAGAGCCCCTCTAGTCCAAGATTAAGGAAGATTTTAAGTCATTCCCATATGAACCCTCTCCCTGCTCCTCCCCACTGCCCCCGGACGTATATTTTATGTTCTCTTAACACTATGGAATCAGCATGGATTCCAGGGTCTAACCACTTCTAAAAGTATCCCAACTCTGCCTAACAGGTTGGTGAAGTTTGGCAAAGTTGTCCAGGTGCTGTGCATGTCTGGCAAAGGAGATTGCTGAAAGTATTACATTAATACAGAACAGGTATAACATAGCAGCTGCCCGACCATTCCCCCTGAGTTTGCTGCAGCTATCAGCACACAGACACAGTTTCTATGCCCTCTCCCATCCCATAAACCCACTTGTCTGGTTTATGACATCCATCATACGTCTTCCCTATATCTATACCCAGTGGTATCTTTAGGAAACATCACATCATTAAGGACATATGTCCTCCATAGGCACCAGAATGACCAAGAAAGAACAGATGAGCATTTAAGAGCAGACATTATCTTCACTCCAAATCTTTGAATTCATATGCAGTTTGATCCATGGGATCAACAAAGAACAAAGAAAATCCCTCATCTCGCCACTTTTTGGTTTTGTTTTAAAAATAGCTTTGCAGTTTAGAAGTACAGTGATTTCTACAAATTTAGTGTTGAGCACTACTGCCCAGATGCCTGCATCCTTAAATCTGTACCTGGGCCAGCCCAGAAGGCCACCTGGATCAACCTTTTTCCACCCATCATCTTTCAGTTTTCTGATGCAGCAACTCATCCTGGCGTTGAGCTATAGCAACCGAGAGGTGGGCCGCTTATTCCTGTGAATGCAGTGCCCCATAGCCCCTGACTGATGTGTATAAAGGGCCCTGCAGGCCTTGACCGAAAGAAGCCATACAAATGCAAAGAATTCAGTGTGATCTTATCTGTGGAGTTAAGTTCAGGTCAGAACATCAGGCGGGATTTAAGCCATATCTCCCACTCTCTTTGCTATTGTGGATTAAAGTCAGTCCATTTTCATGTTCCTAAATGTATTTTTTTCTGGAGATAGAGAGACGTGCAGCGCTGAGGATTTAATGCATTGTGTTGTCACGGGGCTGATGATGTGGGCTCAATGCTGGATGTCCACAGAAAGCTGTAGGATGCTAAGTTCCTTCAATTGCGGTTCTAGCAATGTGATATAATTAAGGGAAGCAAGAGGGCACCTAAGCAAAACGTTAAGAAGCTGGACAGCTTGAGAGAAAGGTCAAAGAAGGCTGAATTCACAGAATGACTTCCCGGTGTAGAGCATTATCAGGCCAGGATGGATGAGGAAGGGAGGCAGACTCAATCAGCAAGAGGATTGCTGAGTGTGGCTAACTGCTGGAGGGCGATTCGGAGCAAACCACAAAGTATTAAAAAATTTAAAAAAAGCACCAAGGGATTAATTGTCATTCCGCTGGTCTGTGAGGAAAGGAAACTGATACCAAATATAATTGAATTACTTCTCAATTATTTCTTCAGAGTGTTTAGCTTCAGCTAGTCTTTGGAGGACGACTTCTCTTTCTTTTTTTGCTTTGCACTGCAAATGGATTTTGTATTATGGGTATTGTTCCTCCTTACTGTATTATCTTGTGCAAACTATTCGAGTTTGTTTCCCCCTCTTCTTTGCCAATGGGGTTGTTTACTTATCGGAATTAAAGTCAGAAGTGAGCATCTCTTGCCAGCAGGACAGAATTTCTAATAAATATGTAAATAATGCCTCTCCCTCAGACACAGCCCTGGGTGTCGCTCTCACGTAGACCACCCAGGCCGCTGTCTGAGGCTCCGCAGGCTTAGAGATGAGGAGAACACTTTTATCAATCTAAAGATTCAAGAAGAAATGAAATTAAGTTCCACTGAGAGGGCAGATGAACATAGACGAGGTGTGACAAAGGGGGTATGTCCTTGTGGTGGAAGAGATGGGTCATTTCCTTAGGTCCGAAGGTGAAGGTGTCTGAAGATTGAAAAAGCCTGGCCTAAGAAAGTGGACTTCGATAATTCAGGGTGGCTCCAGATGAAAAAAAAAAAAAAAAAAAAAAAAAAAAAAAAAAAAAAAAAAAAAAAAAAAAAAAAAACATTTCTTTGGTAGCAGGCCACAGCTATTATTTCAATAACAATACAGGCCTCACATCAGTTACTAATCCCCAGCCAGCTATACCCATCTCCTACCACAGGACTTTGTATAGTGGTAATTAACACCGGGGACCCGCACTAGGCCATGAACGCAAAATCTTTCTTCATTTGTCATCCCATCTTTATGTGGGCTCTAGCAACGGTTTACCGTGAGTTCTTTTACCCACTGAGTCATCTCTCTGGCCCACGGACATACTCATGAGAGGTTTAAAAATAGGTGTTATAAAACCAGCTGGAAGAATATTTGTATTTTACTATGGTACATATTTCTCTGTGAAATGAGAATTCATGCTTTCAGCACTGTTACACTGTGTGTGCCCTAGGTAGTGGGATACAGTGGGCAACGAGGCAAGGTCCTGCCCTCAGAACATCTACTGTGGCTAGCCATAGTAGCAGTTACCATAGTGAGCTGTTTTGTAACGAATCAATCAGTCCCTAGTATTCAGTAAGTACTAATCACTCACATAGAGGGGTGGATTTCACACAGAGAGATCCTCAACTGAGGTACTAATCACTGGCCCATTGGGCTCCAGTCACATGGTAGAAAGACCCTCTGTGAAGTTCTAGAAAAATGAATCCACCAGGATGTAGTCAGTAGGTTCAGAGCACCGAGGTTGCTCACAGGCGCACACACAGGTA
This sequence comes from Myodes glareolus, assembly GCF_982192425.1. NCBI lineage: Eukaryota > Metazoa > Chordata > Mammalia > Rodentia > Cricetidae > Myodes > Myodes glareolus. The sequence continues at coordinate 1,456,970 of NC_142030.1, forward strand.
GAGGTTTACTGGAAAGCCAGCTCAGCTCCTGACACATGATATCTGAAACCAGAAGTCTAGAATGGAGTTCTCCCTGACTGTACCCTACTGTGATGACACCGCAAATGTCTTTCTAGAAGGAGGTTTGGCCTCTATTAAAGGGCATAGTGGGAATTCTTACACTTAGTCTATTTCTTTGTGGAGTAAAACAGAAAAGTGGGAAGAAGAAGGGTCTCCCTCCCTAATGCTTTGGATCTTCTGTCAGCTTTAATGGGTTTTACAAAATGAGTTCCCAGCAAGAAGATCCAGGGTTGAGAGAGGCAGGCTATCGGGGCTTTGTTGGGTGGCACGCTTGAGCGAGTCTCTCTTCATGATGAAAATAATTAATTAGAGTCATAAATTATGGATTACTAATCACTGCACATTGCATAGCAGAGACAGGCAGCTGTCTGGGACTCCTTCCCTTCTCTGAGGGTGCCTGACCTTAGTGACAACCTAAAGGCATTACCGGCTCCATAGCTGGGAAACCGAGTGTTCATCAGTGTCAGAAGCTGCGAGGAAGAAGGGATGCTAGAAAGGGCTAGAATCATCCAGCAGAATTCCTGTTCCATTTTGGATGGAGGCCATAGCTTGAGAGAAAGACAATTTTGTTACATATTAAACAGAACTTCAGAGTGTCACCAAGCCATGGAGACAGGCACTAGTCCTCCTCAAAAGCAAAATTATTCATTTTGATATTAGGCGCAAAGTCAAATTTAAAAATGAAATTTCTAATATCATTGAATGTTGAACAGCTATTAAAATGATATTTACATAGAGTTTTTAATGATATGGAAAAATCATAACCTTAAGCAAAAAAGTGGAATAAAAAATTACATTAATATACAGAATGCTCTTAATAAGGTTTTTAAAAACATGGGGGAAATGTGTGATGGAAAGAAGCCCAAATTTCAGCACGGGGGAATTAAAGATATTTTTTTGCTCATATTAAAATGTATGCATTTTCTAAATTGTTAAAATATTACCATGTATTACACTTCAAAGTAATGTAAGGATGTGAAAAAATTAAAGCTGGTAATAATAACCACGTTGATCTGAGGTCAAAGCTACTCTCCGCCCTAACTGAAATTCTTTTTGTTGATGTGAAAGACAGCAAATTCAGAAACTCCTGGTTGCCAGTCCTTGTTGGTTTTCTCTTGCGGTGACAGGACAGCATGCTCAAAAACAGCCCAGGAAGCAAAGGGTTTGACTTACAGTTTTATGTCACAATTCACCATTGAGGGGAGTCAGAGCAGAAACTCAGGCAGGAACTGATGCAAAAATCACAGGGGGATGCTCCTTTCTGGCTTGTTTCCTCCAGCTTGCTCAACTAGCTCTCTTACATAGACCAGAACTGCCTGCCTAGGCATGGTGCTGCCCACAGTGGACTGGCACCCTCCTACATCAATTAGCAATCAATAAAATGCCCACAGATATAACCACTAGTTAATCTAATCTAACCTGGGAAATTCCTCAAAATGAAGGGTTTTTCTTCCAGGTGATTCCAGTTTGTGACAGGTAGAACACAACAAAACGAACCAGGACAGTGCCTAAGATGCTATGGCGATCAGAACATGTCATTATAAGCCAAAATGAAGGTACGTATTTTTGATAGATGCTATTAAAAGTTTCCTCCAGAAGAAATGGCAGGTCTTTCCCCAATGGCCAGTAGCAGAACAGGACAGTTTGCAACCCTCCAGACAGCTGAGAAGCAACACCCTGGGCTCCTTTTTGTTTGCTGTTTTGTTTTTGTGATGTTATGCACTATGAGGCAACCCAAGCTTTTATTCATCATCGTCACCATTATTATATCAAGTTTTCAGTTCTATTTTCAAGTTTAAAAGTTGGATATTTTGTTAGGAAATAATTAGCTCTCAGCCCATGGTGTGCATACATTCTTAATACTTACATCTATGAGTTTATTTTTTATTACATTTTTGTGATGCAAATATTTTTAATGTTTATGAAGTTAAATTTACAAATCTTTCTTTTTGTTACTTTAGGACAAAAGGAGATTAGAGTTTTAGTCACTTGTAACACATTTATTGACTTAAATTGTGCTCCATGCCCCAATCCATGTTGAATTAATTGTCATGTTCACCATTTACAATCACCCAAGGCAGAAACTGACTGTGTTTATCTCTTGTAGACCGACTCCAGAAACAAGTTAGAAATATCCTAGTCTACGAGCAGAGGGTTTACCCAGGAACTAATGTTGACCAGTCATGTCTGCTCACCCTTAGATCTATGTTCTGTGGATTTCTTGGCTCTCTTTAGTATGTTATTTCACTGTGACTCCAAGACATTCTGTCTCCTTGAAGAATAGCTATCTCTTTGCAGTCAACTGCGATCTACTACCTACCTAAAAGTTGGCAAAATAAATCTTTAACACAAAATACAGCCATAAAGCCCATGTATGCATACAACCATATGCTTTGCAGAAGACCACAGTGTTTGCAGCAATCCATCTGGACTGATTCCTTGCTTGAAATAAGCCTGTGCCAGGTGCTGAGTGTCCTGCAGACAAATATTACACATAGCACCTTCCCTGATGGAGCTAAGACTCATCAAGAAATTAAACACATGAGGGAAGTAGACCAAACAAAAATACTGTCTGTGATCATGGGCCATCTATTTCCTGTATATACTGACTGTAGGCACAAAAGCCATTAATGCAGAGAAGGGAAAAGGAGGATCCTATACTTGGCCTGCAGTGAGTACAGATGGGTAAGGAAAGGAGGGGTAAGCAGGATGGGACCAATCACACATTTTTATGAACTGTATTGAGCTGAGCATCTACTATGTACAAAACAATAAGCAGCTGCTTCATTAAATGGCAAAATTGTAACCACTGACCCTGTTCACCAAGTTGTGACATTGTATCATGTGCAGACAAATGAATTTCTCTGGAGGTTATCATATTAAACAAATTAAGCAGGTCTCAGGAAAACAAATTTCATTTTCTCCCTTGTGGGTCCTATGTTTTATATAGATACATAATCATGCTCGTGTATATGACAGAAAAACAGAAGTAAAACCCCTCTGTCTAGGGGACAAAGAGGAGAAAGAGGATAGGAGGAAGGGAAGATACACGGTGTTGAGCTTCATTTCTGTTGCTGCATAAAACACCCTAACAAAACGCAACGTAGGGGATAAAGGTTACAGTTCCAGGTTGCAGTCCATTACTGTGGAGAAGTCAAGGCAGGAACTTCTAACAGCCGGAACATCTGTAGCTAAGAGTAGAAGGAAATGAATGAATGCATGTTCACCTGTTTGTGTGTGCTCAGCTTAATTTCTCTTCTGTAGTTCATCAACTCCCACCAGTGATCTGGATCTTACCACATTCGATTAGCTTAATGAATTTAATGCCCCATAGGCATACCTACATACAGGTCCAATTGACAATAAGGCTAACCAAGGAGGCAGTAATCACAGGATGGACAGTGTATACTTGTGTGAAAGTGTCCACATGTAGCGCATTATTGTGTGCCATGAGTATACACGGTGGAAACAAGCAGATTTTTATAATATACCTGGAATCCTCCTTAACAATATCATTGAGTAGTGAATAATAAGATCCATGAGACGAATTCTGCAACCAAAGAGGTAAAAAACACAGGATCAAGGATAGCAAACTAGCTCATATGTATTCATCTTCTCTTGATGTGGGAAGGCACCTACGATTTGAGTCTAAGATGATCCAGTATGGAGAACCGTTCCAGTACCATCTCTACTGTGTGTAGATCAGTCTATGCAGAATCTTGCTTAAACTGTTAGCTGCCCCTGAGATGGCAGGACAATCTTTCTCCCTTGCTCAGTCCCAGGCTCCCTGCTTATTATCCAAGGGCTTTGGATAAGCATCCTCCATTGGCTCGTGGGTGTGAAGTTTCTACTTTCAGGCAGTTCCTGATGCTTTTTACTGGCTTAGACGGTGTTCAGAGAGGCAAACCCAGGGAAGGTTGACCTCTAGAAGCCTTCTACCTCTAGGCTGGGACAGTTAGCCTCTTCACCAGGCTGCTGCCTTCACATCACCCCAAGGCTTTGACACAGTCACAGAGGGCACCCAGCTTCAGAGAGGTAAAGAATTCCCCGGAAGAAAGACTTTGCCTCTGATGTAGCTGAGGGTTAGTGCTAAGTGGCAAAGGTGGTTCTGAAAGGGTCACCCGGGGAAGGTGAATCTCCTAACCTTGCTTGGCTCAGTGTGGTGGGAACTGAAGGGCAAAACTCAGAACTCACGGATCATCCAGGGAAGCTGAAATTCAGGGCAGCACATTAAGCACAAAAAATTGGAAGCGAACATGAGGAGTTATTGGTTTGGGGAGATGGGCTATTTCCCCAAGGGCTGTAATTAGAACTGGGAACCTTTTGCATGTAATTAAGTAGGAGATTGGTTTAACAACCACAGCTGAGCGAATCTGAAGTATTTTTTTTTTAAAACTAGCATTTGGGATTAGGATTTTCTTCCCCTCTCTCTTCCACTTGTGAAATGTGAGTTTCCGAGTTTCCTGGCTATTTAGGAAATGGAGGCTAATTCCACTGCCACAGCATTTTAGCGGCTAATATTAACGAGACATATTTTGCATACTCGATGTGAGATCAACAAGGCGCCCTACCGAAACATGATGGCCTTTGCGATGCTTTTTCCCCCTCAAGGAAGCTGTCATGGAGCAGCTGATTAATTACTGTAATAATCATAATTTTTAAAAATTAAAAAAGTTCTCTTTCCACTCGTTAAGTACACTGCAGATAGGTGCCAGAGGTAATTATTGTCTAGAAGTACTTCCAAATTATCTTTTCTAATCCAGCCATGCTGACATTTTTGAGAGGAAAAAAAGTGTTTTGTCTCTTCTCTTGTGATCAGGGTGACATTTGAATATGCAAACAGTGGAACCGACTGTGTGGATGCTCTCTGTAGGTATGATTTATGAGGCTGGCCCATTGTGTTTGCTATCGCTCTGTGGGAAAGGTCATTACACAAAGAAGCTCCACCTACTCGGTCTATTGCTCATCTTGAGATGTTTTAATTGTTAGTCTTATACTGACTTCTGGGCAGCCTTTTCTGCTTGAGCTGTGGACTTGGCTTTGTCCAGGTTTTGCATCTCGTCCTCAGCACTTGTTAGGTGATCAGGTTAAGCAAGGCCCGCAGAAAATCTAAGTTTTGTATTGGGTCAATGTCTTCTCCGTAAGACAAATTACCATTTCAGAATATTAGCAGCTCTGTACTTGAACTTAATATGATGAAGCTGAGCTGCCTCCTGTTGGTCGTTTCCCTTCATGGGGGCTGATAGGCAAGAGTGTTTCTCTTAGCCTTTGTGGTGAGTAGGAGCATGAAATCGTGCAACCTCATAGAACATCCTCAGATACTCTCTTTAACTCCTTACTCTACGACTCTCCTCTCAAATAGCCCTGAGCTGGCTTTTTAGTCCAGTGCCAAGAATTCATTTCCTAGCTTATAAGAAATCCTACCCATTTGCTTTCAGCTGAGACTCAGAAGACATTGAGGAAGAGGGGATGGAAAGATTGTAAAGACCAGAGGGCCAGGAAGTCTTCTGCAAGGTTGTATCTCCTGGAAATTACAACAGCTTCGCCCATGACACTTCAACATATGACTGCTTAACCAAGACCTGAACAAGGACAGTACCAATAGGCATGCTAATGTGGAAGGAGGAAACCTCACTGGACACCAACCCTTGATGAAGAGATACAGACATTTAATGACCGCTAAGAGGGGCAAGGATGAGCCCCCCAATAGGTTATCCAATACCAAGTGGTCGGTCCTGAACTCATATACAGAAGCAACATCAAAGAGACTCAGCCAGTTGATTTTCATTTTTTTACATTTATATACCCACATAACAATAATAAAGAAAAAGAGACCTTGAATTTTAAGGAAGTTGATGGGGGGTTATGTTGTAGGGAAGAAAGGGAGGGTGGAATGATGTGATTATTTTTTAGTTTGACTTTTTTTTGCAAATAGAAAGAAAATATTTCTCTCATACTGCAAAGGAGACTCAAATCCATTCAGTTCAGCAGATAAATAGTTCCCCAAATGAATATCATTGTGAGGTAGTCACCAAATAAGACTATTTGGACACGGGATTAAACCAATAGACAGTCATTTTTAGTCATTATTTAGTGACTATCCAGAACCTCAGTGCAATCTCAAGCCTTTCTTGGGGTAAACTTTTCAGTACAAAAATCATATTGTGAGTTAATACATCTCAGTTAGAAAGAACATTTAGCTCAAAGTGGAACTGCAGGAGCCAAAAAGAAAGCTGAGTACACGGAGGGACTTTCCCAGAACTATGAGCTTTGATGGATTAGGTCTTTGTTCTCATTTTTGGCAGGTGTTGCTGCCTACATGCTGGGCTCCACAGCCTGAATGGTACTTCCATTATGGCACCAGTTGTGTTATGACCTGGGACCTACTGAGGTCTGGGGGCTTGTTATAATGTGATCTTTCATTGTCTCTAAATTTGTTAGAATAGTACTTACCTCTTACTTGTTTTGATGGTGTTATTATAAACATGATGGTGGACACAATAAGCCATGACCACATGGACCTGTCTAGAGTTCTATACCCTTTCTAATGTATTAGAGCCAACTCTACTGCATTATCTTCCATTAGGGACATTTATGGAGGAAAAAGAAATCAGTAGCACTATTATAATGATAGGCTTGAATATGTTTATCTATTATGATAATTTCAGCCTCAAGTAAAAAGTCCACATCTAATCAGTTTAAAAATAAGAAAATGTATCTGTGTATATCATAAAATTGATGGGAGATGAACTTTGGGGTTTATTAATTTGCTGACCCCAGGTTTTTATTAAGGACACTGGGTATTTCCAGACTGCTTTGCCAGGCATACTGCAAATTTCAGTTCAGATTCCAATGCATGTAGAGCAGCTGCCATCAGCAAGCACGGCTGTTTGTGCTTTTGAGCAGACATGATGAGAGGGAAAAGTGTGATTTCCCATCACCCTCTCGGGGTGGGGAAACGTCCCCCAGCTGACCATGCAGCACCATCACCAAAACGCACTTTTCTTCAGCCTGCCACTTGGTGACCAGACCCCAGAGCCAGACTCACCTCGTAGCTGAGTGTGAGACTCTGCTAGCCCCATGCGGTGGAGGCCTTAGTCCATTCCTACTGCTGTATCAAAATGATGACTTACAAACAACATTTTCCAAGTTTTGAAGTTTTGCAAAACCAATATCAAGAAGCCTGCAGATGTGGTGTCCATTGGGGGTTCAGTCTCATTTCTGTGGTTGCAACTTAGTATTGATCTGCTGGATGAGGAAGGCTGTATTCACACACAGGCTGAAGAGATGGTCTCGGGCAGCTCTCAAGCCTTTTGCTCTCAAGCCTCTTTAATAGAAACATAAAAATCTTCAATCTCTTTATAAAGTCCTTGTTCTTATGACCACCATAATGAGGATTAAATTTCAACACATGGATTGTTGGAGGAACACACATTCATGGAATGAGTGACTATATCACAATAGACAGGAGAGAGTCAGACTCCTATTCCACTAGGCAATAGTGAGTTTCCTGGGTTCCAAGAATCATGACCCATAAAACAATCAGACAAAACAGAACAAAAGCAATATCAGGTAGGTCTGGGCTCAAATATGTATATTTAAAAACAATTCTAAGACTGGGGTGTAGTTTGCAGGTAGTTGCCAATCATGTAAGATACTCAGAGTTTGATTATAAGCACTACAGAGTAATGAGAATAATAATTATCATTATTATCTTACATTTTATGGTAATACAACATTCAATACCCATCCCACTGATGCCTGTGTCCTTGCTTAAGAAGCAGAGACACATGATGAATGAGATGCTTACGGGATGAGATAAGGGTCTGTGTTCCATCGGCGTTTTTCAAATGAGCCACGTCAAGATAGAAGATATGCATGATGCCCCTACAACCTCTTACAGGAAGCCTTGCAGAAAAACTATCAAATTTGTTCTGTTATTTATTTTAAAAGGTTTTAAAGGACCAAAAGATAGCTCCATCCGTAGGACTGTCCTGCCTCAAGACAGCTGGCCCTGCGATGCTCCCTGTCAGGTACTTCCTGCGCCTGTTTATCTCCAGAAGACTCTTTCTCTGGGCAGTTCATTCATGTCCATAGTTGAGCAGCAAATTATTGCTCTTCACTCCTTAACCCTTTGCATTATCTCTCCCTGTGTCTACATGAACTCCTGAATGGCCCCAGTGTTTTCTTCTTTCTGCCTATCACACGTGACTCCAGCTGCTAGCTGGTTTGTGATACAAAACTTCAGTGGATTCCTGAGATGTCCAAGCATGTGGAAAGGATCAGGGTGGCCCTGACACAATGAAAATGCCACTCCTAAGCCAGATCAGACTGGACTCACTTAAACACAGCCAATGACCCAAAGAGCCTGAGAGCTATGCTTTCAGCTGGATCCTTCACTTTATGTTTTTCAGGGGATCTGTGATTTATTCATTTTTCCTGCCTCTCTTTGGAATTTCAGTTACACGAATAAATATTTCAAAATACAAGCGTAGGTCATTAGACCGTCTTTTAATTCTGTGGTTCCTCTTTCTCTCCTACTCAAGGCTCCCTTTTCTTTTTTAAAAACTCTTCCTTTTACCTTGCTTAGAATAAAGGATCATGTTCTGTTTTCAATATTATTCTATGATCTTAGCTGATATTTTTCTCTTCTCAACCAACCATCATTATCTCTTTCCTTACAAATTGACATGATTCATTTATTATCCCTTTAATATTTCTTTCTTCCTTTTTTTTTTAATCTGCAGAGAACAGGTGGCTTCTTTTGACACCGAGAAACTCAACTTCTGGTTATTTGATTGAGATCAATTTCCACCTGGGAGACAGAGCTTGCCTCATCCCCAATGCTGTATTTGTCGACGGGAATGAGGTCTACAACCTACAAAGCAAAAACATCAGCACAGGGACCAATACCATGGGCCCTCAGAGAGGTTCCCAAAGTGCCCTCAGTCCTCTACTAGAGGCACAGGTTGCTTACGTTCTCTGCAGACCCCAGACATCACTCCCATAATCCCAACACAACAGTCTGTTAACTGAGGAAAGCATGCTGCACTGGAAAGACACTCACGCAAACAGCATGGTATTTCATCAGACGGGAGCTATGCAACTCAGGATGGCAGGCGGGAACAAAGCAGAGCATTGACTGGGGAGGAGAAGGCTTGGACCAAGAACCTCATCAACTGCATAAGGACTGGGCAGGTCTACAGTCAGAGTAAAGCTGGGGCAGGAGCGCTGGCTGGCAAACTGGGTTTGGTATGCCCACTAGGAGGCCTCTTAGCCTTTAGTGCTTAGTATGGATTTGTGTATGAAGAGCTCCTGCTCATTTATTTCTTCATAATTAAAAAAAACTATCCATAATGCACCCACTGTGTGACAGATAGTATTCCAGTCCCTACAGACAAAGCAACAAGCACAATAGAGACAGCGCCTTTTCTCCCAAAAATCCCCACAAGATTATAGTCTGCTAAAATAAATAAATAAATAAATATAATAACAAATGTAAAATGTCAAAATGTCACCTGTGCTCCAGGAAATGGAGAAAAGCAGCATGAATTAAATAGATGTGGCAAGGCAGGGCTGTTAACTGATAAAGGTAGGTAGAGAGAACAGGTTCCCATGAAGAGAAAGAACATTCTGGAAATAGTGTCAGAAAAGGACATAGGCAGAGTCAAAATAAAGCAAACCAGCAAAGAAGTTGGGAACAGATAAGCAAAACTCTCAGACCTTGGCATCCAGTTTAGACGTGGTACTGGTCAAATTAAGATTACTATAATGAACCCATCCCCCACCCCCCACCCGTATCGACATACAAAGAGAAACAGCGATTTTTTTTTTTGACTCATGGGTTTGGAGGTTCTAGCTCAGGATTGATTCACATCACACATTTTGATCTCTTGAGAGACCACACTTCACACAAAGCATATGACAAAATGTCTTATCTCATAAACTGAGGAGCAAGAGGAATAAATGAGGTCCCACCTCCCCCTCAAAGGACATGTTCAATAACTTAATGACTTCCCACAAGGTCCAACCTACCAAAGGTTGTAATATCTCCTGCTAGCACCTCCTAAGAAAGCAAGCCTTTAACATAGGGACCTTTGAGAAACTTCAATATCCAAACATTTTATTTGATGGGGCAGAAAATCATACAATGTTAGTGAAGAGGCAATAAAATGGTGGTGGACTATGATGAAGAGAGTATCAAAGGGAACGCAATACTTAGTAGAGCCAGGTTTTGTTCCATCTCCATAAAATGGGGCCACTTGACAATTTGGACCCTGGACTTCTGTTATGACTGAATGGAACAGCATGTGAAGAACTTGAAGTTGTTCTCAGTAAGCGAGTGGGATCAGACATTGCTCATCTCCACTCCGTGTTGACCTTCAACTGCATTTTAAGTACAAATATTTTAAGTAAAATTATGCTAACATCAATATATTTTTTGTGGGAAAAGTATGTTTCCTGTGCACTCCATTAAACCAATTTAGCTTCTTGATCAATGTTCCATGCTGCTCAATTTAATCATTTGTAGAATTTCCCATTTTCATTAGCATTATGTCTTTTCCATTTCAATTTTACAGCAAGATTGAAACATCTCAAAAGCTTCAAGGATGGAATCAAATCACAATTTCAGTCTGGTGTGACTAACATGCTCTTCTATGGAAGGCTCCTTCAATTCACCAGGTTAACTCGCTTACTTAAAAATGCACAGCTACTAAGTGCCCCAGCTGAGATTCCACCAGAATTCTAGTTCCTTGTGTTGCCAGGACTTTTCACCATGGTTCTTTTCTTTATAACACACAGAGAAGAAATGAATAAATACAATTGATTACCAACATACCAGGGTTAGAGAAAGCTTAATGCTGTAATGTATGGGTAAGCAGTTTTGTAAATTGTGCAGTCCTGGGTTAGTGCCAGTGATAGTGTGAAAATAAGACCCACCTCTGGGATTAGGAAAGTAAGAGGAATGCATTGCATGGAAGTCTTAACTTGCCACAGGCATCACCCTTCTATTTCAGTATAGTCTGAGAGCCTCCACAAAGGGGGATGGAACTTGGATTTGGCCCAAGGAAGGTCTAAGAACCATAATTGACTACAGTGACAGAAGCTGTCTTTGAGAGGATCCCACAACTGGTGTATGAAATACAGTTGGGGCTTGCTGTCTATAAATGAGAGCCTAAATCAAAGAATTTAGCATCTGGGCATTGGGGAGATGATGGTTCTTGGTATAAGGGTCATTCTGTAGTCCTTCTCTGAGTGCTTAATATCTTGAGGCTATGTACTAGAAGGCAGCAATCTTAAAAGACACTAACTCAGTTTCATAAAGCACAGGGCTTCCTTCAGGAATAGGCGCTTAAAAAACTCAAGCTTCATACAGTATAGCAGCCACGGAGGAGGCATAGGTTACGGGAGGAAGACTTCCTAGATGAGGGGCACTTTGATGGTAATTCTCAAGGGCGAGTTGGAGCAATTCGATAGAGTAGATGGAGGGCTCATTCCAGGAAAAGAAAATTAAATGTGCAAAAGAATGGCAAAGAAAGGGGCCATGGGCAAGCTGCCATGTTCAAGGACTACACAGCACTGAGAGACTTTCAGAGGGGCTCTCAGGTCTAACCTCTGCCTCTCTCAATTATTAGCCTTTGGATCTTGAAGCCATGGAAGTTTGAGGGCCCAAGTTTCTTAACTGTGTTACTGGGCTACAACTTCTCTTTCAGGATTGATGTGAGAAAAAACATAAAATAGTAATTGTAAATGATGTAATTTCAAGCATGTGCTGATCCTCACATCAGGTCTATGAGGAAGAGCATTCCCAACCCGACTATACACTGTTGCGAAACAGTTTCCTCTAAATCGAAACATTCCCTCCATAAGATGGCAGAGGCTTGAGAGACATGAGAAATAAATAAACTTCACACACCAAGATTCAAAGGACCCTGTGCCCAAGGCTGTAGAAAGAGTAGACCCAAGGCTCTGACCCCCCAAACTGCCTAGAGAAGATTCGTGGATCTGTAGATCTTCCTACAAGTGGTGCTGAGAGCTCCAGGGATGTAGCTTTTGTGACCTGCCACCTGTGTTAGGATAACCTTTTCAGTGATGCATCTGCTTTTAAGTCATCCCTGTTTCTATAAGTAACCCCTCACACACGTTCCTGTTAGTGTTCCTAATAAAAACTCAGTGGTGTGTGTGTGTGTGTGTGTGTGTGTGTGTGTGTGTGTGTGTGTGTGTGTGCTACATCTCCCCAGGAAAAGTTTGTCATATAACACCAACAGGTTAAGTAATCTGATCAAGTTCATACAACCAATAAATTGCAGAGCTGAAATATAAAGTCAGCCACTTAGAATACGGAGTCTGTTTCCTACTGCCTTATATGAGACAAGATAGCCAACATATAATGATTATTTGTGTGCTACTTTTGTTCCTGTTTTAAAGGTCAAATTATTACTTGAGGAGAATGGGAAGCATCTTCACTGTATGGAGAAGTATATTAAAATATTTACCACTCAGAGGAGAGTCTGAGCACTCTACTGAGGACTGTCGAGAAAATGGAGGAAGAGCATTTCACTCTACCTCTCCTGCATTGTCCAGCATAGCTTAGCCAGCTCTGTGTTCTGCTTTCCATAAGCCACAAAGCAAAAGAAGAGGACGGTAACCCAGCGCTCCAGCTCCCTAGAGGTTGTGCCGATTGTTGCTGCTCAGACGCAATCCTCAGCCTCCTGGTCTCTTCCTTCCAACCGTGATGGCTGCCTTCCAGAAAGACAACCTGTCAATGACCAGATGCATTGGCATTTCCAGGAGTATGACCTTTCTGCTCAGGTGGCTGCTCAGCTGCCTGCTCCTCGGTACACCTCATTAGTTGATCCCCAGCATAGAAAAGAGCATTCTGATCCTGACCATGCTGAATACAGGGCACACCTTAGTTGGGAAAAGCTGTGTCCAATGAAAACAAATTGATTTCTCATAGTTTATTAAAACAGGCTGAAGGTAGGAGAGGGGGAGAGTAGGAGAACTGGGTTCAGAAGTTCTAGACGCTGACTACTTTAAAAAATCTGGTCACTTTATTCAGCACATTAAAAGCCAGTGTTTTCTGTCCCTCTTCTCAGAACCTCCATCTACACTTCCAACTTGTCTGAAAAAAAAAAAAAGGAATGCTAGAAACTGCCAGTGACTCCCGCTCCTGTCTTTCCTAAAGTCTGAGCAATAGTCCAGACACCAGCCAAGCTGTAGAGGCCACTAAACAAGGACTCAGTAGCACTCTCGCGATGGTCACATGATCCAATCACGTTGTATGATTGGATTGATTAAGAGGGCTCAAAAATCATATCTTTTCCAGGATAAACTGGATTGTCACCTAAAATTGGGAACTTCTATGCATTGAACAGGCCACAAATCAATGTTTTCTTTTATTTCTAAGCAATAAGAAATAAATACTCATGTGCCAAGCATTTTTGTGTTCATGCTATATTACAAAAGAACCTATTTTTACCAACTTAACTAATTTTGGTTTATTAATATTAAGTTTCTATTAATGAGCATTAATCTAGAAATATATAGGAATGCCTTCAGTCCTAAGTGCTGTGAGGGTGGTACTCAGAACAGGCTCATTATTTCTTCAAAGGATAAAAGGAAGAATGATTTTTCTCTTGTCTTACATGTGTTATCTTTCCAACTGATTAAAGCGTAATCTTTATAAAGTATTGATGTTTAAATTTTCCATGAAGTCATATTTTGTTCTAACATATACCCCCATTCTTTCAATATTACCAAATAGTAATTTTTCATAGAATTTATATAATTGCTTCGAAACTTAACAAGTAAAAACTCTATTTACTTTCATGGTGGTAAGAGAGGCGGACTGAAAGACTTTGGTGAGTAAAGTCACGCCAGCCTTCCAAGCCAGCCTAATCTCAACATTTGCTGCCATACCTGGTACTTTAGCTACACTTTCCTACGTAACTGAGCAGCCTGAGAGCCCATGAGCCCGACACACTGTGCTCCCTAGCACAGGGTTAAGGCCACGTAGGTTCTAAGAGCATTTTGCTTTCTTGAAGATTTCTATTACCGCTATAAATTTTTCATTGTGGCTTTTATGTAAATGTAGCAAGAAAGGCAAGACAGAAAAATTTATTTGTAAGCTTTAGGGGGGAAAATGAGGAATCTGAAGCTGTTTATTGAAAATAAATGAATATGGAATGCAGAAGGGAGGCCAAGAAAAAAATGAATATTTTTCCTCAGGTAGTACATGCACAGAATCCCAAATATTAAGTGGTGGCTGGTAGGGGCTGTGTCAGGGGCATCCAAGCATGCTTTGTCTCCTGTTCTGCAGACAGACCAAGGCAAAACCCAAAGCCATGGTGCCCAATGAAAGCCCAGCCCTGAGCTGTCCATCGAAAAACTGTATTTGAGTCTTGGTTTCTCCTTTTAAAGCAGTGGGTCTCCACTCTCCTTCCTGATGCTGAAACCCTTTAATACGGTTCCTCATGCTGTATGACCCCCCAACAAAATTATTTTGTTGTTACTTCATAACTGTAATTTTGCTACTGTTATGAATTGTAGTATAAATATCTGATATGTGACCCCCCCCAAAAAACAGTCTCAACCCACAGGTTGAGAACTACTGATTTACAGTCTTCCTCCTGTCACAGAAAAAAATTTCATGTTTCTCCTCATTCTGTAATAAGCGGTGATTATGTTTTATGAAAGAGGGAAATAGATATTACTCATATATATATATATATATATATATATATATATATATATATATATATGTATATATGGACTTCACACACAGTAGATACATGAAGGGCACTACAGACCTTACATATGAAGTGTTCTGAGAAACAGTCTATGATTTGTGATATAGATCATATTATTTTTCCATGCCATGTATGGAAATATATATTTGAAATGTATATTTCAAGAGAAATATGACATTGCAATTATACTTGGTTCAAAGAGAGAGGCACAGGAGCCATGGACACAAGGAAGGCACCAAGGCTGGTTTGGAAGTGGAGGAATAGGAGGATATAAGCAAAAGCTTTTACTGCAACTTCTTGGACAGAATGGGTGCAGAGGAGTAAAAGGTTTAGGGTTGGCTAGTATTAACAATTTCTGTGGGTTATAGATAGAAGGACACTGCTCTTTGGTTTAGAACTTGTGGTGGGATGGTGGGATCAGAGAAATAGTTGCCAGGAAAGTGGGAGCCTGACAGGAAAGGTGATGAGCTATGAATGGAGCCACACCGAGACAGGAAGAGCAGTTCCTCAAGAGTCAGAAAGGCTAAGATAGCAAATCATATGAAAAAAAATCATTTGTGGCAATGCATACTAGGAAGCAAATACTGAAGGCAAGACAGGATTGTGAGTTTAAGGCAACCCTGGGCTATACCTTTAAATTAAGTTGAGACTAGACCTCAGTGGAAAAGTAATATCTGAATCACACAAGGCCCTGAGCTGGATCACCACCACCACACACAAACTGAAAAAAATAAACTGTTTGTGAATCCGCCTACATTCTTTTAAAGTGAGCATTAAGCATAATTATTGTACAATTTTATATAACGAGCAACTCTGAAAAAGACTGTGAAGCTGAGCCCAGGTTGTAGAGTAAGTGGAAGAACTGGAAACACCAAGTCTGTATAACCCTGAGCAAATGTCAGCGCTTACTGTCTCCAGCTCAGATGTAGTGTGTCTCCCCTAGCTACAGTCCTCCCCCTTCTCTCTCTTTCTCTCTCTCTTCCCCTCTCTCTCCCCCTCCCTCCCTCCCTCCTTCCCTCCCTCCCTCCTTCCCTCCCTCCCTCCTTCCCTCCCTCCCTCCCTCCCTCTCTCCCTCTCCCCCTTCCTCCCTCTCCCTCTCCTCATCATCTACATAGCAAACCAGTTATAACAACATCCACAGTTTAGAGCAATGATAGGAAGTTCTGTTAAGAAAGTGAAGACAGTAAGCATTCTGCTATTGCTAGTAAGTCATTTAGCCACATCAGCTGGCCACAATCCTTTACACACCGCAGGAAAGTCAATAAATCCTTACTGAATTGATTTGAGTCTCAGCTTTCTTATCTATGACAAGAACGGATTAAAACAGGTACATTTCAATGTTATTTACATTCTTAAATATGATGATCTTCTGATGTGTTACACTGCCCCAACCCTAATATTTATATCACCTAAAAGATGATTTAATCAAAATTGCATCACCCTTGCTAACTTAACACCAGCTCCCCAAAACACACATGCACACACACGTATGCGTGCACACATACACATCATCACACATGTACACATCATGCACACACCCTACTTGTGGGTCAGTATTACTTATGAGCCTAGCTTGGGCTCACTAAGCCGAGGGTATCCTTGAGTTGTGTTAGGAGTGAACTAACTATGCGGCAATGGAGCATTTGGGGTAGTAGTTTCACTGCATGCTTGTAAGCCTGCTGCTGTAAGAAACACTGCTAAAGATGTGATTACAGGAAGTCATTTGGCACAGAATAGGCCATCACTCTTGTTCTTAGACAAGGCTGATTATTTTTTCTTTTCTAAATAAAAAAAGAAATACCCTGACATCATAAATAATACCATCAGGGAGGGAAAGCAAAGAGGACATAGCACAGAGCAGCTCAGCCAGCCTCTTAAAATCTTCTGTCGTGGTCTCCTGATCAGTTGGCTCACACAGCAGGGCTGCTGGGAGAACTCTCCTTACCTCCACGGGGAGGGAGGGGAAGCAATACTAAACGGAGGGAACTGTCCCTTCCACGTTACTAACAGAAACCGCCAGAGCGCAAGACTACCAACAGCTGGAGTTGGAATGTGACTATCTCTATGCCTCACCATTAGTAGACACTGCTACCCTTGCTTGACTTAACAGGATATATTCAAGCTTTCAGTTCCTGGAATTTTCTCCCAACTTGCTGCTAATTTATCACATGCCATTAAGCCAAAGTCTTTACCACTCTGGGCTTCATTTCTTATACCATTCCAGAGACCAGTAGAGGTTCTTCCACTTGATCAGCTGCTGCTCCCGGGCGTGAAGGTAAAGGCCTCCTCTGAAGAGTGTGTGCTCTACGGTGGGACCGTCTAGTCTGAGGTGCTATGCATGCTTCTGATAATTTTGTACCTAAGCCAAAGCTGCTCTCTAAAGAAGCTGTGGGGGTCTGAGTTCCTTCCGGATCTCCATGTGTGAGATCTGTTAGGGAGGTTTCTTAGTCAACTCTTTTGGACTCCATGCAAGACTTTGTAATTTCACCTCACTAGAACATCTTATCTTAGAAAGAAATTAAACCTTTTCAGAACAGTGTCACATGTACAATTCTGATATATGTGCATATATTTTCATTCTTCTACATGTTGATATCCATGTATGTTGGATCCATACACTTTTATTGTGTGTATATATTTTGATAAAGAAACTATATATATAAAACATATAATATAAGCAAAAGCCTTTACTCCAACTTTATGGGTGCAGAGGAGTAAAAAGGTTTAGGGTTGGTTAGTATTAACACAATTTCTGTGGGTTATAGATAGAAGGACACTGGCCCTTTGGTCTAGAAGAAGAAGCTATATATATATATATATATATATATATATATATAGAGAGAGAGAGAGAGAGAGAGAGAGAGAGAGAGAGAGAGAGAGAGAGAGCTTCTTTATCAAAAATCAGGTGTCTGAAGGTGTGTGGATTGATATGTGAAACTTTGATTCTATTCCATTGGTCCTCCAGTCCCATCTGTTTTATACCAATACCGGGTTGTTTTTCAGCACTGTAGCTCTGTAGAAGAGTTTGAAGTCAGGGATTGTGATGCCTGCAGAAGTTCCTGTATGGTACATGATTGTTTTGGCTGTCCTGATCTTTTTGCTTTCCATATGAAGTTTGGTATTGTTCTTTTGAGATCTGTGAAGGATTTTGCTGGGCATTGCATTGAATCTATAGATTGCTTTTAGTAAGATTGCCATTTTGACTTTGTTAATTCTACCTACCCAAGAGTATGGGAGATCTTTCCATTTTCTAGTGTCTTCTTCAATTTCTTTCTTCAAAGATTTAAAGTTCTGCTTTCATTGTGCCCCATAAATTTGGCTATGTTCTGTAGTCATTTTCATTGACTTTGAGGAAGTCTTTAATTTCTTCCTTTATTTCTTCCTTGACCATTGGTGATTAAGATGAGAACTATTTAATTTCCATGTGTTTTTGGGCTTTCTGAAATTAGTGTTGCTGTTGAATTTTAATTTTAAGCCTACTTGATCTGATAAGATACATGGAGTTATTCCAATTTTTTGTATCTGTTGAAGTTTGCTTTGTTACCTAGTATGTGGTTAATTTTTGAGAAGGGTCCATGAGGTACTGAAAAGAAGATATATTCTTTTATGGTTGGATGGAATGTTCTATAGAAGCCTGTTAAGTCCATTTGAGTCATAACATCTGTTGGTTCCCTTATTTCTCTGTTAGGTTTTTGTCTGATAGACATGTCCAGTTGTGAGAGTGGGGTATTGGAGTCTCCCACTTTTAGTGTGTAGGGTTTAATGTGTGATTTAAGCTTTAGTAGTGTTTCTTTTACATATAAGGGTGCTCTTGTATGTGGGGCATAGATGTTCAGTATTGAGATTTTCTCTTGATGGATTTTTCCTGTGACAAGTATAAAATGTCCTTCTTTGTCTCTTTTGATTGATTTTAGTTTGAAGTTTATTTTGTTAGATATTAAGATAGCTAGGCCAGCTTGTTCATTAGATACATTTGATTGGAAAATTTTTTCCCAACCCTTTACTCTGAGGTGATGTCTGTCTTTGATGTTGAAGTGTGTTTCTTGTATGCAGAAGAAAGATATATTCTGTTTTCATATCCAATCTGTTAGCCTGTATCTTTTTATAGGTGAGTTGTGTCCATTTACATTAAGAAATATTAATGACCAGTTATTGCTAATTCCTATTATTTTAGTTTTTGTTGTTGGTAATGTCATTGTGAATGTCATTCAAATACAGAACTGCCTAGTTGACATTTGAACAAAAGAATTGGGAATTTTTCTGAGGCTGTCCCTGGGACTCCTTCCTCTGACTTCTTGGCTTTGGTGGGATGTGGATTGAAAACCACTGCTCTGCCACCTGTCAAGAGCCTGGGGACCTGATATTAGAGCCACTCCCACTGCCTCAGCCTTCATTCATCAAGCGTGTAGGTGGCCAAAGATGGATGCTCCAACGTTGCAGAGGAACTTTGGGTGAATATTCAGGCAGCCAGATGTTTCTGTCATTACTCACATTTTTGGAAGTCACTTGCCTGAACTTCCTGCTTACAAAGTTAATATTACTTCCTTCTTGGGTCTCTGAGGGAGTTGAAGATTAGATAGCTATAGTTGTAGTTTACCAGACACAGAAAGCAAGTTATGATAGAAAGTAAATTAGGTATAAGACTTTGGTCTCACCAAGATAGGATAGATACAGAGTATTTTCTCTGAGTTTGTCAAATGCAAATGAACTAGACATTGTTGATGTATTTATTGCCTGTATATATTGTATATAGTCATTGTACTTATTGTATAAAGTTTTCTTATATCAGTTATAGCCTTCTTTTTTAATTCTAGACAAAAAGGGTAAATGTAGTGGCATTTCAATTATATTTTAATAAATAGAGACTACTTGAGGATCTGAGACTAAAACAGTCCCACTGGTCAGCTTTACAGACAAGATTATGGTAATATGCAACTTTAATTTCAGAAACCATAATGACTGATATGCACCTTTAATCACAGTAGCCATTCTAGTTGCTATAGAAACTGGGCAGTACATACATGTCTTTATTGACTATGGTATATGCCTTTAATCCTAGCCCTAGAGAAGATTACAAAATGGGAAGAAAGAGCTCACAACACAGTCTCATTCTGAGACTCCAGGAGGCAGGATTGTCATTTAAGAATGAGGTGGAGGTAAGAGCAAGTGGCTGACTGTTTTGCTTTTTGAATCTTCAGGATGAACCTCAATTTCTGACACTGAGTTTTTGTTAATCGTGCTTCAGTATATAATTGCAGCTTCACCAGTGGGAGAACCATGCTTAAGAACTATATACCTTCAGAAGTCAACCTTGCAGAGTCATACAAACAAGGTAGACTCAAACCTTTTGAAAACAACATGGTGGACTTAAACCTTTTGAAAACATAAATTCCAGCTTGTCAAAGTTATCATTTTTGAAGGAACTTCTTTCCCACCAGGATTTTAGTTCCTGTCTGTGGGCTGCTTGTTTATCAGTCTCCTCTCATGGGTACCTGTCTCCATCGTCTCTATGTGCAAGCACACATGAGCACATGCACACACACACACCCTTCGCAGGTCTCTAAACTCAAATACTAGACCTTCCCTGCCCTTCCTTCCCCTTTCTCTTCCTTCTTTTTTCCTGGCCTTCCTAGTGACTGATGTATTTCTAGTACCACCAGCAGTTAAATCCGGCCTTTATCCAACTTGGCTCAGCAACTTGATTCTTGTGGTGTTTCTGAAATAATAAATTAGAACTTAGTAAAATAGGATTAAGAGTTACAATTATTTCTACTTCCAAAAGTCTTCAACTAAATTATATACTAAGTAATACTTTTTTCTTTCTAAAATATTGCTGAATTAGAGATCCTTTTCTTTTTCTTCAAAGCCAGGGAACTGGCATAGATCCAAGAGCAAAAGAATAAAAATAAATGGGAATTCTGTGATAAAAATGTTAATAGTCGGATCACCAAGATTTTAGTATCTTGATCGCTCTCATTTAAGATTTTAGCCAATTAAGTAAAAAAGAAAATATGTAGTTAGAGCCCCATGTCTACAGATAATCAAGAATTTCTACACATCAAAAAGACTCCTCCTATGAGTCCCTTCTGAAAAGTCTAAGAAGAAACCATGGGGAGGTTGAAAGATGGTGATATGTTTCCACACAATTGAGAATATAAGGCAGTGACTTCAGGAAAAACATCTATTTCCAAAGGGCCATGGGCCCTGAGAAATTATTAGAATGAAGAAAGGAGATTAGGGCTACACTGATATCACTTCCCAAAGAAAGTTTATGGCATTTAGGGGCAAAAAGGCATTGTAATAAGCTAGTAGCAATGCTGTGTCCTTATACCAACCGTGAATCTTCCATTAGGATTCCTGCGTTCAGTTCAGGCTGCCTCCTGATTTTATAAATGAAGTAATGCTCAAAGCTCTAGAGAAAACAACTAAAATTATCAACAGAAGGTAATCTATGAAAGCGAACTAGAAATATTAGAACCATAGGCAAAGAAAGAGTTAGGCAGGGAAGTGGTTAGAATCCTTTTTAAGACCGCAGAGTGAGAACGATGATGCATCATATAAGGTTCCTGCCAACTGAGGATACACAGGTAAAGCAAGAGCTAATTCACAGTCTTAAAAAGGAAAATTGAAACTAGCAAGAGTAAAAGTTTGCCAATTTTGAGCTTCATTCTTCCTTTCCTAAAGAATTACTGGAACTTGCTATATGTCAAGCATTTAGCTTACCTCTCAGGGTACCCAGGTAGATACGCGATGTCTCTGTCTATGGCAGGAAATTTCATGGAAGAGAATGAGAGTTACAGAGAAGTAGGCATGAGGTAATAAGAGAGTGGGATCACTGGACTTCACACTGAGATGACATTTGATCGAGACATTGGAGCATCACTGTGGTTATGTCATCAGACAGTGAACAAAAGAACATTTTAGACAGAGAAGAGCTTAAGGAATAACAAGGTGACAAAACAGTTGACTATAAAGGGACTCAAGAACAAGATAGACCCAAGGGGTTAAGCCTGCCCAGAAATAGAGTCCTGGAAGGAAGACTTGGGAATATACAAGTGAGAGGACCATTAACATCTTTGGCAGTGAGAGAACATGATCAGACTGCCATCTTAGAAACATAGCTTAGTGTTGGTTACCCTGAAGGACTCTGAAAAGAATGACCTGTGTTCAAAAATGATCTCATGAATTAGCGAATCGTAGTAAATTGGAAGAACTGATGAAGGTCCCAGTCCTTTTGAGGTCAATGACCTTAGAACACTTGACAGAGTAACACATGTGCTAGCTTTTTTGTTTGTTTATTTGTTTTGCTGTGCTCTAAGCAAGGTCTGTGGATCGTGGGTAGAGTTTGATGCATCACTTGGTCAGCTCTGGAATAAAACCTCCACAGGCTGGGGAAGTCTACAAGCATACTAAACACAAAGTCAGAAAACAGAAGCTTTTATCCGGAAGGGAAGCATTCTCTTTTGCCTGCACTGAACTTTTGTAAACTGCATGACCTTTGCCCAGCCTGACGTTATTACCTGTGGGAGCACGCAGCTGCTGTTTGGAATCTGTCAAAGCTGTAGCAAATAAAGAGGGCAGCCTAGCAAGGTCAGTGGGGAAGAATCTGCCATGTGACAGAGCCTGGCTCCACAGAGGACACAGAGCAAAACCATTTGGCTACTAGTGCAGAATCTTTAAAAAAAAATATTTATAACAAATGCATGTCTTGGGGGTAAAATAAAATGGTCATAGGCTCACCTCTGTTCATGTTTGCAGAAACAGGTATCACACCTGCTCAGTAAAGTGTAAGCTGAAAAGCTGGTGAAGAGATTATCAGCATTTGAGAGTTTTCACTCTCAGACTGGAGTTGGAGGAGAAGGAGCAGTAACAGGGCTTAGGGAGAAATTTAGAATTAAGAGTCTAAACCTAGATCAAGGATGCATTGTGAACACAAAGAAGCCACACAGGACTAGTGGGAAACTCTTCTCGGTGATATTTTTGGATATGAACTTGTGACTAGTCTATCTTTTTAAGAAAGTTTCCTGTTCTTGGCTCCTAACATTTTATTAGAATGTTCATTTTACAGGCATAAAAAATGTGTAATTCCTTGATATTTAAATTAGTCTTTTTCTGATATTATAAAAAAAATCTCAAATCTTGGGATTTACCTGCTTTAGGTCTCAGTTTTGAAGGCTTAGGAACCATGCCAGAATTAATTTAGCATAACCTCAGAACATGGGAAAAAAAAAGCAGAAAATTAAAAAAGTTTTTATCCCGAGGACAGCCTTCACAATGACCTAAAGACTTCCCACTAGGTCCTACTTCTTAAATCTATTCTGCTAGCACTGCCTTGCTGAGAGACAACTTCCCAACACATAAAACCTTAGGAAGAAAGAAGCCTGACCCAAACCACAGAGAAGCCACTGTCTTAGCCAAGTTCACTCAGCTAGTTCACAGCTGATCTCCTTAGTTCTGGTTTTATAATTTTGCTGTGTGTTAACCCTACTGTGGTAAGAAATATGTTTGACTCTCTCTTCACATCATTGAACACTTGGGAATTTGGGCTTTTATGTGTGTCGCTGATGAGATGTGTCATTAGAAATAAAGAAACAGGAATAGCCAAGATCTAATAAAAGGTCTTTGTTGGTTCTCAGATAGCAGCAACAAAGCCAGAACCAATTGCTTCAAAGCCCCTTGGAGTTCCTGAAGGGCTAAGGACTGTGGGCTAAGATGAGTGGCTGCCTCACTCGGAAGATGTGCACTTCTCATGTCAGAAAACACTTGTATTCCTTCCCCCTGTTGGGCTGGAGTCAACGGAAATACCGAGCAGGTGAAGCAGGTCATCCAGCACACTCTAGAGAAGGTCTTCCGCACTGATAACAGCACAGTCTAAGTTGTCTAGAGCAGCAGGGTGGACTAGTGGGAGATAAGGGGGGAAAGGATGGTACTGGTGTATGTCAGGATATGGTCCCTTGTTTCCTCGCATGCAACCCAATATGATAAATGACAATGAAAGGATGTATCGTTTAATCTTCTAAAAGACCCAGATCGCTGTCTGTGGCTTCTTTTTCATGTTACTCTTGTTTTATGCAGATCTGACACACATGGAGTGCATGTCAGAGAGGACGGTGCTAATGGTGTCTGATGTCTGTCCTTTTAGGAATCAGGAAATAGCCCTGCAATGTTAGTCGATTAATTTTTTTAAATCACTTTTTATCATCAGGCTAACCTTAGCAGCTCTATAAAATGCTACCACTTTAGGCGAAGGCAGCACTAATTCCCCATTATTTTGCTATAATTGATCTAGTGATAACATTTGCCCTACCAAGGGGCACCCTTCCTGCAGCCTGGCTCTGCACATGAAGAAATGGGCATTCCAAAGCCATTCTGAACTGCCTTTGCTATGTCCATCCATACTCAGAGCCTTTGGTGCATTTAAATTGCTTTTTGCAGCAGTCGAAGGGATCAATAGCTCTTAGACTCTTTAAGGGATGAATAATATACAAGATGGACATTTTAAGCTCTTTAGAAAATATATTCATGAGGTCATCCTGTTTCCCCGGTACCCAACTTTGCTAGTGACATTTATTAATGTTTTTGCAGCAAACAGGAGGTGGAGTCTTCCAAAGGCTCTCATCTCTGTTCTTCCAGAGAATATTGATTTTTTTTTTACAATAATTGGGGGTAGGGTAGTGTTTAAAAAAAGATGCTCAAAGCAAAAAAGAAATCTGACAAAGGATAACTTAGTACAAAGCTGGCTTGACAAAGTAACATTATCTAAATAGCTTTGTACCACTTGATAGAGACAATCTCTCCTGATTTTCCCTTTGAACAATTTCATACCCTTTATGAGAGCTTGCTTTAAGAATGTTATGTTCTTAATGGTAATACAGACTTCCCACTGAATCTTTGTACTGGCGAGAGAGGACAGCTTCACACTGCCACAGACTTGGAAAGCATTTGAAATTCCAATTAATTAGGGTTAATTAACTGCATGTTTGGTAAAACCGCTCCGAGACGCCAGACTGGGGGAAAAAATAACTGCTTCTTCATAGCTGCTTTAAAGAAAAAGCTGGAACCCACAGAAAGCTCAGCCTGACTCACAGAAAGTCTGGGGGTATTGGGGTGTGTGATTAAGTTGGAAAGAAATCAAATACTGGAATGGCTTTCCTCAGAAAGAGGGGAGTAGTTCTGTGGACTTTCTTTTATTAAACTGATATCTTACAGGAATTCAGACAATGGAAGTGTGACTGGGTAGGCAGGGCCAAAATGGTTAGAGGAGGGGTTCTCGGGCACCCATACTTATTGGAGATACTGGTCCCAGTGCTCCGGGGCAGGAGAGACCATAGCAGCAAAGGCAAGTGCTGTCCCTTTGTCTGTTCCACTGGCAGACCTGGGCTGATATTGTAACACGTGGCTCACACCCCACAAAGAGTATTGTTCAATGCTCGAAGTACGTTTGCCAATGGAAGGAAATATTTGGAAATGAATTAATTTGTTGTTTTGATTTTGTTGAATAACTTGTACATTAGGTAACCCTTGGGAGTCTGTAGGAGCCCTCAAGTCATACCCTTGAATTTGACCGGCCCTCTCTAGGTCTGCTACTTCTCCTGTAGACTTTGATCTCACTGCTTTCACAGAATCACACTTAGAAGGAGAGTATACCTGTGTTCAGTGAGTGAAATGTGCGTCTGAACATTGGAAACCCCTTGTCACACAGCATGGACTGGCCTTTGCTTCCACCATGTTCCTCTATCTCTTTTCCTGACGTCCTGTGTCAAGACAATTGGAGGAATTCTTGCTGTTCAAGGCTCCCCAGTACCTCTAAAATGCTTTGAAACCCCAAAAAATTATGGTTGATAATATATTCTGTAAAACCTCCTTTGCTCTGCCATAAAATCTCCTTACTGCACAAGAAGACAGCAGTCCCCACCCACATATACACACTGTGTCTGCCAGTGGGAAGGAGAGGGAAAGCCACTTAGTGTTGCTTATAAAACCCCATGCACCTGATAGTCTTGGTGCAACTACACATTACTAGCCTCTCTCCTTCAGTCTAAAAGCCAGCTTCCAAGTCATCCACAGTGCCAAACCTGCTCCAGGTCCCTTCCCAGGTGCCTATTGCAACTCTTATTTCACCTTCCAGTTTCATTGCTCTTTGAACAGGTGAGAGTCAGGCTTTATTAACTATACTCAAGATTTTCTCACTAGCTGGATTGTGGGTTCAGCAATGGTAGAGAACTCTGTCTGTTCCTTATGACATATTCTGTATGAGGGAATGCCTACTGTATGAAGGCCATTTAATAATACATGGTGGACCAACAAAGCCCAACATAATGAAATATGAAAGACTCCTCTGACAGTTTCAAAGAAACTTCAAAGAATGTCTGTGACCTAGAGCTCAGACTTTGGGGACTCAACAAAACCAGAGTATGAGCCTCTCATTCCTCTGGAAAAGGAGCCCCAAACCTAAGTCAGGTCATACTTGGTGAAAGCATCTTCCTACTCATCATTGAGGCTGTGTTTCTTTTCTAGAAAGATTTCCTGACTGTTTAGAAAACACCAACCATCTTATATCACCGAAATGGTTATTTCTACCCTGCCTCCATTGTTTTTCCTGTTTTATGACTGGTCTACCCTTAAATCTTGTAAATGACTGAAGAATTGATGTCAGTAGAGAAGAGAAAGAAGGCAAGGAGGAAGGGCAGGATAATGAGGGAGAAGGGGTGGAGGAAGAGAAAGAATCATGAGCTTGTTGCTTCTCTTTGCTGTTAGGAAAGATTCCTCAAGTTCATTTAGACCACATGACCACATACTCTATTCCACCCCTCCTCCCTTCTCTTTCTGTACCACTGAGAATTGAACACAGGGCCTCATGCTTGTGAGCTATAACCCCAGGCCTCATGGTCTCTTAAAAGAGGGAGGAACTAGAAAATTCTCTAATATTATGCTCCCTTCATTTGACAAAGACTATCTCATTAATTTTTTTTTACTGCAGATTTGAGATTCTATGCAGGAATATGCTATAGTTCTATTAATTCACTGTGCATTTTGGATGCTGTTGTTAGACTGAAGCTAGATACCAATATAGATGGAATTGTAAGAGCTGTTAATATACCAAAGGAAACAATGCCCCACTACATTGAGGCCATAGAGCTCTTGTGAAGGTCTGAAGGGTTGGGGTGGAGGTGGAAAGGGCCTGGGGCATTAGAGAACCTGCTTTCATCTAAAGCCTTGGGATTTCCTGGAGAGGTAAAGAAGATGGGAAACTTTCCCAGGAGGGAACCAGCTCAAGGCTGGTTGATGAGCGAAGTTTATGCGAGTTGAAGATTCTGTGAAAGGTTCCTGCTGGGCAAAGAAGATTCCTGGGTAAGAGGCTAGGATTCAGACAGACTGCCAAGGAAGTTATCAAACAGAGAAGCCAGGCCTGCTGTGTTCTGAGACCAGCTGTGTTCTGTACCATTACTGTCTCTCTAATGCCACCCTACTGACCCAAGACAAGTTGTAACAAAAAGACTTCATAGAAAAGACAGTTTCTACAACAATTAAATGCTATTCAGTCTCCCCAGTTCTTGACTAATTTCCTTTTGTTTACTCTGATTTTTACTGTAATTTTTGAACCTAGATAGACTATACATATTTCTTAATATGAGTAATTCTTGCCCTTGAACTTGCTTTGAGAATACAATGCATCTATTTCCCCAATGCCCTGTTACATTCACATGATAGAAGAAATGATTCTTTTAGAGTATTGTTCCAGGAAGAGTCAGCACAACACACGTACCTTGAACTCAAAGTTCAATATGCCCCAGCCTCAAGTTATTTTATAATCTAAACTAATATAGCACCATATGTCCATGATCTGGGCAATTGGAAAGATGAAGCAAGAGAGTAATGAGTTCAAGACCAGCCTGAACTAAGTACATACTGAGTACCAGACTAATATGGCCTACATATAGTGAGATGTTATCTCAAAGTGGGGAAAAGAGGGGAGGAGATGGGAAAAGGAAAAGGGAAAGAAGAAGAGAAGGGAGAGGGGGAGAAGACAGATTTCAAAAACAGAGGAGATTTTTTTTAAAGGGCCTAGGATCATCAAAAATAAATAAAGGCAAGTGTGGAGGTATAGTTTCTGTAATCTAACACTCAGGAGGCAGAGCCAAGAGGATCATGAGTTCAAGGCCATCCTGAAATAGACTATCACATTACCAAATGCTAAAAGTAAACAAACATTAATGAATTTCACATATCTATAAGACGGTAGAGAAATTACTATCATAGCAAATAAATTACTTCAGAGATTTGAAGGAGAGAGGGAGATCATATTTGGAGGTGTGAAAGAGCTGGCTATTAGGATACAGGAGGATTTCTACAAGGTTTCTATAAGGCGCAGGCAGGAAGGCCTTGTTGGTGAGGAGGTGGGGGAACAAAAGCCAGGTAAACAACCCACCTCAGCTGGAGTTTGCATGCCTTTGTCCTGTTTCCCAGGAGGCCTCGATCTCACTGGCTTAATATCATCCCCCAAATACTCCATTATTTTATTCGTTCCCCATATAAATTATTTATCTGAGCAATTGCTGATGCTGACCTGCTCTGATAAGTAATGTTATCTTTGGGAAAAGCTGCTAGAGGGACCACAGTCTCTGGTGGCTGCCAATACCCTGAAAATCAATCTTAATTCCTTTTGTGATGTTGTGTGTGAGGGGAGGTCTTGCAGAATCGGGCTGTTCAGATGGTAGCTGCCCTTTCTAGAGAGTCCCCACCAGATCCAGAAATGAGATGTCTGCGAGCAACATTAGGGAGGTTGCCAAGGGATGCAGTTTCTGGTGCTGTTTGGGACAAAGCAAGTCATAATAACTCAGCTGGGGGCAGGATATTAAAAGGTCGCTTGATTTTTATCTTCAACGTGCTTCCTTTGAAAAGAGTCACCTTACTGCCACATTTGGAGGAAGATTTGTTAGTATTTTTGCCTTCCTGCCATCACTAGGATTGAGTTTACAGGCACAGAGCATGCTGACGGTTCCAGAAGCTCCAAAGGGTTATGGCTTCCTTCACTGTCTTTGCTGTCATATTCTACCCTTAACTGCTGGGTTGCTGATGTTTTCTGTGGTGCTCCATGGGAATGCTCTGCTACTGAAAGCAAGAATTAATTGCCTGTAACATGCCCACGGAGGAAGACCTAAGCAATAATGATGAAAAACAAAACACATTGAGCGTACACAACTTGATGGGGGATGGGTGGGGATAAGACATCAAGTTAAGAAAGGGAGACCTTTGAGTCATGTGTAAATCATTCTTCCTGGAATGTGAAAGCTCCCTTTGTGCTCTTTCAAGTAAGGCCCGGCTTGTCAAATTCAACAGGAGTCAATTCTTCCTGTGTGAAGGTCAGACACCGGAAACACTTCCCCAGAACGAGCAAAGCAAGCAGGTGCGGTGATGTCTTCCACAGTCGGCTCTCCTCAAGCCTTGTCCTGGTCTCCTTTCTAAACATACAGGGCATGGCAGTTTGTCTGGGCAGCTACACGACCTTTCTGTCTTCTGAATCGCATCCCATCTACCACGCTGATCGTGAAAACACCTAGTAAGATGTAAGAATGGATTCAGAAGAGTGTAAGTATCTACCTGGCATTTTGTCCTCAGAGGCTGAGTAAGGTTTCTAGCCCAAGCTTTGATGCAGCATTGTATTTTATAAGTCATATCACTCTAGCTGTGTGGGGTTACTGCAACTTTGATTCCGGGAGAGACAAGGGTGGCCACTCATCTGGAGGTGACTGCCTCAGGTAGAGGGTCTACATACCTCTACCCATGTACCCTCAGTTAAGGCCACAGAGAATATTCAGTATTCAATATTTCTTTATATTCTCTCCATGCACACCTTGACATACAAAATCACCATGGTCTGAGAATAGTTCTAGGCTTCAAGAAAAAACTCACAAAGACTATAAGGGGATAACTTTTCCCCAGGGCTACAAAGGAGCCTCTGACTGTCCTACTCCAGCTCCTGGAAGGCAGGAGAGCAACCATGCAGAAACAAGCAGGAGCCAGCTAATCTGTACCCCTTCTAAGAATGCATCCCAGAAGTTCCAATTAGTAATTTCCACTGGTGTTTCATTGACCTATGTGCAAAGGAGAGCTGGGAAATAATTGGACTCATGGTCAACCTGAACAAGCCAGGGTTGCCTGACCACTATGGCAAACAGAAGCAGCACAGGGCAGGCAAAAGCACCAGCATTAAAAAGCAGGAACCTTTTTCTCCATTTCGAGTTAACCTACCACACAAAAATTAGTATCGGCTGTACCAGCTACACATGAGAAGCAGTTCACTTCTTATAAAGCAATGCAGCTTTGCCTCTGCTGGCCTCGCACTCTTATGCAGTTTGTATTTACTGTGGCCAAGCCTAATTCATTCATTTATGAAGCCATCTCAGCACCAGCAGCAATCATAAAGTATTCATCTCCTGGTAGTTTACACTGGAGAAGGTCACAGTATTGAGCGTATGTACGCCCCAAGGCCCCTCTCTCCGTCTGGGCCCCCTGTGGCTTAGGCCTGCTATTTTTCTTTTAAACAGTGAAATAAGGTGTACACAGCTTAAAAATACATATTGGTGTTTTCTCACAAGCTCTGGAGACCTCGCCGTGAGGGGCTGGGACCCTTTCTGATGTCCCTCTTCCATTTCTTTACAGTATTCCTTC
This sequence comes from Myodes glareolus, assembly GCF_982192425.1. NCBI lineage: Eukaryota > Metazoa > Chordata > Mammalia > Rodentia > Cricetidae > Myodes > Myodes glareolus. The sequence continues at coordinate 1,487,455 of NC_142030.1, forward strand.
CTTTCTTTTGCCTCGTGGCAGCATTTGGCATTAGAAGAGAATTTCTTCCTTGTTACTGTTTGCCACTCTGAGGGAGTTTCTGGGCTCTTCACTTCAAACTTCCGAAGAGAACATACTTCACTCCTCTCATTCCAAACTTCCAGATAGGAAGGAGGAAGAAGAAAGAGGCTCTTTGGAAAAGGCTAAGCGTAGCTGAGCACCTCCTCTCCCAGCCCTTGATCTTACTTCTGGTGACAGGCAAGGGTGCGGAGCTCAGAAGGGAGGGTAACATCGCACTTGTGCAGTTCCTGGCCCTGAGCTAGGAGTGCCCATGAGGCAGAAGTGCAGGGAGCTAAAGGACTGCTTGCTCTCTCAGATGGAACTTTAAAATAGGATACCATACAGGCAGAACCTTGATGAACATAAATGAACCTCCCTTAATATGATGACTGTGTCATTTAATGAAGTTAAACCCAGAATCCATCTCTGGGCAGATCTGACCTTTGTCTAATCTCTCATTTCCTAGAGTGGAAAACTATTTCTCCCACTTCCTGTTCATGCTCCTGGTCTGGTCAGTGTCCTCAGACCTTGCCTTATAGCCAATCTATCTCCCTCTCCTGGCTCCCATGCTGCCAGGCCAGGTCATGTTCCCTACATTCTCTGTGTCATCCCCCTGCTGGTCAGAAACCTAGGGTATAATTTCCCCTTTCTGGCTGCTTCCACCTGCACATCTTGAAGGAAAATGCCAAGAAAGTCGTCCTCCTCCCCTCTGCAGAGGATGTGCATCCTCCCTCAGCACAGTTAATGTGATGCAGTGTTGTGAAACTAACCTTTCCTCAAAAGGTCACTGAGAAAAAATATAAGGACAGCATCAGATACTCTGCCCAGAAAAGGTCTTCAGCCTCCTGCGTGGTATGGTTCTACATGTCAGCAAAGTTGTAGGTTGGGGGCCTGGGACCCTTGCTCAAGAAGACAGGAGACAGAAGGGAATGGTGAAAAGCAGAAGGAGAGATAGATTCATTGTGCACACTGGGCAGAAGAACAAAGGTCCAATGAGCTCCCAAGTCTGCCCTTAGGGTCCTGATGTGAGGTAGGTTTAAACGGGGAGCAAGAGATATGCATACTCAACAGAGCCTGTCCAGGTACGGGCTTGGTCTCCCACCTCTCCTGCAGAGTTGCTGGACTAGTCAGAATGTGAGATGCCCTCCAGGAGTCAAGCTGGTCCTCTGGCTGGCACCAGGCTTCAGCCTTTTCCTTCTCCCAGAGTAAGACTACTGGGAAATTGTAATTCCTTAGGGTCCGTTGTCTTAAAAGTCTGATAGCAGAACGAAGAGGCACAACTGTAATTTTTTTAAGACTCTCTTTATTCTTGTCAGGGAGATTTCACACTGCTCTCTTCCTGATAGGGGTCTACAGTCAGCGCTCATTCGTCCGACCTAGCATGGTCTCCCTCCAGCCACAGTGAGCCAAGCGGAGCCCATCTCTGGAGAAAATCCATCAGCCCACTCTCTTCAGTCAGATGAATCACAGCAACCTCTCTGGCCCCGGAGGGAGTGTGCTTCTATTTGATGTAGTTTTTCAGAAAACTGAATGTCCCCATTTTAGATGGGACCCAAGGCTGTGCCTTTTATGACCAAAAAGAAAAAAAGTAATAATAAAGTGTGTTCCTAAACAAAATAGATTTTCCCCTGAGGTAAATGCTGTGACTCCCCTAAAATGGAAAAAGGGAAAAGAGCATCTATATTTAGTTCCTTATTTATTTAATGCTCAGTTCCCTCCACGGCATCTGCCTGGGAGCTGTGACTGTACACGGCGAGACCCAGATTCCAGGTCAAGGAAGGCACGAGGGTGATTTGGGAGGAATATTTCTTTCTCTGGGTCTTAGTTTGTATGCTTGTGGGGGGTAACTGATTTCTATGGCTCTAGCATTGAAATTCTAAATTGTATTCAAGAGCAACCATCTCAAAGACTACTGGTTTAGGGAGAAGCATAAATTTGTTTGTGACTTATTCAGGAGAAAGGCAGGGTTAGAAGGCTAGTCCTCTGCTGAACACAATGTCATTTCAGCCACCGCAGGAGTCCAACTGGGCCCAGCACAGCTAGCATTGACTCCCCCCCCCCCACAACACACACACACACACACACACACACACACACACACACAGAGAGAGAGAGAGAGAGAGAGAGACAGAGAGAGAGAGAGAGGGAGGGAGGGAGAGAGAGAGAGCACAAGAGAGCGCCTGCTGTACTTCCTAGGGCTGGTGAGGAGAGCTGACTGCCTTTGGGCAGCCCAAGCAGGAATTTTATTATTATTGGCTTGGCAATTTGTTCGCATTTTGCTGTCATCTGCCTTAGTGGCCAAGGAGCTGTACATTAAGACTTCGATTTTATCCCCTGGGGCGTCCATGTTTTATGAAGATCGCTAGTGTTTGCCGTCTTTATTGCAGTTTTTGTACGGCCCCTGGCTGCTGTGTTGAGCATAATCAAATGTCATTTATGAAGTCCTCCTGCCAACAGAGGATTGAGGGAGAGCCCCGTGGCCTACGCCTGCACAACCATAACAGACAAAAAGCTGCGGAAGCCCAGGTATTAATGAACTACATGCTGAGGCTTGGTGGTTCCCAACCAACATTCCCCTGTTGTGAGTGACAGATTACTGACATTTCTGGGTGAGAGTCAGGTGCAGCCCAGCAACCAAGCCTCACTCCTCTTCCTGCGTCTCTGCAGGAGCAGGTAGAATCCTTGGAAGGACCATGGGGAAGGAAAGTGTTGGTGATGTGGTGGTTCACAGCAGCATCAGGTCTGGCTCTGTGGCTTCTTTGCTTTGTAACCCTGACAAGGTCATTTCTAGGCCTCCGCTTATTCTTCTATAGAGTGGGATGACTAGTAATTCCTTAGGTTCTTTCTACTCTTAATTGTCCTTCACTCTCTTCCATCTTTAACCCTCAAAAAATAAACCCAGACCCACAGTCACCGAGAGCAAAGACTGAAGCTTCTGCATCTCGGCTCACCTATATGGCCCACACTTGCAGGGTCTATGGCCTCTCTGTGTGTTCCTATCTTGCCCAAACCTCTTTTAACCTTTTTTACTGGTCTCCTATATTGGAAGGTTCCACCTTGGAGGTGTCCTTAATCTTAGACTGCCTCGCTCAAGGAATACAAGCTTCAGGTATCTCACCAAGATATACACTTTCAGAGGAAATGGTAAGAACCAAAGTCCTGACTTTTGGGGACATCCCCCCCTTCCTCATTAAAGACAAGTAAGACTCAGGTAGCAGAGGAAGAGAGAACGATGGTGAGGCCCCCACCTTGGGTATCCTCTAGCTTTGAGAGACTAACAGGGAAAGACTCAGAGGGCTGATATGTGACCCTGTGCTTGGATGGGGCTGCAGAACTCCACAGCGGAACTATAGCTTACTCCCATGCTGTAGAGAGCAAAAGGTGAACTGGCTAACTGCCTTGTGGTAGAATGGAGAAGCAGCTCTGCTTTGTTGACATCTCAAAGTTTGACAGATCAAAAGGTTCTAGTAAGAAAGGGTCAAGGTTGGAGTTTGTTCAGATGCTTTCCAAGATAGTTCCTCTAAAAAGATGCTGTTAGGTCCTTAACAGAGAGAACTGGGGAAGGATGTATATTCCTAGGGATGAGGGTAGAGGTGTGCATATACAAATGAAGGACTGTAACATGAGGGGGCCTGTTTGTTGGGGGTTTTTCTGTCCTGCCTGGCCCCCCAGCTGTTTAGTCCCAGAGAAAGATCACACAAAGGACTCCGTAAGTTATAAAGCTAATTGGCCCTTTAGGTCAGGCTTCTTATTAGCTAATGCTCACATCTTGATTAACCTATTTTTCTGATCTATGTTAGCCATGTAGCTCAGTACCTTTGGTGGGGCAGCTCACATCCTGCTGCTTCGGTGGTCTGGGAATCAGCTTCCTCCTCCTTGAATTCCTCCTGCTCTCCTTGAATCATTTCCACTTCCTGTCTGGGTTTCCCACCTACACCTCCTGCCTGACCAATCAGCGTTTATTTAAAACATGATTGACAGAATACAGACAATTCTCTCGCACCAAAGGACCTTCAGGTTGAGAGTTATCAATGATGGCAGCTCTCAAGAGAGTGTATAAGAGTGCGGGGAAGAAAGACTTAGATATGAAAGAATGTCACTGAGGCCAGCGGTACCTGTAAGAAAAGTAAATATATTAATATCTCTCAGGCCGACCATGCCTGTAAGGCAAAGATATCCTCCCTAGTCCCTAGTCCCTAGGTCCCTACCTCTACCCAGAGTATACAACCCACTTTAACCTACCAGGGACAGATAAAATACAATGTAGCCACAGCTTCATACTTCCCCAAGGCAGGAAGACTTACTGGCACATATCCCCAGTAGAGGAATTGAGAGTCAACTCTAGCATGCTGATGATGTTGGGGTTGCTTTCTACCCAGGAGTCCACACTTGCAGTTGCCAAATCGAGTTTGTAGCATGGAAATCAAAGGACTGCTCCCACTCAGCAGATATGAGACAATAGCAGAGAGGAACATAAAGTGCTTTCTGGGACTGATTTGATCCACTCATGAAAGCACTGGCTGTATAAAAGGAGGACCCGAGTTTGATCCCCAGAACCTACATAAAAAGCTAGACACCACAGTGTGTGCTTGTAACCCCACACTAGGGATGTACAGATAGGAGAATTTCTGGGATTGGCTGACCAGACAGCCAAGCCTACTTGGCAGGCTCTAAGACAATGAGAGATGCTATCTTAAAGTATGGTCGGCAGCATCTGAGGAACAACACCCCAAATTGTCCTCTGATACACACACACACACACACGCTCACACACAAATAGATATGTGCACCTGTACACAAACACCACCAGCCCACACACATTCCCACACCCACACACCTTTCTGATCAAACCCCATGAGTCTCGTTTATTTTTAGCAACAGCTTCATAATGGAGCTATGAGTAAATAACCCTTTTGGCAAAATGTGAAAGAAATATTTTATGCTGTAAAGAGGCTCACAATGTTTGAAACACACTAGTTAAATGCTACAGCAAATGACCCTCCAGACTCCACAAGATAAATATTCAAAAATGCACTTCTTGCCAGGTGGGTGGGCAGTATTAAGCATCAAGGGCCCGGGTGAGGTGGGCTCTGCAGTGTCTAAGACACTGTGTTGGGTGCTGGTCCTCATAGTGTACATGAGATAGCCCCCTCAGATACACACAGAGGCCCAGTTTGCAGAGGGCACACATTGCTTCCGTCCCTTTCTCCTGGTGCCACAGTCAGCTGCACAAAAGGGGAAAGCTTTTGATTTGGTGGGAGGCTGGCGGTTTCTGTTGCACACTATATTATGAAACTGTAATTATAGGCTACACATATTCACAGCCTCGTCAGCCTGTGGGCATGAATGAGGTCACATTAATATTTATGTATAAATTTGCAAAGATGCATGAATTGACTGATTGGCTACAGGTTCTTGACACCCTCTATAAAGATTTAGGCAGGTTGTTTGAGGGAGCTTCAGCAAGATCTGCAATTAACTAAAAAATAATTCCATTAAAACTATTGTATTCTCATTTCCCTTGTAGTAGCACTAAAATTAACCACTAATAGCAAACACTCACTGGAGCTCTCTACATGCTAGCCACTGTTCTATGTGCTTTATATTTTAAACCTCAAGCTATTATACCCTCCTCCTTTTTTTGCCAGCTGAGGCGAGGCACAGAGAGAGGTAACGTGCCCAGTCTTGCTGTACAGGTGAATGGCAGGGCAGGATGAAAACCCACTCTGGCTACACAGTGCTGTTCCTTTGTTGTTCATCCATCTTTCAATTTCTCAGCATCTTCTTTAACAGCAAAGACATCTATGGAAGGTTTCATCCTAGCCTGTGGCATCTGTCACAGCACAATGCCATCAGCTGGTGCCTTAAGTCACAGGGATTGATTTTCTCAGAGTTTGGGAGATTGGGAAGTCCAAAATCAAGGTTCTGGGCTGACGTAGCTTCTGGTGAGGTCTCTTCCTGGCTTACAGACAATCACCTTTCACCATGACCTCACAAGGTCGAAAGAACAATATCCCCAGGGTCTTCCTGTCTTACAAAGACAGCAGTTCAGTAAGATTGGGTAGGGGTGCTCCTTATGACTCACCTAACCACAATTGACCCTTGCAGGTGCTCTCTCTGATATCTGGGGTCATGAATCCATAGGGCTTATCTCTGTCCCTTGACGATGTTCTTTTCTGATGCCTCCCAAGCCATCAATATTAGGGAACCTGAGCTCTAGAATAGAAAGAAGGATCCTTTTCTGTGATCTGTCTTCCTTGGCTACTTGGATCCTAAGCAAGGTATTTATGGCCAGAATTTCCCTAAAGCCCAGCAAGAACATAAGCCCTGTAACTTTCACCAGGACTAACCCTTCTCATCTCAGTGCTGCCTGGGAAAGGAAGCACCCCCCACCTTTCCTCTCCTGTCTCCAGGCCTTTCTTCAGAGGCCTGTCCACAAACTCTTTTCTTTCCTGTATCTCTCGATGGTTGTTTCCAGCCTGATCTTAGGCACCAACCCCAGACTTCATATTACTAGCTCTGGTATGGCTTGGCTGTTTCCCTTCAGGACCAGAAGCTGTAGAAAAGCTGCCTTTCCATGCATCGGGTTGGCCTCTAGAAGTGAGCAGAGCTGAGTAAGAAGCAGCTTGCTGCAGTCACCCCTTGCTACAAGTCAAGGGAACACCAGCTTCGTCCCTCTGAGAGGAAATTGGGGGATTTATCGAATGAGCGACCCAAAACAGAAAGAGACAGGCTATCTCGGACATCAAAGAAAGATGTCCGGAGGCAGACGAGATGTGGGAACGACAGTGCTATCTAGGACACAGAAGCATTATGTATGACAGCCGCGTGTCCTGGATTTTCTAGGTCAGTCCCAATTTCAGCTCTTCCCTCACCTTGTCAGACCACATATCCCAATCTTCTGACTAGAAAAGGTGCCCACCAAATCTTCGGGACACTTGATCAGCACATTAACTCAGAGGGTAGAACCATCCCTAACGGTGCTGATAACTGTGTGTTTCTGGAAACTAAAGCATATTAGGGGCGAGATTAAACTACTTCAGCCTCTAGGAGAAAGAAGCACATGACTGGACATCAATATGGGGGCTTCAGCTGCCCTTAGTATTTTTTTTCAAAGTTTATTAAATTATAAAAGTTTCCATTTCCGCCCCTCCTCCCAACACCCTCCTACTCCCCCCCTTCCCCTCCTCCTCCCTCTCCATCCCTAAAAGCAGTCAGGGCTTCCAGCCCTGTGGGAAGTTCAAGTTCCTCCCCCCTCCCTCCAGGTCCAGGAAGGTGAGTATCCAAACAGACTGGATCCCCAAAATCCAGTATATGCAGAGGAAACCAGTCCCAGTGTCATTGTCAATGGCTTTTCAGAAAGGCTCCGGGCCAGCCACATTCAGAGAATCCAGCCTCCTCCAGAGAATCTGGTTGGATCACGTGCTCGTTCAGTCCCAGTCCAACTGGCCTTGGTAAACGCTCATTAGATCAGTCCCCTTGTATCAGTGGGTGATCGCACCCCTCGCGGTCCTGAGTTTTTTTTTCATGTTCTTCCTCCTTCTGCTCCTCATTTGGACCATAGGGGGCTCAGTCCGGTGCTCCAATGTGGGTCTCCGTCTGTATCGCCATCCATCGTCGGATGAAGGATCTGGATGGGAGCTGGGATGGCAGACGGGAGGAGGGAGCCAGCACTGCAGGGTGACCTGGGAGTCTATGGGGTCGGGGAAAGCCCGAGCTCCTCCTCACCGGGACCCTGCCACGGGCCAAAGCAAACTCCTGCCCTTAGTATTTTGAAACCAGACATGACAGAGTGTGGTGCTGTCCCTTCTCAAGGGGTACAGAGTAAAAAAGTAGCATCAGGACTGCTGTGTGGGCAACTGCCCTTCCAAAGAGCAACCTCTGAAAAGACAGGGCAACTTGAGGATCAAGAAGGCCACCTGGCCCTGGGCAGGAGGTTTGAGAGACACACCAAGGACCTCATTGCCCCTCGAAGTTAAACTGTGTGAAATGTAAGTAGGGTGGAAATTGAACGTGTTGATTCATGTTCAAATGTTCACATTGGTTTCCAGGTCACCATGCCTGGTCAGAGCAGGTGACCAGAAGTAAAGGCAAAGGTTGATGGCATTGCCAAGGAGGCCTCCTTGACCTATATGGTAAAAACCTTGTGCAGAGAGGGAGTTGGGGGAAAGGAGACAGAAGGATTTTTAGGACACTTTGATTATGGCACTATTAGTCTCAGACTAAATATTAAAAATAGTGTTCAAATGTTTTGCAAAATACCTTGAGGTTTTTTTTTCACAGTCTGCCCTCTGTTTCATTTGTCTCATAAAATCTCTTGTTAAACCACCAAACTTCTTTTCTCCTGCAAACAAGGAGATCCTGTTTTCCTCCGCCAATCTGAAAGGGCTTCTGTGGGGAAAAATCTGCAGTGTGGTGGTGTGTTTGAGGGGAGAACTTAGGGACACCGCAGAACTTACACTGAGTTGGGCTATGCTTGTGTGATTCCTGTATGTCCGACTTGAGAAGGGAGACCGTGAATGGGAATACACACGGAAAGGGTCAAAGACTGGGGATGCTGACCCTTCTGCACTTCCAGAATGAGCTGGTTCAGCAGCCCCAACCTCTCTTCTTAGATCCTGAGAGTGAGGAAACTGAAAGTGCTTTGACACTTCAGTGATTTATGAGAATCAACACTTATTCACACGCCTGTCACTGTTGTGCTTAGGTAAATAAAACATTCTCAGAAGACATGATCATTTTGTTGTAGTTAAAATTTCTGTAGAAGGAAAATCATCGCTGCTGGCACTTGTCTTCTTTCGGAGTAACAAAGTGTTCCATGCTGCCTAAAGGACTCATCCTCAGGGCCTCTGCACAGCTGTGGAGAGTCGCTGTGCAGATTAGAAGGTGACAGTGGCGAGCCAGTGCAGCCCCCTCCTCTGTTCCTGTCTGGTACCCATGGCTGCAGCCCTGCCCACTTCCTTCCACATGGGTGGTATGATACTGTAATCATTAGCTCGTCCTCATCAATGCCTTTGGCATTTGAACAACACTCATCAAGCCCAAAGTGATTGGAAAACAAAATCATCTTCACAGAAATGTATGTTCCAACTCATGGGTTGAACACTGGTCGGTTTTTTATAAAAGACCTCAGAGATTTTAAGGTCAATGGAGATGCTAGGCTCATCACTGTGGGCACAGAATTTAGCACAGATGCTATGAGACATGATGGGGAAGGGGGTACATTTTTTGCCTTCTAGATTTGGAATAGTTCCACATGGGTGGTAGAGGACTCATGCTTTAAAAAGCCAATAACAATGCACAGCTGTGGAAGACTGGGTGTTAAATGAGTGAAACTGAGAGACGCAAAAGTTTCAGATGAGGAAGAGACCTCACAAAGGGTTCCTGCCAGTCTCAAATATGTAAAATGGGAAAAGAAAGGGAAAAGTAACATGTTTGTGACAATGGAGCAAAAGATGTCTTGTCCCCAGTGTCAGGCAGCTGAGGACGAAGAGAATGCTGGTAGTTTGAAGTAAAGACCTAGTGCCTTAGCAGGGTGCCAAGAGAAAAGGGTGATAAATATTTTATAGATTTGCTGCAGAGGTAAATATTTAAAGGGGAAGGCTTATTTAGAGAGCTAACTTGATGAACTGAAAAGGTAAGATGCTTAGTAGCAGAAGCATGAGCTTGGAGTCTATCCCTGATGCATTGTGTAGTCATGGGCACATTCCATCCCTCAGATGTCGTATCCTCATTTGTAAAGGCAAATATACCTTTCCCACTCCCATAAAGATTTCAGAGATTGGTTGTAATTAGGGAATTGTACATCAGTCACATAGTAGGTATCCAAGCACCAGGAGATCTTGGTATATTACAACTTCAGAATCCTTTGGCCTGAGTGACATGAATAAAAACTACAGCACTTTGGTTTGACTTCAAGGACTTTTATACAAATCAACAAATTGTTTATATACCCAAAATAGCCAATTATGAACAGCAATGAGGGTTGGGTTCTCCTGTGTACTCCTGGCATTTAAAAAACAAAACAAAAATAAAAAAATAAAATAAAAACTCTTGTGATTTTAGGCAGAAATCAAGCACACCTGAAAGGTGTTGATTCCATAAATTGATTGGCAGGAGAGACCCTGATAGAACTAAGGCAGGCAATGCCAAGTCAGGTCATGCCCAGGTGAGTCACAAAGCATAGTACCATGAGCATTCTGGGAACTCGCTGCTCTGCTGCTAGACTGCCTCCTTCCTCCGCCTTCTGTGTGGCCCCCTGAATGAGACATTGGCTTTCAAGCAACTGTTATATCAAAAACTCTCCCATTACCCTCATGCCAAATCTGTTCAGATTTAAAGTCCCTACTAGTGACATTGCAATGACCAAGCTTAAGTTATATGCCCATTCCCTAGCTATCATGAGTGTGGAAAATAAACACCCCCTGCTTTATCTTCTGTAGTAAGGGGTAGGTAGGAGTCATATCTTGAAACTCTCCTCAAACGGCAATGGAATATGCGAGACAAAATGACAGAACTAGCCCTACTTGATATGCAGCAGCAATAAAAATCTATTAAATGCTCGTGTCCAAGTCTAGCAAGAAATATGCAAGACCTGTAGAAGAAAGCCATAAACCTTTGCTCAAGGAAGCCGCAGTCTAACATAAATGATGAGGCTGTCGTGCTTCTGAAGGTGCAGCATCAATACTGTGACCCTGTCAGTCCCTTTCTGATCCACACAGCCAACTCTTGTTCTGATCAGAAGCACATGAGCTTTTGTGTGTTCATTGGTTCGGCAGCTGACAAGGAGAGTCTAAAGCTGAACCTGCAATTCCTGTGTCAATGTTGCGTTGGTCTGAGGTTGCCTGCTAGATGCCAATGTTTATGGGCACTCAAGTTCCTTACATAAAATGGTTCAGTGTTCATTTCAAATGCCTTAGACTTCAAACCATTTCTAGACTGATATGTAAAGAGCTGATCATAGACTTTTACTTAGAAAATATAAAGCAAGAAAACAAACCTTTACATGTTTGACACAGATACAACTTTAAAACAGTGTGTGTGTGTGTGTGTGTGTGTGTGTGTGTGTCCATAATTGGTTGAGTCCACAGATACAGAGTCCAGAGAGCTTGCTGTAAATAAAACAGTGTGTGAAGAAGAGCAAAGAAATTGTTTGAAAAAGGAATACAAGAGGTATTTGCCACTACAGATTCTGAACCAATCATCATATGGGATGTCATTGACCCAAGAATAGATTTACAGTTCAGTGGAGCAAAATAGAACTCAAGAAGAATCATTACACAGGATGGCTCTCCCTGTACCTAAGAAAGTATTGGGGGCAGTGAGGGGGGAGGGCTCAGAGATCTCCTATTCCGGGACAAGATTGCAAATTGTCCAGGCTTTGTTGGCCCCGTGGTCTCAATTATAACTGCTCAGCTTGGCACGGTAGTGGGAGAGCCGCTACAGACAACACAGAACAAGAAGCTACATTTCAGTAAGACAGGGCTGAGCAGAGGCTGCCCTGACATATGCAGCTTGCCATTACTTGGTATTGACTACTCAATAATGACTTGAAATCATCCATTCCTTGCAAGAGTAAATCCACACTGCTGTATCACGTCCAAGAATGAAAAACAAGAGAAAAAAATGTAAAATGTAAAACCACAAACATATCAGGGAATATAGAAACATGGAAAGACATAGAAGAGACTCAACACTAAAATTTCCATATCCAAAGGGCCAGAATAATGATAACCACTGGGAAAGACTCCAAGTAAACGATTGCAATGACCACAGAAAATACATGTATCATGACTGCAAATTAAGAAAAAGATAAGTAGACTAACAAAACCCTTTAAAGGGCTGAACAGGTGGCTCACAGACAAAATCGGAGCTGACAAAAACAACTGTTTGGCCTTAGAGTCCTCAGATGTGGAAAAGATGTAGCTCTGCAGCAAATCAACAAATCCCCAAATCGTGTGCATCCCAGTGCACACAAAGGTGGATGTTTATGTACACTGCTTATGAAGAAGGAGTTGGGGAGCCCCTTCCTGTGAAGCTGCAGTTGCTGGTGACATTCTACATGGCCACTCCTTGCGAAAAAGACTCTGCTTGTCAGAATCAATTCTGAAGACACACGGTTCTTTTCTTGGGCATGCATTTGTTAACAAGTGTCTTCTTATACAACGAGGGGGAAAAGTGAAAACACTAGCTACATGTCAAAAAATGAATGAAAACCTGAATTGGATCTCTGTTTGCTAATGCAGATGGACGATACAAAGCAATACAAGTAAGTATGGGTGAAGCCTGAGCCCACGCTCTATTGTCTATGTGTTTTAAATGTTTTCCATACATAATAGAAGAAATTAACTTTTAAAAAGACATCAGTGAATGCCCTGTGGCAATGAGTCCCTGGGGGAAGGTACAGAGGGCAGAGATGACAGTGGTATCCATCATCTACCAGGAAGGGTCACATGACCCCTCTAGTAGCTGACCTAATGCAAGCCCCTGTCCAACCATGATCCTAGGCACTTCCTGTATGTTTTCTCCTTTGCAGATGTACTCATATGTACTTTAAGGGTATACTATCATGCTCTAGTTTTCCTCACCAGTGTTGAGCTAGATGATATGACTCAAATGACCTGTTCAAGTCCTAATTCCATACTCATAAGCATGCCTTTATGTGGAGCTAAGGATTTTGCTCCCCACTAAGTTAAGAAGGGACTCTGCTGAATTAGACTAGAGTCTATAAGAAAAAGAGGGAGCAATATAGACACACAAAGAGGAAACACACAGGCAGAATGAGGGTGAAGCGGGGGAGGTGGATTGATATAAGGATTCCAGGATTTGTAGGCACGATCAGGAACTAGGTAAAGGGCAGACTCTTCCTGAGAACTCCAGGCAGAATTAATAATATTGATCCCTTTACTTTGGACTTTCAAGATCTTAAGCTGTTGATGTTCATGATTTTAAACTAGTTTCTGTAAATTTGGTTCAACAGAGACAGAAAACTAGTACAACTACTTATTATCCACAGCTTTGATCTTGATCACCATCTATCCCATGTGCTCATGTGCACACACGGGAGTACATGCGTGCATGCATGTGTCTGGTGTGTGTTTCTAAGGAAAGAAAGGGAAAATAAAAGGTAAATAACTGACAAAACTGAATGGCAATAATTTCTATAGCAGGAACAGAATTCACAGAGAGGAAGACCAGTTAGGACTCCACATAGGAGATGCCTGCACACAGGGTACACAGAAAAAGTTTGGAATCTTTTACAGGTTAGGATTTCATATAAAGCATAAATTTGGAATGAGAAGAACCTAGATTGGAATCCTAGTCTCTACACTGGACTTGAACAACTTTTTAAATTGCTAACATCCAAAAATAGTACCTCTCCTTTCTTGAATCAGCATTCTTATATGGAAGCAGCAGGCGCTTGTCAGGCGTTTAAAGAGAAAAGACGTTTGCTAACTGGGTTTGAGTAGACTTCGAAGTGTCAACAATTCAAGGCTGGCAGTGATGTCTTTAGAACCTAATGATAGTGGCTGCTGCTGCTGTTGCAACCCCTGGGTACTAACCTAGAAGGACTTTTATTTGGTAGCTCCGACTTTTTCTTATTACTATGTGATGGTGATGCAGAAGCTAGCTCTCTGTGGGTAGTAAGAAGAAAGTCCTGTGGTAAAAACTGCAAATTGCTCACATATGCTGTGGCGAGAACAGAGGTTTCCATGCAAAGGAACATTAAGAGTCAACATGGCAAAGCCTGGTGAATAAGGAAGCACATAGTTAGGCAGGAGACGACCAACCTAGACAACTAAGAGGAAGGACAGGACTCTGGGCCAGTGAAGGGACAGATGTGAAACACTACCACCCTTTCATAATTTATGCTTCTAATGCAGTTAATTGTGACAGACTAAACTGTAAGGCTGCCTCCTAACGAGAAGCCTGTATCTATTTCAAGAAAGAGACTCCAGGCCATCCTGCAGAAGGATGTTCACAAAAAGCTACAGTTAGATTTCAGTGGTTGTGACAGAGTTACCCCTCTCCCAGGGTAAACCTACAAAATGATCAAACGGATGTGAGAGCAAAAAGAACTTAGTGAAGCTAACGGCACTCCAGACACCTGCAGTGCTGGTGCTGGGAGCGTTGGCCAAGCGACCAAGGCTAACAGGTAGTCAAAGTCAGAAACCAACAAAGGTAGAGTCAGAGACGGGCAGGAGTGGGTGGGCTTCCACCATCCTCCTGGCTCAACACGCGGAATCTAGAGAACGGGCCAGTCCCAGCGATGAGCCAGCCTTTGCAAGTTCCAGACGAAGGAGTGTGATAGCTGTTTCCTCTCCTGGAAATGCCTCCCTCGAGAGAGCCTGCTAGCTTTTTCTTAATTTCTCACTTTCTTTCAGGTTTTTACTGTTCTGCAATCATTCTTACTGTGATTAGCTTCAGTTTTGCATACTCCCACAAGATTCAGTCTTTTATCTCCATTGCTATGAGACAATGGACTAGGACTTACTGCCCTAGGTCCTGTTTGGTAGGCAGTGAGTGTCTGGCCTCTTCAGTCCTTAAGAATACACACCTCAAAGGTCTTATCACCTTCAAAAGCCTGTGTCAGTGGAAGTGTGTCTGTCTGGTGAGTTCTGGGTCATGAGCCCAGGTTCAACATACTGGTAGTTCTGGAAAGTTAAATGGTGTGAGCTATCATGTACTGAGTGTTTACTTCATGGCAAGTACTTCTCTGTTGTTTCTACATACTAACTTCTTTAATGCTCACAAGGCCTCTCTAGGGCAGACCTGTCATTCCCATTTTTACTAAAGAGGAAACTGAGGCCCAGAAAAGCCCGATAATTTTTTACTAGGTACCAAGTTACCATTTTAAAACAGGGATTAAACCTTAGCTCATCCAGATTTAGATTCAGAGATCTGTGAGAATAGTATATTCTTATTACCTTACATTTCCAGTGTCTGTGGAGAGTGTCCCTGCCCCCAAAGAAAACAATAGGTTTTGCGAACAGGATTACTCAGACTCTGAACGGCTGACTACCTTTCACAGAAGAAAGAACAGAAAGAGTCCACCAGTGCCTACAGCTTACCTCAGAGAGCTGTGACAGGCACTAAATGGGATGCATGCTTGATGGTGCTGTGGGCAGGGCAGATGACTGTCCCTCCACTGAGGCTGTGCGCACAATCACAGCAGCTCCTGCTGTTGTAACACCATCCATAACTTTGACATTGACTTTTAGGCTGTTGCTGCCAAGCTGCCGCCACCAGGCTGCTGCTGCCATGTCTTCTTGCCCTCATACAGGTCTGCTACCAATATACCCTGGCACCCCAAACGAGTCAATGCAACTTTGAGAGCCTTTGTGTCCTGGACTGCAAAATGGAGTGAAGTTTGAAAAGAGGAAGTACTTTTAAACTCTGATTTTGCTATTTTTTCCAATTGCAATTTTCTAGCCCTCCCCTGGGGTCTTCTGTAAGCCCTACAACCTGTGACTCATTGCATTGCTTCCATCTGGGTTACATGTTACCTTCTATTGTTCTATAATTGTTTCTTAGGTTTTCTTTTTTTCCTCCTCAAAATGTGTTGTGAAAAATGGCATTTAAGAATAATGTTTTTGAGAAGTTGGACTGACTTTATATGTAAGAAATTCGATATGACAATCCCATACACACACACACACACACACACACACACACACACACACATACACACATGAGAGAGAGAGAGAGAACGCCAATGTGGTACCCTCTGCTAACCAGTCTAAGTGGGAAGTATCAGATTATGAGAGAGAGAGAGAGAGAGAGAGAGAGAGAGAGAGAGAGAGAGAGAGAGAATAGTGTCTCTTTCAGTTGTTTAAGAAGAAATATTAGGGCTGGCAAGAAGTCTTAGCAGATAAAACCACTAGTTCCAGCATCACTTGGAAAAGTCTGATGATCTAAATTTAATCACTCAAACTCAGATACTAATTGCAAATCATCCTCTGACATCCACATACATGTCATGGCATGGGCACCTATGTGCCCACCCACCCACTCCCACAAACACACACAATAAATGTAAGAAAAGTCATCTCAGAGATTCCTCAAGATGGCTTCCCTTTCCTTTCACGCCACATGGGAGCAGAGAGTTCCCCTGGAGGTGCGTCCTCTGGAAGTTTCAAGGAGCCATCTTAGTACTGTCATCTATCCTCTTCTCCTAACGTCTACACTTGTCTCCAAGTCATCGAACCAGTCTGAACCTTTCCCTCATTCCAGACCTAGACATGGCTCTGTTCAGTGCTGAAGATAGAGCCCAGGCTCTCGTACACACTGGGCAAATGTTCAGTCACTGGGCTACATCTGGAGTCCTCGGACACAATTGATACAGGTACCTTTTGCTCATTTATTACTCCAACTTGTTTTTCGCTCGAAAAATACAGAAAGGAAGAAGGAACACTTCTATGCTCAGGCTTTGCCTCAGTTTCTTTCTGCTCACTTGTGTTTCACTGTTTCCCCCTGAAGCTGCCTTTGCCCCACATCAGACACCGACCTATCCATACTCAGAGCAGAACATCCATCATTGGACACATCATTAGATTATTAACAGGATGTTCTCACCCATAGTAACTACCTCTGAGAGGCTCACAGACTAGAATTACTAGTGTTGTCTCACAGCCAGAGTGTTGTCCCTTCAGAGAAGACCCTAGATTCTCAGTCTTGCTGTTCACTGGGTCACCTGTCACTCACAGCTGCTCTTTGACATTTAAGTACAATTGTCAATTATACTCAAATTAAAATTTGAGAACATTGTGTACAAAATAGGATTGCATTCTGGTCCCTCGGTGACTCTATGATACACAGTAGGTCCTGTAATAGCCTATACCCAGCATTGGGTCCAATAGTCCCCTTGGGATACCTTCCCAGTCCCTCTCAAATGTAAAATCGCTGTCATTGTGGAGAAAATAGAAGCCACCAGATGATTGCCGCTGGCTTTCCCAGTCACGACCTCAATTGTTTCTTCCATGCATGGATTCTTCCTTCCTCTTCTGTGTTTTGAGCATGATTTCTGTTTGAATTTTAGGTCTCATCCCTTTTTTTGGCCTCTTAGAATGCAACCTACAGAATCTTTCTCTTGTTAAACTGTTCGATATATAAGTGGGTTTTCATCTTTGGGGCATAAACATCCCCAGTCTTCTCCTGCCAAGACTACATCACACTAACTAAATACAGTTCTAAGTATTTTACCTAGTGTTCCTACAATTATACAAACCCAACAGAGTTCACAACATCCTCTCTTGCCTAGTATTTACTACAATGACACTAAACCAACACACATCACAGAATGGTCTCTTACCTACTGTTTTATACAACACTAAATCAAGACACTTCAAACTATCCTCTCATCTGTAGTGTGACTACAACCCCACTAATTCAAAATGGTTCACAGCGTCCTCTATTGCCTAGGTTTTCTACAACCAAACTAACCCAATGCAAATCACAATGTCCTCCTCTCTTTCCTAGTGTTCCTACAATGAAATTTAACCCAACATGTTTCACAATGTCCTCCTCTCTTGCCCAGTGTTCCTACAACCACTTTACCCCAACACATTCACAGTGCCCTCCTCTCTCACCGGCTGTTCCTATGCACTAACACAATGCAGTACATAGTATCTTTCTGGTCTAATGTTCCTACAATCAAGGCAGATTGTCCATATCCTTTAATATCTAGTGTTCCCAAAAGCACACTACCACAAATCACAGAATCCTTTCTTGCCTAGTGTTCTGACATCTACACAAGCTCCACACAGTTCACATAATCCTCTCTTGGCAAGTATTCCAACAGCAACAATAACCCAACATAGTCCACAACATGTGCTCTTGCATAGTGCTCTCGATAACTACATTAATCCAATGCAGGTCACAGTATGCTCCTTGCCTAGTGTTCCTAACCCTCACTTCCCCAGCACAGTTCACAGCATCATTGCCTACCTAGTGTCCCCACAATCTCACCAACACAACACTGTTCACAACATCCTGTGCTGCATAATGTTCCTAAACCCACACTAATCTAACACAGCTCACAACCTCCTCTCAAGCCTATGAGTCCTATAACCATGTGATCTGAACATCCTTCACAAGGTACTCTCTTGACTAGTGCTCCTACAACAATAACACAGAGGAGCTAACAGCATCTTCTCTTACTGTTACCACAAACACACCAACACAAAACAGTTCACAATATCTGTTTCTGTCTAGTTTTCCTGCAATCCTACTCTTTCAACAAAGTTCACAGCACTCTCTCTTGCCTACCGCTCTACAGCCATGACAATCCAAAGCAGCTAACAACCTCTTCTCTTGCTTATGGAACCTATAAGCAAATTAATTTGACACACTTCACAAGAGTCTCTCTTACCTAGTGTTCCTGCAACCACACTAACTCAATAAAGTTCACAGCATAATGCACAGTATCCTACAAACACACTATGCCAACACAGTTCAGATGACCCTAGTGTTGCCACACCAACAGTAACCTAGCACAATTCAAAGTAACATCTTTTACCTGTGTTACTATAAACACACTTAAACACTCAATAAACATGGTACACAGCATTGTCTCTTGAATAGTGTTCCTACAACCACATTAACTCAATGCAGTCCACAGATGCCTCTCTTACAAAGTGTTGGTATACCCCAGTAGCAGAGTACAGGCCACAGTATTCCTTCCTATCTAGTGTTACTACAGACACACTCACTGAGACAGTACATAGTGTCCTTTCCCACATAGTGCTCTATGTACACCCACAGAATTCAACACAATTCACAGTGTTCTTTCTTGCGTAGTGTTCCTACACTCAGACTAACTCAACACAGTTTATACCATACTCTCTTAAACAAAACTATGATAATAAATCAACTCAGTTCTCAGCAATATTCCTTGCCAATTGTCTCTAAAAAGACACTAAATAAATACAATAGATAGCATCCTTGCCTACTTAGTTTCCCTATAACCATACTGAAATAAATAGTTCACAGAACCCTCCCTTGTATAGTGTTCCAAGAACCATACTAACTCAAAAGACAACCACACCTTCTCTTGCCTAGAGTTCTTACCACCACACTCAGTCATACAGTTGATAGTGTCCTCTCTTCCCTGGCATTAATAGAACCATTAATTAATAATAGCCAATAAACTAACTAATAACAGTTCAGGGCATCCTTTCTTATCTAGACCCACAGTAACTTAGCAGAGTTCAAGGCATCCTATCTTTCCTATTATTCTACAGCCACAATCACACCACAGAGTTGACAGCCTCTTCTCTTGCCTATGGTTCCTAAAACTACATTAATTCAACATACTTCACAGGGACTTCTCTTGCCTGGTTTCCTACATCCACACTAATTCAATACAGTTCCCACTGTACTCTCTTAAAATAATGTTCCTACAGTAACAATTATTCAACTCACAGAAATCTCTCTTGGCTAGTGTGCTTACAATGACACTAACCAACACTGTTCAGTATCCTCTCTTGCCTAGTGTTCCTACACATACACTAAACTAATACACATCAAAGTGTTCTCTCTTGCCAACTCTTCCCACACCCAGACTAACTCAACACAATTCACAGTATCCTCTCTTGTTTAGTGTTTCTAAAGCCACACTAACACAATATATTCACACCATTCTTCTTGTCTACAATTTCACTAACTCATTTGAATTTATTGCATCTTCCCTTGTGTGGTGTTGCTACAACTACACTAACTCAGCACAGTTTAAACTGTCTTCTTTTGCTTAGTGTTCCTACAACACTAATCCAACACAGTTCACAGCACCCTCTCTTGTCTAATGTTCCTACAATTGCACTAACCCAACATAATTCACAGCATCCCTTCTTGCCAAGTGTTCCTACATAACACTAATACAATATAGCATAGTGTTCTCTCTTGTTTACTGTTCTTATGCCCACAGTAAAGATGGTTCAGTGGAATTTCTTGCCAAATCTTCATAAGAACACACTACTCAAAGAGTTCACATATCCCCTCTTCCTAGTGTTCATACATTCACACTAACTCCTCACAGATAACAGCAGCCTTTCTTGCCAAGTGCTCCTAACAACCATAGTAAATCAACACAGTTCATAGTCTCCTTTCTTTCCTTGTGTCAACAACCACACTAACCCAACAAAGTTTGCAGAGTCCTCTCTTACCTAATATTTCTCCAGTGACAGTCATTCAACACACAACATGCTCTCATGCATAGTGTTCCTACAACCATACTAACACAAGGCAGTATACAGTTTTCTCTTTTGCTTATTGTTCCTAAATCCACACTATGTCAACACAGTTCACAGCCACCTCTCTTTCCTAGTGTCCCTTAACTATACTACCTCAACATGACTCAGAGCATCCTTTCTTGCCAAATGTTCTTACAACCACAGTAACACAAGACATTTTGTAGCCTCTTTTCTTGCCTAACCCTCCTAAAATCACACTAACACAAGTCAAAGTATAGCATCATCTCCTGCCTATTGTTCCTACAACCACACTAACAACACAGTCAACAGAGAACTCTCTTGTCAAGTGTCTCTACAATAACACTAGCTCAACAGAATTTCCAGCTTCCTCTCTTGCCTATTGTCCTCACATCCATGCTAGCCCAAAACTTTAAGCCATCCTCTTTCCTATTACGTCTACTGTTCCTTACCTTCTGGAAAGTATTATAACTAGGTGCTTTAAACTTCTTGTTCATCATTTCTCCCATCCCCCATTCTTCTCCTCATAATGCCCCTTTTCAAGCTTGCATGTGGCTATGCCAAGTCTTTTGTATCTTGCATGTTCTTTTAATATATTTACCACCTGTTTCATGACATCATTAGTGCTTTATTTTGAGTTAATCTGGATTACAAAAAAGCCTTCTAACTTATCTCCCATCATGAAACCTGGCCCCTTTTCAACACATGCTCTTCCCTACAGATACCGTTGTGCATTAATAATGGAAATGTGCCCCCATTAAAATCCTTTAACTACTCCCTGTGGTTTTCAAGATAAAGTTCAAACTTCATAGCACATAAAGTTCCTGGTGATCTGGTCACTGAGTAAGTCTGCAGTCTTCTTCTTTATACCAGCAATAGTGGAATACATGTGATTGTCATAACCCATGGTCTTAGTCCATGCAGGCTGCTATCCTAGAACTTCAGGGTCTGGGTAATTTATAAAGCACAAAACTTCATTACTCTCCTGTCTGCAGGCTGGGATTCCCATGATCAAGGTAGTTTGGGCCATACTATCAGCTCCCAACACGGTAACTTTAAGATGTACCCTCAAGAAAGAATGAGTATTGGGGGCCTACGGGGCTGAAGGCATCTTGGTTAACAAAACTGAGAGTTACAAGAAGTCTTCTTGGACAGAATAGCTTCATCAGCCTTACCCCTTAATTCCATCACACTCTACACATATTCCATGCGGGACCGAGCACTCAACAATCACTCTCTGCACTTTAATCAATTGTGTGTTTCTACATTAACTAATACCCACTGCAAGAAGAAGTTGCTTTGAGCAGGTCTAAAGTCTGCACTAGTCTATGACTATAAACAAATATTTAGAAAGCATTTGATAACATGTCTATTTTGCCAAATAACAGTAGTAGGTTCTCCCCAGTAACTAGGATGTTCTAAGCCATCAGCTTCTGATCAACTTTGCAGTACTAGGCATGAATTACCTCTAAAGAGCATGCTTCAAGCTCAAGCACAAAGCAGAATAGTTACTCCCATAACAGACATGCTCTTACTGCACCAAATGACACATCTTGCCTGGCTGGTCAATATTATACAATCAAGGTTCACCGTTATATATGGCCATTGATGGTGCTCCACCACCAGCAGCCTGTATGGCACCTTTCAGTACCATGAATGCTCTCCAGCAGGGAGAAAGCTTCCATTTCAGCTCCAGCATTATTTCTCTGTGTCCTGCAACCACAACATGTGGTGTCTTCAGCAATAGGTTTTACTATCTAGTTCTGGTGAGCAACCAACAGCAATGATGCTGTGGGATGTCCTTCTGGATATGTGTTGCTTTTATTGGTTGATGAATAAAGCTGTTTTGGCCAATGGCTTAGCAGTGTAAAGCCAGGTAGGAAGTCGGAACACACACACACACACACACACACACACACATACACACACACGAGAGAGAGAGAGAGAGAGAGAGAGAGAGAGAGAGAGAGAGAGAGAGAGAATAGGTAGAGTGGAAGAGATGCCATGGAGCTGTCGAAAAAGTAACATGACGCAGTGTAAACCACAACATTACGGCAATACACAGATTAATAGAAATGGGTTAATTTAAGAGCTAGCCAGTAAGAAGCCCAAGACATTGGCCAAACCATTTTAAGTGATAATAAGCCTCAGAATGGTTATTTCATAAGCGACTTTGGGAACAGGCCGGTGGAGAGAAACTGATCCAGGAGGACTAGCAGTACGGAGAATACTTCTAGCTACAGTCTATACTGTTTGGGGACCTTCTGGACCACAAACTCATAAGAAGGGTATCCCACACCTGACAACAATGTTTTCATTTCATAACTTATGGCTTCTGGCAGTAAACATTATCCATCCATTTAGGATGCTTTCTCTTTCAATAATTATATTTTTATTGGCTTACAAAATAGGTTTCCATATGAACTTTTTAATACATCCTTATATTCAGTTAACGCTTTTCTGACCATGTCACCATCCTTCTACTTCTTACCCCAGTATGCCTCTATTCTCATAGTGACCATGTTTCCTATGTCCCTACATCTAGCATCTCCATCCCTTCAGGAACCCTTCTTAACTTTCTGGCCTGTATATGCACTTCCTAATCAAACACGTAAATCTAAAATCTGAGGTAGTTATCTACATATGAAAGAGAGACTGTGGTGTGTGTCTTTCTGAGTGTGAGTTCCTAATTTAACATAATATAATATTTTCCATTTCCGTCCATTTTCTTGCACATTTTGTAACTTGATTTTTCTTTACAGATGAAAAGGAATTCCACTGTGTGTATGTAGTTCATTACCATTATCCATTCACCAGTAAACTGGTACAGGTCACAATAGAAAAATCAGTTTGAAGAATTGTTCTAAAAACAATTCAAATAGCACTACCGTGTGACCCAGCTATATCAATCCTGGACATACACACAACGGACTCTGCTGTCCTATTACAGAGACACTTGCTTATCTATGGTCATTGTTGCTCTATTCACAACAGCCAGGAAATGGAATAAGCCTAGATTCCACTTCATCACCTGTTTTTGCTGCTGTTGTAGCCTTTGCTTATGATAGGGCCTCACTATGTAGCCAAGGCTGGCCTGGAACTTTTACCAATCCTTCTGCCTTAGCCTCCCTAATGTTGGTATTACAGGTATGAGCCACCAGAGCCAGTTTTCAGACTTTAATTTGATTTGTATGTACTCCTCTGCTTATGTGGAATCATAGAACATTTTTTCCTTAAAATATGGACAGCTGAGTAGATGGGTGAATGAATAAATAAATGCCTTGGGTCTTATTCATCTTATATTTCCATTGCCTGGCATGGTCCCAGTCACACAATCAATAAAGTTTATAAAACTGATTTTTCCCTGAGAGGTGCTTTTGAGAAATTAAACAAAGTTACAGTGTGACTTCATGAGTATGCCCCTGCGTGTAGGCTGCCCTTGGGAGGACCCTCAACAGGTCTGGGATGAATCTAGTAAGAACACAACATTGCTTGAATCCTAGAAGATAACATTCCAATATGTTAAGGACCTGACTCTCATGACACTGCACACTGACAGGCGTGGTCCCGTTGCTATTCTTCCATGCTGGTCGAGACACTTGACTGGACATATTTGGGGGATCCTGGCAGCGGGGGACAGTAAACCCTTTCGATAAAATAATATGCCAGTCAGTGAAAATCATACTTGAAATTTCTTCTCTTCTTGCTTCGATCCAGGGAAAAATGTCTGTGATGCTGTTGGGTAAGAACGGGCCATTGATCTGTCTGTGTGAAGAGAGACTGGAATATTGATGTCACAAGTCCTCTGTGTGCAAACTGCTTCCAGTAAATGAGGTGTCTGAGACTCGGGCTTCTTGGACTAATAGCACCTGCAGGAACAAAAGCCACCCATGCACTCTGCCTTTGCAGCCAGCAGTGACTTGAACTGGAAATCAGTGTTTATGTAATTACTGCCTGTTCCTCCCCTCACCTCCACTGGAATTCATTACTTGAGTGCTCTACATTTCCTAGTGCACGGTTGAGTGTGGGCGGTCTTACTATGTAATAACATGCAAGTGGGCTAGCTCCCAGCCTGAGAAGTGTTAGTTCTCCTTCCTCTTTCCTAGCGTTTGCTTATCCACAAATTGACAAACTGGACTGGGTGGGAAATTCCTTTTGTTGGTCAAATATGTTTTCACTTTTAGTACAGATCTGCAGTGGGAATTAGGTCAGAAATTTTTGGCATCCAGTCCACGGATAAGACTAGGACTTTTGTTAAGTTCTAGAAATTACAAACAAAATTTGATGCATACATTCATGCTTCTACCAAGAAAAGTCATAGTTTAGACCAAATTCAGAAGGGCTCCTAAAATGCTCTAAAGCTATAGAACTGGTTGTGCTGGATGTTAACATTTGTGCTTCTCTGAGGAGAGTCCCCTCCTCACTTGGGAAACTGCTAGAACTTTGGGAAAGAAGCCAAATTTAACAGTCAGTGGTGGGTTCAAACCCCAGCCCTTCCACTTATCCATTTTGGTAAGCCACTTTACTGATTCCATTTTAGAGTCTGCAAAGCGGCATAAGAATGTCTGTGTGTGTTGTAAAGAAGAGAAACAATGTGCATGAATGTACTATGTCCAGCTGTCTAAGACATCCAAGCAATCTTGATCTATGCATGTCTGAGAAAGCAGAATATTGAATGATGAGAAACCTCATACATACACACACACACACACACACACACACACACACACACACACATGCACCCAAACTTGTTCCATGAAAACTGACTTCCTGTAGTCCTAGACTGATAGTATTCCAGCAGTGTTCTTCATCAGGAAAGTGAGGCATGAAATAAGCCTTTCTGGTTAACATGTTTCTACACAAAGAACAGCAATGGGATAGAAGTACTACAGGTCTTATAAGAAAGGGACCACAGTCACAATTGAGGTGGGAGAAAGTCATAATCTCAGCTACTCACAACAATGACGGTAAAATTCTGAAAGCTCAAGGCCTGCTTGGGCTACATAGTGAGTTCAACACTAGTCTGGGAAATTCAGTAAGACCTCTGTCTGTAGTGGCATTTCAAATGCATTTCAATAAATAAACACTACCTGGAGATCTGCAAGTAAAATAGTCCCACTGGTCAGTCTTACAGACCAGATTATGGTAACACACACCTTTAATCCCAGTAGCCACAATGACACACACCTTTAATACTAGTAGCCACAATGACACACAGATTTAATGCCAGAAGCCACCTTAGTTGCCATAGAAATCAGATGATGCATGCCTTTAATCCCAGTGGTGCACACCTTTGATCCTAGCCCTAGAGATGACTATAAAATGGGGTGAGACAACTCTCAGACAGTCTCCTTCTGAAATTCCAGGAGGCAGGATCACCTTTTCAGACTGAGGTCGAGGTAAGAACCAGTGGCTGGCTGTTTTACTTTTCAGGTCCTCAGGTTGAACCCCAATGTCAATAAAGCAAGACTTATAAAAACTCAGGGTCATAAATTGGGGTTCAACCTGAAGATCTAAAGTAAAACAGCCAGCCACTGGCTCTTACCTTGACCTCACTCTGAAATAGCGATCCTGCCTCCTGGAATCTCAGAAGGAGACTGTGTCTGAGAGCTGTCTCTCCCCATTTTATAGTCATCTCTAGGGCTGGGATTAAAGGTGTGCACCACTTGGATTAAAGGCATGCACCACCCTATTTCTATGGCAACTAGGGTGGCTCCTGAGATTAATGGTGTGTGTTACCATAATCTGGTCTGTAAGGCTGACCAGTGGAACTGTTTTACTCTCAGATCTTCAGGCAGTCTTTATTTATTGAAATACATTTCAGATACCACTACATCTATCTCAAAATAAAAACTCACAAGAAGTGTTGGGAATGTATTTCAATGGTCAAGTGTTTGCCTGTATGCATGAAGGCCCTAAATGCCATATCAAACACATAACTAAATGATAACTAGTTATCTAGATGATAGATTAGATAATAGATGGATAGAGAGATAGGTAATAGGTGGATAGAAAAATGATGATGATAGATAGATAGATAGATAGATAGATAGATAGATAGATAATAGATGGATGGATGCTAGATGGATAGATGTACATAGATGGATGATAAATGACAAATAGATAAATAGGTGATAAATAGGAGATGGATGGATGGATAGATAGGTAGATAGATAGATAGATAGATAGATAGATAGATAGATAATAAAAAGAAAGAGAAGACACACAGAGAGATTGAGATTTGGAAGAAGAGAGGAAAGGAATAGTTCCAGTTAGTACACCTCCAACTTTGACAAAGGTATAGAGAAATGGGTCATTTCCATGGAAACCTCATCCTAACACTTCAAAAAGCTAGTAATTCCGGACCGTTAATACTGATTGTGCATTGGAAAGGACCCTGTTGTTGGTATGCTCTCAGAGAAAAGTAGCCTGGGACTGACAAGAGGAGTTCTGCACAGCTGAATAGTCTGGAAGAGCTGGATATTTAGAAGCATCCCCAAGTGTCCTCCACCCTCCCAACACCTGCTGCACCATCATCCCCCAACGGCTGTGACGGTTACCTACTTCTTTCTCTCTTCCTTGCATCTCTCTCTACCTAGGTACCACTTCCCTTCAAAGTAGTATAATTTTCTTCAAAGATAGCATTAATGTTCAGCCAGCATTCATTTAGCGAAAAATAAATATATAGAACAAATTAAAAGACAGATATACACTTAAAATTATATCAACCTTCAAGGTGCCTTTACATTTGGCTGGTAAATGAGAAAATGAAGGTCATGAAGATAATAAGAGACAGAATGGGTTTCAATTCAGATGCCTCTGGCTCAAAAACTTTTTACAATAACCCTGAGCTCTCCAGATACAATGTGATGGAGAATATTGTCAGTTTAACAGACTCTAACATTCATGAGGATCCAAAGCCCTGGGCATTTCCGAAAGGAAGCTTCTAGATTGGGCTGAGGTGGGAAGACCCACCTTGAACATGGATGAGATTTTAGACTGAATAAATAGGTAGATGTGAACTGAAGACCAGCATTCAACTCTCTGCTTTCCAATTGTGTGTGTAATGCAACCAGCTGCCACATACTCTAGCCACCATGGCTTCCTC